>NC_059387.1:1630421-1944810 GCF_019703515.2 Myxocyprinus asiaticus
AATACAACTCCTGAAATACCAGCACACTGTGGCCACTGGCCTGATGTTCATCTGCACTGCAGCAATACATGCTTCTGTCTGTCAGTCAGTCTGTCTGTCTGTCTGTCTGTCTGTGAGCTGAGGGTCAGATAAGGGCCCGAGTGGATAGTATACGTGTGTGTGTGTTGTTTGAGGGTGATGAATATTAAGGGTCTATTGTAATGAAAGTCATGCTGGCCTTTGGAGAGTGAGGCTTTACAGCTGTAGCTGTAGGGACCTCCATCTGCTGTGTACACAAACACACACACACATGTTGGTGCAGCTATCATTATGAGGACTCTCCATAGACATAATGATTTTTATACTGTACAAACTATAGATTCTATCCCCTAACCCTAACCCTACCCCTAAACCTAACCCTCACAAAAAACTTTCTGCATTTTTACATTTTCAATAAAACATCGTTTAGTATGTTTAAGCGATTTGAATTATGGGGACGCTAGAAATGTCCACATAAACCACATTTATAGCATAATACCCTTGAAATTACCAGTTTGTAACCTAAAGAAAAGTCCTCGTAAACCACTTAAACCTGCCCACACACACACACACACACCCATACACACACACATACTGCCTGATGAACACATGTAAACTGCTGTACACTCAAACACAGATCTTATTATAGTTACACACATTTAGAAACAGTAGGGAGTGTTGCATTGTGGTAGAGGGACCCATTTTGTCTTCAGGCAATGAAAAGAATGTTTATTTATTTATTTGTTTGTTTGACAGTTTGATGATCTGAATATACAAATAAGGCAACATCATTATGCTTTTGCCAATCGGGGTGACTCTCAGAAAAAAACATGTCCAGGTCTTTCACCCAAAGTTTCTCCCACAGTGATTCATTCTAAAAATACTAAAAAGATCTTTGCATGGTAGTGTTAGGGACTGGGTTAGTCATAGTCATTATAATAATTTGTATATAAAAAAAACAAAAACAATGACATACCAAAACAGTCTATGGTATGTCCTCATTCAGATAGCTAAGTAAATGTATGTTTGCATGTGTTTGCATAGTTTATGAATTTCAGGAGGTTGGTGTGTTTATCTAACTCTCATCTGTAGATCTTCACAAATAAGAAAGAATAAGAGACCTGGGGCCACAAAACATGAATACGCACACACACACACACACACACACACACACACACACACACACACTTGTGCATGCACACATACCACTAATAACATCCTGGTCTCAAAGAATCATGTTACTCTACATTTTTGCACATTTATTTCATCTGGCTCATTGTACTTACTGTGGCAGTTTCCTGGTTAAACGAACACTATGGGTGCTACAAGGAACATTGCTTTTGTTCACTTTTAAGTAAATCACAAGTAAAACGGCAGATTATCAGTTCACAAACACTTACTTTTTGCCATGTTCCTCACACAGTGCTATCTTATGACATCTAAACACTTTTAAAATAGTGCATGACTTTTAAGGTGATTTTAACGTTTGCATTAAATAACCAACTACATTTACAAGCTTGTTCAAGTGCAATAAATCTGTGTGGTAGCTCAACTGATACAGCATTGCACTTGTGATGTAAAAAAGCGGGGTACAAGTCCCGAAGAGCACGCGAGTCAACATGTGACCCAAAAGTGTCATAGAAGCACCACAATATGACATGATTGCTTCAGCAATTGCATTTTTCATTATCACTTTTCATTTGCTTTTTATGACACAGTCGTTTAGGTTTAAGGTTTAGGGTAGGGAGGTAGGTTTTATTGTTTCAAACTCAAAAAAGCATTAGCCTTAAATTTTATCTGTTTGGGTGAAGATTTAACTTGCTTTAAATGCCACACAAGTCAAGTCACTCCATCTCCCCATCGCAGCATGCACTGCACACGGGCCACAGGTCCAGCTGCAGAGACGGAGCATTATGAGGACAACAGCGGAGAACAAGCGAATCTACAGCATCAGCTCCAGCCATGCAGAGCCATTCTGACCACAACACAGGTAATGTAGTGAACATACTCATATACTGAAGAGACATCAGTGGTGAATGAGCTGTGACTCTTATCATATATATCACACAAACACACCTGATGGACCTTGAGTGAGGATAATGGTGGGCATAAACATGGAAGGTGTTGATGAAATCACCAGAGTCGTAAGTTTAGCTGTAAATAACAGTTTTGTGTCTATTTGTGCAGGTTGTTCTGTTACGGAGTTTGTGTGTGCGAGCATGTGTTGTCTCTAGAAGTCAAGTCATTTTCATTTGTATAGTGCTTTTCAAAACACACATCGTTTCAAAGCAGCTTTACAGAAAATCATGCATTAACAAAAAATTTAACTATAATATCTATAAAATCTTAGAGTGATCATTGTATAGTTTGATTAATTATGATTGTAAATTGTGTATAAAAATAAATAATTTAATAATAATTGTATTTAGAACCCCAGTGAGCAAGCTGAAGGCGACTGTGGCAAGGAACACAAAACTCCATAAGATGTTGGTTAATGGAGAAAAATAACCTTGGGAGAAACCAGGCTCACTGTGGGGGCTGCAGAAGTTCATATCTAGCATTGTCCTTTGTTAGCTGGCTGATGAATGCTTTTGTTGGCAAATAATTGATAGTCCATGTATTCCATTTCAAGACTGTAGTCCATCAATAGACAAAGGTGACGCAGGCATTTCGGTGAGAATCAGTGGGGTCATTGAGGTCATTTCGGTGAGGTTTGGTGGGGTCCATCCTGCGGCAGGGTGATTAGGTGATGTCTCGGTGGCATACTCGCTCAGCAAAGCAACACCACTCTCCTGTTCCTGTTAGGGTTTCCAATCGATTCTCCCCACTCAGTGATGCACCCACTGAGAATCATGTTGAAAGAGCCCTAATAATTGGTGATTCTATTGTAAGGAACGTGGAAATAAAAAATCCAGCCACTATTGTTAAATGCATTCAGGTACCAGAGCATCTGACATCAGATCATATTTACAAGTGCTGGCTAACGCTAAACGTAGATTTTCTAAAACTGTTATTCATGTCTCAACTCTCACTAAATCATTTAGAAAAAAATTTGGAAAAAAAAACATTGAAGATAAACATAATATAAAGATAGGGTTACTAAACATTAGATCTCTTTCTACCAAAGCACTAATTGTAAATGAAATTATTACAGATCACAGTTTGGATGTGCTCTGTTTGAATGAAACTTGGCTTAAACCAGATGAATATATTAGTTTAAATGAATCTGCTCCCCCAGGTTATTGTTATAAACATGAGCCTCGTCTGAAGGGTCGAGGAGGAGGTGTTGCTACAATTTATAGTGAAGTTTTTGGTCACTCAGACGATAGGATATATGTTTAAGTCTTTTGAACCAATAATGCTTAATAAGACACCATCAGGTATAAATAAAAAATCTGTCATCTTTTGCCCTTGCTACAGTATATCGATCACCCGGGCCATATTCTGATTTCCTTGGTGAATTTGCAAATGTTGTATCTGATCTAGTAGTTATTGTAGATAGATCTTTAATTGTTGGTGACTTCAACATTCACATAGATAATGAAAACGACACATTGGGATTAGCATTTATTGATATTCTCAACTCTCTTGGAGTCAGACAAAATGTGACAGGACCAACTCATCACCATAATCATACGCTAGATTTAATTCTGTCATATGGAGTTGATGTTGATACTATAGAAATTCTAACGCAGAGCGATGACATCTCAGATCATTACCTCATCTCTTGTTTGTTGCTGTAAGACATTGGATACTTCATATGCCACTGCCTGAACCTTGGATTAAGGATGGACCCCACCGAAACTCACCGAAATGCCCTGCAGGTTGAACTGCGATGCACCTCATAATTTATCTCTGCCTGCATCACCTTTGTCTATTGATGGACTACACTCTTGAAATGGAATACATAACTATCATTTAATTGTCAACAAAAACCTTCATCAGCCAACTAACAAAGGACAATGCATCTATGTGAACTTCTGCAGTTAATCCAGGGTGAACTTCAAAGACTTCAGTCATTAATCTTAAAGTTCATAAAAAAAATATTTTATTTTTATTTTTAAAACACTGGACCTTAACTCTTACTTAATTTACTAATTTAAAACCATGACTTGCACTGCACATAAATAACTAATGTTGCCATTTTATTCATGTTGTTTAGCCAGAGGGGAACTGGCCCCCACAGTGAGCCTGGTTTCCCCCAAGGTTATTTTTCTCCATTAACCAACATCTTATGGAGTTTTGTGTTCCTTGCCACAGTCGCCTTCAGCTTGCTCACTGGGGTTCTAAATACAATTATTATTAAATTATTTATTTTTATACACAATTTACAATCATAATCAATCAAACTATACAATGATCACTCTAAGATTTTATAGATATTATTGTTAAATTTTTTGTTAATGCATGATTTTCTGTAAAGCTGCTTTGAAACGATGTGTGTTTTGAAAAGCACTATACAAATGAAAATGACTTGACTTCTAGAGACAACACATGCTCGCACACACAAACTCCGTAACAGAACAACCTGCACAAATAGACACAAAACTGTTATTTACAGCTAAACTTACGACTCTGGTGATTTCATCAACACCTTCCATGTTTATGCCCACCATTATCCTCACTCAAGGTCCATCAGGTGTGTTTGTGTGATATATATGATAAGAGTCACAGCTCATTCACCACTGATGTCTCTTCAGTATATGAGTATGTTCACTACATTACCTGTGTTGTGGTCAGAATGGCTCTGCATGGCTGGAGCTGATGCTGTAGATTCGCTTGTTCTCCGCTGTTGTCCTCTTAATGCTCCGTCTCTGCAGCTGGACCTGTGGCCCGTGTGCAGTGCATGCTGCGATGGGGAGATGGAGTGTGTCCATCATGTAATGTGGCATTAGGGGAAGTGTGTCTATAATGTGGTGTTAGACAGACCCTCGGCAGGGTAAAACTATAACCCGCACTCGCACACTCACTGGGGTGCTGATGCTTTCAGCTTCTACTCTGACAGATCTTATCCATGATATCAGATCATATGACGAGTTTTCATCAGAGCAAAAAATTTCACATTTTGTTCTGCACTCCAGTGGGATAAAAGAAGCAAAATAAAAATGTACATACAAGAACCAACTTTCAAAAAACAACATTAGAGTAATAACTCTTTACACTGTAAAAAAAAAAAAAAAAAACTGGTAACACTTTACGTACATTAATTTTCCCATTGTTACGGGTTTATAAATTGATTTTAGAACAATGTGAATATAAATGGAGACTATCATGCAATACTTTAGGTAACTAGGACTAGGTAGGTAGGGACAGCACTTATTTACATCAACGTGCAACGTGACAAGTGACAACACAAGTGAGTCAAGACATTACAATTATGAATATAAACATGACATAAAACCTTTTAATCTCAATACTATAATAGTGTATTTTGCTACACTGTGACATAAATCATGAATTACGGCACTTTATCTTTTTGATTAATATAAGTATAAATACGTTTAATTCAGCATTTATAACATGTAAATTTAAATGCTCACTATTTGGCAAGTATTTAATGAAAGTCACTATTAGTCATGGTGTTTTAACATATCCATGATTTATAATGCATGTGTAAATGACTTATTAGTCATTAACTAACCCCTTTTTAAATTCTTAAAGGGAACATTAACACTAAGTGTTAACATATTTGTTAAACAGATATTTCCAGTCATATTTAAAGCTGTTGGAAAGTCTACATATCTTGAATATTTCACCTATAGTTTGGCTAGTGAACTGTAATACTTGGCTGAGAAATTGCTATTTGTGATTAGTATTAAAAATACAACAGAAAGTGTAATTGTCCTGAGACTCTAATACAGTAAAAAAGTAGCAAAGTTTAAGTATTTGGTTGAAGTATTACTATTTAAAAGTAAGTTAATCAGTTTGGTTTTAAAATAGTATTTATATTTGAATAAAAATGTATGCAAAATCAAAGTCAGTGTGGCACAGCTTGCAGGAAGCCATTGAAAACATCTGGGTTACGTACATAACATTGGTTCCTTTAGGGGAACGAGATGTTGTGTATGATCACTATGGGACACCGTCAGAATGTCACATGGTCTGAAACCCTTACACAATCATATGTAACCTTTCATGCTCCTCAAATGGGGGAGAAGAGAAAACCTGAAAAATAATGGTCTGCGAGTGAAATGACGTAGAAATAACCTTAGGCAAATAGCTCAAATGAGGTCTTAACACAAACTTTGAACACCCTGGCGTAAAATTCATACACAAGGGATTGACAGACAGGGCATGCAAATCACCAACTCTCTTAAACGATGCCAGTGCCACTAGCAGTGCCGTCTTGAGAGTCAAAAACTTATCAGTAAGTGCCTCTAAAACACAGATAAATCCCATAAAGGAACGTGGATGGGATGAAAAGGTCTAAGCCTGCATACCCTGTGCATAAAGCAAGAGACAAGAGAATGTCTACCAACAGAGACTCAATTGATAAGCACATGTTCAGCCGCTATTGCGGCAACATAGACTTTAAGCGTTGCTGGGGCAACCCCGGCCCCTAAATGCTCCTGCAAAAATTCTAGCACTGTACCAACAGGTCAGTGAACTGTATTTTCACAATGTACACCAAGAATCAAAAATACGCCACTTAAACGTATATAGCCTCCTCGTTGATGGAGCTTTAGCATTTAGAATTGTATCAACCACAGCGGTGGATATCCCATCATTCAAAAGAGCGCCCCGTTGAGGGGCCACACCCATAACTTCCACAACTCCGCCGGGGGTGCCTGAGACAATATGTTCACTCTGATTGGAATCTCCCAAGTCATCTTTTCCAGGAGAGATACCAGAATCGAAAACCATACATGAGATGGCCAATACAGAAGCCAAAGCCGACCCTCCCAAACCCTAGGGTTAGGATGCAAATGCCCATGTGAAGAGTGACAGAGAGGACCGAAGGTCAGCCTGCTGCTCAGCTCCTATCTCCTCAGCATCCATGCCGGCCTCCCACGAGTCAAACGGCCGCTGGCAGACATGCAGCCAGAACAGATGTTCGGCAATCCGAACCCTCCAACGCGGCCTCTGCATGGCAAAACCCCACACAGGAAACACACATGTCGTGGGAAACCTCACCAACGATGAACCACGTACACGGAGGTAAGCACTTCTTAAAATCCATTCAAAAGAGAGAAATAATAATCTTTGCTTCGACATGAATCGCTTGTACAACACAGGCCAGACGAGATCATGCACTAAAGAACAGAAATCTGACTTGATGGCGTGAAAGCGAGCGCCCTTTTGTAGCCCGTGATGAAACTCACAGGCTCCATTCGCGTGATTGTATAAGGGCTTCAGACCACGTGACACTCAGACGGTGTCCCATAACAATCATTCATAGCTCGAGTTCCATGAAAGGGAACCATAAAATAGGAAATGACATAACAGAGAAGATCGCTGTAGACCCACACAATAATTTGACAATTTGAAATTAATAAATAAATAATCTTCAAAAGTTAAAGAGAGGTGTAAACGTTTTTTTGACTGTGATGGAAGTGGGCAGGGAACACTATATAGTGTGACAACATGCCCATGCAGCGATTATTAAAAAAAAAATAAATACAAATAAATTGTGTTTTCAATCAGCTGGATAATATTGGTGTAAATGTTCAATATTTATTTATTTATTTGATTTTGTTTTAGCTAAGACAATAACGTACGAGCCTTTGTAAAAATTAACTTTAAAAAATAACAGTAAATATGCATAAAATGTTTTTTTTTTTTTACACAAACATACAAAAAATTATTGAACCAACATGTATGCAAAGATCACATTTCTAAGAATTTGCCACATGCATTTTAATGTACAGTAGATTTCTTTTTTTTTTTTTTTTCAACACTTTGACCCTTTGGTGTGATGTAGAGCATCCACTCTTCATCTGAATTACCTATTTCATTCATCTGCACCTAAAAAGCTTGTGTGAGGTCATTCCAAGTCAAATTTTTATTATTATTCTGTTTCTCCTGTCTGTCTCCAGATGAGAAGTGTTGAGTTTGACACCAGTCTGCATGAGTTCTAACCCATACAGTCATTAGAGGAGTAATCTGCCCTCCACGGACGGGATCAAATAAGAGCCAGTTGTGTTTACATCCTGATCCATCTCATTTCTGTTGCGATGGCCGCGGCAGCCTCATCTCCTAACCGCTGCTTAAGCTGCATGGATTCAGAGCGTGGCCCTCAGGCAAACACAGCTACACCTAACCGGATTACAAACCTCCCGCCCCCCACACACACACGCACGCATGCACGCACACACACGCACGCATGCACGCACACACACACAGGTGGAGGCTTCATTACCCAGAGTGTTTGATGCAACTTTGGACTTAGTGCGTCATCAAAAAAAGTGCTGAAAAAATTTCACTCCAGCAATACATGAAGGGACGTGTTTATGGCTATTACCTCAAAGCTTAGCACAGCACTAGCTCAAATGGGATTCCTTTATTGGGATACAAACCAGCAGATCTCATTTAAAGAGATATTGCCCCCTGGTACCGTCTCAGTAAGTAACATTTAGGCTGACGGTTGATGCATTATGCAACAAAGGAATCTCCTTGAGCATTTAAAGTCGGGTGTTTATGAAATATATATATATATATATATATATATATATATATATATATATATATATATATATATATATATATATATATATATATATATATATATATATACTAGGGGTGGGTAAAAATATAGTTTTTCTGATTAATTGCAACCTTCATTTGAACGATATCAATTCTTTAATCCCAAGAACGACCTTTTACTCTATGTGTAACCTCTACTACAATGAGAGGACATCACTCGCATTTGCAACCAAATTTTAATCTGTATCAATACCCAGCCCTAATAAAAATTTCCATACTGTCCCAACTTTTTTTTTAACTTAATTTTAAAATATATCCTTCAAATATTAAAATTATAATATGTTTAAGAATCAACTTGACACCGAAGCACTGGTACTTCCAACATCACTGTAAGATGATTAAATCTTTCAGGGCTTTTCGGAAAACATATTATGGCTTAAGCCACGGTAGCCCAGCCCTAGCTCCACCCATGATATACAGGACATACAAAACTCTTCACAAAATGTCTTTGCAGTGTAATTGTACTAGCTAGGCAGTACTTATAAACAGCGATAAAAAAAAGAGCAACTCTGTGTCGGATACCAACAGAAGGCTCGCGACAGATGATTACTAGCTCATTCACCCCCTGCAGTCTGCATCAAAACACTGCTTCCAAAAAATTACTACCCCTACCTGGCTGGGTTCAGTCCCCTTAAAACCTCCTAGAGCCCCGCTTGTGTGGTTTTGGCGAGTTCAGCATCTGAAGTAAATGCTGAAACTGAAGTGCAGCAAGTCTAAACTAACCCTGACCTGCTTTAACTAATTACAGCGAATTAAGCTTAAAGTGCTGTCTGCCACAGGAAGTGTTTAACCAATCTATTTACAACCCGACATACGGCACATAATTCACTGTCACACATCAGATGGGTTTCATGTCAATATCTGATGTCTGACGTATTAAAAAGCTCATCATCTTGCCAATAACACAACTAACTACTCAAAAGCTAGCAACTGAAAATCTGGATAGCATAGTCCATGAGCACAGGATATGTCTCTCTAATTTGTTAAAAGTATTGGGATGTAACTGTGGCTGGATTGCACTGCAGGACTTTTAAAATCGGAACAGACAAAAACTGGGCATCTTCACACATCAAACAACAGGGAATCATACACACTACCCGACTTTCAAGTCGATCTGATCCAGTCACAAACTAAAGTTGAAACACACGGCCTCCCTCCAGTTGAATGATTTACCATCACCCCACGCTGTGTGAATATGTGCGTTTTGAAATAAAAGTGTTGAACTGAGGTTGGCTTACGTGATAAAGCTAGCAGCAACACATTGCATGTGTTTGAAACATCACTTCCGTCAGCAGTTATACTACGGGTCTGTTGAATACTTGATTCTGATTGGTTGATGGACGTTCTAAGGTGTGCAATTATTTTTCAGTATGTGCACAGCTATAAAGTAGTTCCAGGTCTTGACTGCATAACAGCTCTATATCGCTTCGCCAAATTACTCCAGTTATTTTAAAAAAACTTACCCCACCCCCGCCAAAGCTTTAGAAGAAGTGACCCCCCTGGTAGAATGAGCCCTGATGCCTACTGGCGAAGCTTGACCGCGTGCCTCATAGGCAAGGGCAATAGCATCCCTCACCCAATGTGACATTGTCTGTTTTGTGGCGGCCACCCCCCTGTTACGGCCCCCTTGACAAATGAATAGTTGCCTGCAAATCCCCAATTCTTTTTAAAGAAGATGTATGCGCCATCGCGTCCAGACCCAGGGGAGCTGGGTGACTCAGAGAGAAGTAGAAGGGACATTGCGCTGTCTGTTGGGAGGCGAAGAGGTCCACCTCTGCTTCATAAAATCTTAACCAGATTTGCTTCACTACCTCGGGGTGGAGTTTCCATTCTCCCATCTGTATTTTCTGTCTGGACAGTAAATCCGCTCCCACATTCAGGCATCCAGGGATATATACTGCTTTGAGTGACAAGAGCTTACCCTGGGCCCAAAGAAAAATCTGCCGCACTAGTCTGTTTAGCTGGCATGACCGCAGACCTCCTTGGTGATTTATGTAAGAGACTGCCGCTGTGTTGTCCACCCGCACCAGGACATGGCAGCCTCTCAGATGCTGGAGGAAGTACTTCAGGGCCAGAAATACAGCCATCAACTCGAGACAGTTATCTGCCTTCGGGGATTGGCCCTTGGATGAAATCCCCTGGCTTTGAGCCACAACTGAAACGGTCTCATATGCAAAAGGCCCATAGGGATCACAGAGGACGCAGATGCCATGAGACCTAACATACTGAAGAACAGTATCTTGGCCTAGCCTGACTTTGCTCAGGGTATTCTGAATGGTCTCGATTCGAGCGGGAGACAGCTGTGCCCGCATCGTGATTGAATTCCATATGATCCCTAAATATGTTGTTCTCTGGTCAGGAGAAAGAACGCTTTTCTTGTCGTTGAGTCTCAACCCCAGAGAAACTAGATGAACTAAGACGACATTTCTGTGCTGTAATGCCAGTTTTTGTGGAAGCATCGGAACACTCAACATTTCACTAGAAACCGCTGCCCCCGAAACACCAGAGGCGGTGGGGATGGAGAGGTTTCGTGGGGGTGTTGGGAAGGAGCGGGTAGATGTTTTGCGTGCCCCGTCCCAAGGGGGGCTACCCCCACAATGCTGGGCGCAAGACCATCAGGACTTCTACTTTTTGGAAATAATGGTCCTGAGGTCTTGCTTTGGAGGCTGCTGAGGGCGACGAGCCGGTCCCCAATCTTTACAAGGGGGAGCGCGACTCGCCACACTTTGTTTTTGAGCCCACTTCTAGAAGGACCGGGGCAAGGCTGGGTGGCCAGCAGCCCCTCCCCCTGAGTGTGGCGAGGAAGGAATTGCACAAAGGCTTCCTCGTGTTTTTTTACCTCCCGAAACCTGGTGACGACTGTATTCACCGAATCACCAAACAGGCCGGAAGGTGAGACCGGGGCATCAAGTAGGAATACATTGTCCTTATCCTTGATGCCCGTGAGGTTTAGCCACAGATGCCTCTCTGTGCTGACCAAAGCAGCCATTGAACGGCTGATAGCACGAGCCGTCTGCTTGGTTGCACAGAGAGATAAATCTGTGGCTCGACGCAGCTCTGAGAATGCTTCCTCGTCGACTGTACTACCTGCACTCAGGTCCTTCAACAGATCAGCCTGGTATGCCTGTAACACCGCCATGGTGTGTAGCGCAGCACCACCCTGACCTGTTTCTTGATAAGCTTTCCCCACAAGCGTTGAGGTGGTTCTACACTGCTTTGTGGGGAGAGTTGGTCTTTTTAATGATGATGTCGAACCAGGTGAGAGATAGCCCACGAGCGTCTCTTCTACCTGTGGCATCATCGTATACCCCCGTGCCTTAGCACCCACGATGGTCGAATATGTCGACGTTGAAGGCACAAAGATACGGGAAGTATAAGGTTTCCCCCATGAATGAGTCAACTCGATATGGAGGTCTTCAAAGAAGGGGAGAGACTGATTTTGTGTTCCCCTCCCCTGGCCACCAGACAGAAATCTGACTTCTAGTTTCGATTGTTTGGGGGTCTCTTGTTCGCGTGGCCACTCAAGCTGTAATCTGGCCACCGCACGAGTAACCACCTCGAGTAATTCCTCAACCGCTTTATCACGTGAAGAACGTTCAGAGGTAGGCAACTCAAAGTCTGCAAACCCAAGAGATTCATCATCCCCCTCATGAACCGAAGAGGTGCCGGGGCACGCTTCGAGATCACGCGAGGGACAAACTGAGTCTGGAGAGAGAGCGAGCGATAGGGACGGGGTAGGGATGCCTTGTTTAAGACTTGACGCTTAAAGTTGAGGACTTGTGACTTGAGTTGGACTTGCCTGTCTTAACATGGGACATGACTTGAGACTTGAATGCAAAAACTTGAGACTTACTTGTGACTTGTAAAACAGTGACCATGTTTACATGCACTTAGGAAAACAGTTAATTCCAGGGTTTTAGCAGAAAGCGGCATTCTGAAATGTCATGTAAACAAGAATGCTGATTTCCTTACGCCGTTTAAGGGATTAAGAGAAAGCGGTTTAATGCATCTGGGTTTCTCTCAGAGAATGTGGCTTATTGTGGCCATGTAAACACATAAGCAGGGATTTGATGGGTGTTTGAAGAGTGCATGTGCGTGGAACAGACCGGGATAACAAACGTCATAGGATGGAGCCCAATAACAATTCAACACAATGGAAAGAATTCATCATTTCTTGGAGTACAGTGGGAAAATCACATCCACTATAAACTGTACCCATTTATACACACAAATTTAAAATATCGACTGTCCCTAACATGTGCGTATATGCACTCGTACATTGGGGGATCCCGGAATTTTATGTAAAAGAGGGAAACCCCACTACTGTGTTGCAATTCAACTGCAGATTGCAATAGTAAGTTATGGAAACAAACAAAGCAACAATTTTGGAATATCTGGAAAGTGAATCAACAGAGAGCAAAATAGTGAAGTCTTCCTCGGATGCCATGTGTGTTACTTACATGTGTGTTAAGAAATTACTTTGCTGTGGAGAAAGCTGCTTACTGACTGAGCCGCATGTATATGGGAGTAAAGAGTACACCACTTATTCAGTGCATGTAAACAGGAACGCAATAAGCCCCTTTTTGTTGTCCATGTAAACGTAGTCTATGTCTTGGTCCCACCTCTGCTGTTTGGAGAGTTTGAAGACCCATGAGTAGAGCACTAAGAGGTGTTTAGTTTCTAATCTCCTCCTTAACAGCCATACTAGAGTGACATACCATGATTTAGAGAGTTATAAGAAAAGACATGATGACTGTGTGGATGGTGAGGGTGTACTGTGAGAGCTAATGCTTTGACAATACCTTGCTGGTGAATGTTAGTCACTCTCTTCCCTCCTCCTCTCATTTTTACTGTATAGAAAGGCTAACTACAGAGGCTATTTAAAATGTAAAGTGATATTAGAGAGGAAAGTGTGTGGCTTACAGGTTTAATTATTGCATTAGCTTTCCTCACAGCATTCCCGTAATTGTTGAGGATGAAGGGCAGAAGGGATAGAGAGTAATTGCACAGGTATGAAAGGAATGTCTTCACACACTCACACCTGTGTAGCCTGGAGGCCCTGAACCTCAGAGACCAATCAAAAGAGACAAGGATGATGTGAAAATGAGTTTGGCCTCTCTACCAAAGGTGACCACAAAACATCACTGCTTATGTGTGATTGATCGCTGGAAAAATAAATAAAAGATAAGTCTTTGGTTGCTTTGATCGCTATTGTTTCCTTGCTTTTCTCCCAAACGCCAGATTTTAATGAAGTTAAATTGGAAAAGACAAAATATAATAACAATAATGAAACTTTGCAAAGAATAATTAGGATTAGCACTTAAAAAAATTCACAACCCTGATAGCACATGAACATTGTGCAGATGTGTGCATTTTCATTTGGACGATCTCATTTTTTTTAGACAGAAGGCTCATCTACAACACATATCTAAAATGTTGGATGTTTGAATCACACTAAGCAAATCACAATGTTCATGATTTAAAATATATGTGAATCTGCTCTTTTTTAAGATGTTTATCAGATGTTTATCTCCAGGCCAGGCCATCAGTGTTATTTCGTCAATGAGGAACGCCGTTCCCATTCAGACTGGTTACATTTGTAAGGGGAATAAAGAGTTTTCTCCACTAAATAGCATACGAAAGCTTTGTGGGTTCTGTCCATAAATGCGTGGGATATTCTGCGTCTGTGGTTGCGCAATGTTGACTATCCTAAGTTGCCAGAACACATTCACGCAGCAGATTGACAGATGCACATGGGAATCCACGGGCAACCGAACCACACATGCACGCATCAGACCCACACACGCTCAATTTAGAAATCCACACACCAGAAGAATGCACAAATATACAGGTTTTTTGCTCACAATACCATCCACAAGTACATAAGTGTATGTGTAATTTAATGCACAAATAAATGTTGAGCTCTTTTTATTGGTATTCTTCTTCGAGAATGTCTGTTCTGCAGTCTTGACATACACACACACGCAATGCTGGGGACGTGGTTTAGCGTAGCTGATAGCAAATGCCCATTCTTTAAAATGAAGGGAAATATCCAGAAGATTTGGCTATTTTTTTAAGAAGAAAAAAATTTGTTCAGAATGTTCCGTTTCGACCAAGAATTTTCATTTCCCTAGTGTAATGTTGTTATAGATTATAGAGATATAATCTCTATAATCTATAATAAGGTTTTAATGTTTTTATTCATAATTCAATTCAATTTTTATCCATGATGGCAAAGCCCCATTTTCAGCTGCCATTATTCCAGTCTATAAAGAAAATGTGTCACATAATTATTAAGAAATCATTTAATATATTAACTTAGTACTAAAGTAACATTTCTTTTTGTTAGAATGGTTAAAATGGTTGTGCTACTTAATGAAGTGTGGAAATCACAATATAGTGTCTTTTTCCAGCTGAGGTGTCACGTAAACTTGCAGTTACTTTACACTTACAAGTCAAATTTCGGTTTTAAAAATAACCAAAAAGAAACAATTATTTTTCATTTTACCTCAAATTTTCTGGACAGTTTTATTATGTTATTTAATCTTAAATATGACACATATTTATCTTTAATATGTTTGATACGTTTAAATAATTGTACGTTTTTACAATTTTTCAAAATATTTGAAGATTTGGTTAAAGTTTGTTCCCTATCTGTCACTCACTCGACGTTGGTGTCGATGTAGTGACACTAGGGGTCACTCTTGGGAGCCCGAGACAGCTCTGGTCTTTGATAAAAGGCCAATGAAAATTGGCGAGTGGTATTTGCATGCCACTCCCCTGAACATACGGGTATAAAATGAGCTGGTATGCAACCACTCATTCAGATTTTCTCTTCGGAGCCGAACGGTCATGCTCACTGAGCTGAATACTACTGTTCATTCACCTGCTGGATCTGATGGCGCATTTCAGTGGCTTCTCCCTCCTCTGCACTGGTGCACTGCAGAGAATGCCCCTGGGCGCTTCAGCAGAAAAACTAGAGAGTATATTTTCTGAAAGAGCATTTTTCCCCTCTAAAAGAGTATATATTTCTCTAAAAGAGCGCACACACGGAACGTCTTTTTAAAGACGCGTCTTTTTAAAGATGCTTTTCCGATTGTGTGTTATTCCTGGTTGTGCTCGTTATCTCTCGCCTTCTAACGGTCACGATCACTGTCTTTCGTGTCTGGGCACTGCTCACGCGAAGACAGCGTTCGTGGATGGTCACGTTCTCATTGCGAGAATATGTCCATGGCAACGTTGCGGTCGCGGCTCGCCTTCGTAAGAAAGCGAGCCAACCCAGAGGCTCCCGCCTCGGTCCTTTTACCTACGGGTTTGAGGCCAGCGCGGCTAGCACTGGGGGCGATTTGGGGACCCCAATGGGACCGCCTCTGCCGGGTATCCCCCCGCGGACCTCCCATTCCCCAGCACGCTCGTCTGCCCCGATCGGGCTTCCGGGTGAGTCCGCCGGCTCGTCTCACGGCGAGTTCGACCTCTTATTCGGAGCCCGCGAAAGTGATGAGCTCTCGAGTGCAGCATCGGAGAGCGGGCTTGTCCAGTCGGAAGCCTCAGCTGGGCTCCTCCCTTCAGGGTCGATCGCCCAGTCACAGGCTGACGCGGAGATGACGACATGCTTTCCCGGACAGCCGCGAGCGTCGGTTAGAGTGGATTTCACCGCTCTTCCCTGAACCCTCGCGGATCTGTGATTGGTTCCTGGGCTCACGGCGCCGCTCAAAGCCACGCCCCGCCCCGTTCCTTCTTCCCAGAAGTGCATGAAGAGCTGACAAGGTCGCGGGAGGCACTTTTTACTGCCCGGTCCCGATCTTTTCAGTTTCCCCGCTCTCACTACCCTCGATGGTGGGGCGGCCAAGGGTTATTCGGCAATCCCCCGGTGGATAAAAGGCGCTCGCGGTGCACCTATGCCCGCAGAGCACCGCCACCTGGCGCAGGTGCCCAAAGCCCCTGTCCAAGGCCTGTAGGTTTACGTCATCTCTGACGGTCAAAGCCTACGGTGCCGCTGGACAAGCCGCCTCCGCCCTGCACGCCATGGCTCTCCTGCAAGTCCGCCAAGGGGCTAAAGGAACTGCACGAGGGTAGTTCCGCCCCGGGATCGATGCAGGAACTGCGCTCGGCGACCGACCTCGCTCTCCGAGGCACCTTTGGCTCAACCTGGTCGAGATGGGTGAGGCCGACAGGACACGATTCCTTGCTGCCCCCATTTCCCAGGCGGGTCTATTCGGCGACACCGTCGAGGACTTTGCCCAGCAGTTCTCGATGGTAGAGCAGTAGATGGATGCTAGCCGGCTTATCCTGCCCCGGCGCGGCTCAAGATCCCGCACCCCATCTACTCATTGCCGAGGGCATCCCCCTGCGGTGACTGCACTGGCTCCGCCGCAGCCCGCCCCTCCGGCCCGGCCCCGGCGTGGAGCCCACCGCAGGAAGCCGACGCCACCCGTCTCACAGCCGGCACCGAAGAACCCACGGAGGTCTTCGGAGCGCCCCTGAGACGGGCGACCCAGGGACAATGAAACCCGCTGCTCTGGAGCTGGTAAGCAGATCTTCGTCTTTTTGTTACCTTTTGCATTTAATTGCGCTGCATGCCCAAGTGGATGCAGTACTCAAGAGCTCAGCAAGAGTGGTTTCCTTGTTCCCTGGGTCACATATCCGGTGTGTACGGCTGGCATCACGACCACCGTCCACCACTCCATTTGGCAGGTTGGCGCTCCAGCGGTGGTCTCCCGCCCTGAGCGCCCAGCTGTGGCACAAATCTGCCCCCGATGTGACAGTCTCCATGGGTCACGAGGACAGGCCTCTTCCTCCCCCGTCCCAGGCTGTTCCGGGGGTGGTCACAAGGAGCCAGGTAAGTGCTTCAATGTCCTCAGACTCAGCACGGCCATGATGTGGTGTGGCACCTCAAGCTCCGCCCCGCCGCGAGGCCCCACCTGCCGGTACATCCGATGACATTGTCCCTTTGGTCCCCCTTGTGCGGAACTTGGACGCATGGCTTGCGCTTTCCAGTCCGTCACGAGGGCTGGTCCGGACCGTCCAACTCGGCTGCGCGATTCACTTCACCGGGCATCCGCCCAGGTCCAGCGGTGTCCACTTCACCTTGGTGAAAGACAGAAACGCTGCTACCTTGCGCGGAGATCGATACCCTCCTACGGAAGGACGCGATAGAACCTGTCCCTCCAGCCGAGATGAAGAAGGGGTTTTACAGCCCCTACTTCATTGTACCGAAAAAAGGCGGTGGGTTGCGGCCAATCTTGGACCTGCGAGTACTGAACTGGGCTTTACACAGACTTCCGTTCAAGATGCTGATGCAAAGATGCATTCTAGCGAGCGTCTGGCATCAAGATTGGTTCGCGGCGGTAGACCCAAAGGATGCGTACTTTCACGTCTCGATCCTTCCTCGACACAGACCCTTCCTGCGGTTCGCGTTCGAGGGTCAGGCAATCAGTACAAATTCCTCCCTTTCGGCCTGTCCCTGTCTCCTCGCGTCTTTACGAAGATCGCAGAGGCTGCCCTTGCCCCGTTAAGGGAGGTGGGCATTCGCATTCTCAACTATCTCGACGACTGGCTAATCTTAGCTCACTCTCAAGACATGTTATGCGCACACAGGGACCTGGTGCTCTCACACCTCAGCCGACTAGGGCTTCGGGTCAGCTGGGAAAAGAGCAAGCTCCTCCCGGTTCAGAGCATCTCTTTTCTCGGTTTGGAGTTGGACTCAGTCTCCTTGACGGCGCACCTTACGAATGAGTGTGCCCAGTCGGTGCTGGACTGTTTGAAGGCATTCAAACAGAAAACAGCAGTTCCACTGAAACTTTTTCAGAGGCTCCTGGGGCATATGGCATCCTCGGCAGTGGCCATCCCGCTCGGGTTGATGCATATGAGGCCGCCTCAGCACTGGCTCCAGACTCGAGTCCAGAGACGGGCATGGTGCCACGGGACACACCGCGTGGCCATTACGTCGGTCTGTCACCGTCTTTTCAGCCCTTGGACCGACCTCTCGTTTCTACGATCAGGTGTTCCCCTAGAACTGGTCTCCAGGCGCGTCATGGTCATGACAGACGCCTCCAAAATGGGCTGGGGTGCTGTTGGCGATGGGCACGCAGCCGCCGGCCTCTAGACGGGTCCGCGGCTGCGTTGGCACATCAACTGCCTCGAGTTACTGACAATTCTGCTCGCCCTGCGGAGGTTCCGGCCGTTGATCCAGGGCAAGCACGTGCTAGTTTGGACAGACAGCATGGCAGCGGTAGCATATGTCAACCGCCAAGGTGGTCTGCGCTCCCGCTGTATGTCACAACTCGCCCGCCGTCTCCTCCAACGGAGTTAGCAGCACCAAGTCGCTGCAAGCCACTCACATCCCGGGCAACCTCAACACTTCGGCGGATGCGCCGTAACAGCAGGTTACCCTCAAGGGAGAGTGGTGACTCCACCTTCAGGTGGTCCAGCTGATTTGGAGTCGATTCGGTCAGGCACAGGTGCACATGTTCGCCTCCCAAGAATCCTCCCACTGCCCGCTCTGGTACGCCCTTATCGAGGCCTTCCTTGGCATAGATGCGCTGGCACACAGCTGGTCCCCTGGCATTTGCAAATATGCATTTTCCCCCAGTGAGCCTGCTCGCACAGACCCTGTGCAAGGTCAGGGAGGACGAGGAGAAGGTCATCCTGGTAAGTACCCTACTGGCCAGCCCAGACGTGGTGCTCGGACCTCACGCTCCTCGTGACAGCTCCCCCCGGGCAAATTCCCCTGAGGAAGGACCTTCTTTCTCAGGGAAGGGGCACCATCTGGCACCCGCGCCCAGACCTCTGGAATCTCCATGTCTGGCCCCTGGACGGGACGTGGAAGACCTAAGCTGTCTCCCACCTGCGGTGGTAGACACGTTCACTCAGTCTAGGGCTCCCTCTACGAGGCGCCTGTATGCCTTTAAGTGGCGTCTGTTTGCTAAGTGGTGTTCTTCCCGTCAGGAAGACCCCCAGAGGTGCGCAGTCAGATCAGTGCTTTCCTTCCTGCAAGAGAGGTTGGAAGAGAGGCTGTCCCCTTCCACCTTGAAGGTGTACGTTGCTGCCATAGCAGCACACCACGACACAGTCGACGGTAAGTCCTTAGGGAAGCGTGATCTGATCATCAGGTTCCTAAGAGGCACCAGGAGGCTGAATCCCTCCAGGCCGCGCCTTGTTCCCTCATTGGACCTCTTTGAGCCTTGCAGTCAGCCGGGCTTAAGGCACTCTCCTTGAAGACTGCCCTCCTGACTGCGCTCACTTCCATCAAGAGGGTAGGTGACCTGCAAGCGTTCTCTGTCAGCGAAACGTGCCTGGAGTTCGGTCCGGGCTATTCTCACGTGATCCTGAGACCCCCGACCGGGCTATGTGCCCAAGGTTCCCACCACTCCTTTTAGGGACCAGGTGGTGAACCTGCAAGTGCTGCCCCAGGAGGAGGCAGACCCAGCCCTGTCGTTGCTGTGTCCGGTGCACGCTTTACGCATCTATTTGGATCGCACGCAGAGCTTTAGAATCTCTGAGCAGCTCTTTGTCTGCTTTGGTGCACAGCGGAAAGGAAGCGCTGTCTCCAAGCAGAGGATCGCCCACTGGCTCATTGACACCATAACTATGGCATATCTCGCCCAAAACATGCCGCCCCCGGTAGGGCTACGAGCCCATTCTACCCATGGTGTAGCGGCTTCTTGGGCCCTGGCCAGAGGTGCCTCTCTAACAGAAATTTGCAGAGCAGTGGGCTGGGCAACACCCAACACCTTTGCAAGGTTCTACAACCTCCGGGTGGAACCGGTTTCATCCCAGGTAGTGGCACGCAACACAAGCGGATAAGCCCGGAATAGCCGGCCGGGTGTATCGCTTGCACATAGCGCCTTCCACCTCCTTTTGAGTTGAAGACGTGCACTGTTAATTCCCAGTAGTGTTCACAAAAGTTGTTCCCTGGTTGACTTCCTCCGAGCCCTGTGGCAGTCGAGTTTTCGAAGAGACTCGCTGCCGGCCCATTACACGCGCTAACTAAGAGCCCGGTTCTGGGGTAGGTGCTCCGCATGTGGCGGTTCCCTGTAAGGCTAACCCCATGCGATCTATATCTTCCGCTAGTTCGTTCCCCTACTGGCAAACTGCGTCTTCCTTGGGCAGAGCCCCTCAGTCTCCATGTTGTAGTAACTCCTCCCCCATTGGACAGGATCTACCTTGAAGGCTCTCCACATGGTTGGAAAGACCATGTGATGTATTCTTCCACTTAAATATCCCCCCCTCTCTTGGGGCGAGGTGTGGTCTCCGCAGTGTCCTCCCCTTGGGAGGGACACCCCCCGACTAGACCTGGCGGCCCAGTCAGATAATCCCCCTTCTTTTTTAGGGAGTGGAAAAAGAGAAGGGGAAAGATGCCATGACTGCGTTAAGCCTGTCTCTGTCTCTGGGTAGTCGACTTGTCCCCAAAAAGGGCCGTTCGACACTCATAACTGTGTTGGGGGAGGTTACGTGTCGACCTGGTGCGCTGGCTATAAGGCACACAGCAAGTCTGCCCACCACACACTGCCAGTTCACGTAACACAGTTCAGCCTTGTGGCGTTTTGTATAGGGACCCCTAGTGTCACTACATCGACACCAACATCGAGTGAGTGACAGACAGGGAACGTCATGGTTACTGGTGTAACCTCTGTTCCCTGATGGAGGGAACGAGACGTTGGTCCCTCCTGCCACAACGCTGAACTACCCACTGAAATGGCCGGACCTTATATCGGCTCCTCAGCGTAAAACCTGAATGAGTGGTTGCATACCAGCTCCTTTTATACCCGTATGTTCAGGGGAGTGGCATGCAAATACCACTCGCCAATTTTCATTGGCCTTTTATCAAAGACCAGAGGTGTCTCGGGCTTCCAAGAGTGACCCCTAGTTTCACTACATCGACACCAACGTCTCGTTCCCTCCATCAGGGAACGGAGGTTACACCAGTAACCATGACGGTCTGTTACAATTTGATACATGTTTTTGTCATGCATAATATCGTCAACTAAAATATAATTTTTTTTTTTTTTTTTTTTGTCAAATTATATGCCAGTTCACTAAAATTCACTAAAATTAATGAACATGACAATGAAATATTGGCTAAATATAAGCCTATTTTAGAATCATAAAGGATTTTATTATTTATTTTTTGCATTGTGAAAACGATGACTCCCATGACATGAGATTTATTTTCTTTATGTAACATACAGTAAAGTTTCTTATTTTACATTTATTTTAATTTTGTATGAAATATGTCAAGGACTCTTTTACACATTATTTGCAATGTGATGTTAATGATGCACTCTATAATATAGACATCTAGCCAATGTACAGTATGTGCGCTTATTGGAATTTTACCAACCAATCAAGACACCTGACATTAATTTTATGATTTGATCAATTTTAGCTCATAAGCATTATGTCATAATGATATGTAGATATTGAGTAGGCAGAGAGTGACTGTCCTTCTGCTGGTGACAAACCACATGAAAAACTCAATCTATTGTCTAGCTTTCTGGTATTAATACAATGTGTAATTGACAGGGAAATTCCAGTTTGAAAATTAATGCCGTGAGCATCAGTCAGGTTTGGGAGTCACAGTTCTCTGGTATGTTTAAAGAATGTCGCCATCATACATAGCTTTTGTCACCAAGTGTAACCATACTCTGATGTAAATGTGTGGTAGACATTAGAGTTGTGTAATGAATCCTGCTATTGCTCTGTAAGGAATGCTGTCCACTGGTAAACCCCTGATATTGATATGTGCCTTTAGATTTGCCAGCTAACACTCAGCACAGTGTGCAGCAGTGTCACATATCTCACCTGCTCCACACATCCTCCCAGCATCTATTGTCCCTCGTTTAACGTGTTATCTAACCCACTATTCACTCCAGTATCATGCACTGTTTACCACTTTATGTTTGCCAGAATCACTCGTGTTTCAGGAGACAGGAGAGATTTGGGGAGAGAGGAAGAGTTTGTGGGTGCAGGGTGAAATACTAGCGTGATGTGGTGGAGGAGGAGGTGTGTCGTACCTAGCATGAGAAATGCTCAGCCTTTTACTTTTAGTCACTAGGCCTGCATGCATGTGTGTGTGTGTGTGTGTGTGTGTGTGTGTGTGTGTGTGTGTGTGTGTTAAAAAAAAAAGAGTTAAATACGAGTTAAAAGAGTTAGATTATTGACTCACCTGCAACCCTGAAACTATGCTGATTGCCGATAATTATGACTTTTTTTGTTCAAAAATATTGTATTTTAATGTATTTTATTATGTGCTTTAAATATTTTATATATTTTTAATTTATTGGAGTCTGGGGCTAGTTGACACATGGGAAAGTTGGCAAATATCTCAGGTGGTTTATCTCAGTATCAGTGCATCATCCGGAACTATACGATTTTGACCCAAAAGTCCAATTACACAAATGTTTGTTTGTTTTAACAGTGGATTTGTGTGTTGGTTTGAAACATCTAGAAATCGGACTAATGGTCTTAGAGGAGTCTGCAAAGTACCTACAAAGTAATTAGAGTTCTTAGTAATGAAATTACTTAGTCTTTGACAGATGTGTTCTTTCAAATTTGACAATACTTGTCATTTCTTTTCCAGTGGCTATCCACAGTTTTCCTGAGCAACCACTGGCGGCGCCATATTGATTCTAATTGCCTGTTTTGTATTTCTGGTCTCGAGATGCCAAGTAAAAACTGCCAAAATGAGTGATCCAGAGGAGAACAACAACCATTTAAGTGTTACTTGGTGTAAAAATACATTTCAGGCTCAGTTGTTGGCTGTTATAACAGCTCAGAATAATTAATGTTATCAGTGTAACTTATCTCTGACCATCACATCATGTCATCTACGCACTCTGGTGCGTAAAAAAAATGGTCATCTCGACTGTATTGGCATGTTTTTGACCATTTTTACAAATGTAATACCTTAAACATTACATTACCCGCTAAGAATATACACCGATGCAAGTGAAGACACTGGAGACTGGAAATTGAAAACGTATCGTAGAACACTTCCGCGTTCAGAAAATAGTGGATATGTTATAATATATATATATATATATATAGAGAGAGAGAGAGAGAGAGAGAGAGAGAGAGAGAGTAGAGAAAGATCATGAACAATGAACAAAGCTCTGAACAATAAAAATGTCTACTGGGCATGTTTTCTGGGCAAGGTAAATATGTGTTAAACAAACTTTATCTTTTTTCTGGCCAATGATGGTGAATATGTGTCTACACAGAAACTGACTTTCAAAAATTAACCTACCTTGAGAAATTACCTGGAGTTTAATGTTTGACAGCTAGTGTTTTCTAGGAATTTCATAATCTAGCTTACTAACTGTAACTCTGAAAACATCTTTCATATGAAGTAATGTTAGTGGTGTTTGGTGTGCAGTCACTGCTCTCTCAATACTTTCAAACATGATTGTCTTTTATCAACTTGTTTCCTCTTTCTTTGGGTCGCTCCTTTTCTTTCTCAGACTCTGAGAGCAAATAGAACGATTAGGGAATCCTTCCCAGCTAATCACACTGCCGTGGTCACTTCCGCCATGTTGATTACCACGGAAACCATTAAAGAGAAGGAAGTGGCGGTATGTTTGATGGTGTCTGGCCAGCTCAGGGGAGGTCAGAGAGGGTGTGTGTGATCTGCCATTTAGTCTTCCTGCTCCCATTACTTGAGCATTTCCTCTATCTTACACACACACACACACACACACACACACACACACACACACACACTGGACACTAATTACTACCATACCACAAACTATTACTACACTAATACACTGCTCATACTGCACACTTCTGCCTGTATACACACTGATTCATCACCTACATCAGGGGTACTCACTTCCCAATCTACTCATTTTTGAAGACCAATGTATTATATTTCAATTATTTTCATTTTACATTTACACTTATTCGTTTGGAAGATGCTTTTATCCAAAGTGACACAGTGTAGACATTTTATCAGTTAGTACTTTCCCTGGGAATCGAACCAATGACCTCTGCATTGCATGTTCTACAGGAGCATTTTTTTTTTTTTTTTTTTTTTACTCATTTAAAAATGACACTTTTCAATTTAATTTACCATTGCTATTTCTATCAGAAACTCTAAAGCAGTATCATGATACATTTCTAGGGGTTTGCTAGTCCCTGGTTAGGTAGTCTCATGCCTTATCTCATGAAAATGATGTGACTGTGGCACAATTTTTGTAAAATTATATTATGTGGTTTATTATACGTATATCAGCAGTTCGGAGGTGAAATGTCCACTGTGTGATGCTCAAACAAATTAGGTTTTTTAAGATCAATGCTCTATTGAGTTTTAAATCAACAAAAATAACCTCCCTACCCTAAAAATCAAACCTAACCTAACCGATATTGTCAAATGTAACAAGAGAAACACAATTGCTGAAGCAAATACGTCATCTTGTGGTGCTTCTATGACACTTTTGACTCGTGCTCTTCAGGACTCGTAGCCCAGTCCTTTGCATTACACTACTGCAACGCTCTCTCAGTTGAGCTATCGCACAATTGGATCACACGTGAACAAGCTTATAAATGTAAGCTACAAATTGTTGTTGAAGCACCTCTAGTGTTAATTTCACCAGGACACTGCCATGTTATGTAAAACGAGCAACATAATTTTATAATTTAGCAAAAAGCTGGGTATAGTAACAAGTGGTTCTGTGTAGGGGTTCCACCTGTTCCATATTATCCAGGACATCCCGTATTTGTAGCAGCGAGACGCTTGAGGGGGACCCCCCATCGGACATTTAAATATCCAGTATTAAAGCAGCAAAATGCTCAAGCGGGACCCCCCTACCAGCACCCAAAACCTGCCCTCTTCCCCAAAAGACTGACATGGCTGTACCATTATTTGAGTATTTTATCACCAGGCTTATATTATTGCATCAACCTTTTCAGATAAACCCTTAAAAATTATTGGACACTTTATATATTAGTCAGATGGTCTCCTCCAATCTAAGTGGGTGGATTTTGGCCAGAATTAGATGAAACGTGGCCGAGACTTTATACTGATAATCAAGAATCTGGTTCTCCAAGACTAGCAGTTAGGAAACACTGAGCAATATTAATACCATTCTAGTCATGTTACTACCAAGCCAAACAGTGAAATCAATCTCACCCTCCATTTCTTGACCCTCTCTGCTCTGTTGTTCTTTCTCTCTCTTTATCCTAACACACCATGAATCACAGGCTTTGAAATTGCAATGCTTTAAGCTTGTTGAACACTTTCTTGCTTTTCTTACAATGCATCTCTTCTCCCATCCCTATCGGGTTCTGTCTCCATGCATTTCCTCACCAGTGTTCCAATAGTGCACACTACAGCCCTTGGGTATGATGGGTACAGTCCCAGATGGCTGCACTTGTGTGTTCTGTTGGTGGATGGTAGGGTGTGATATCAGTATAAGAAGTGTGACATATGCTTCCTCTCTCTCTTAAGACGACCAGCAGTGAACCACAGCCAAACAAATGAAGACAGAATGCCAAAACAATTCAAAATCCCAAAACAAGAGGACAACATTAGGAACAAATGGGCTCCAAGACTCCCAACACACATCATTTCCAACACTGCTATCAGTCATCATTCCCCAACATTCACTGCTCTGTGAAGATATGCTTTACACCAACAAAGCCATGTAACTGCTCCCCAAGTGTGAAACACATCACTACGTACTACATGCACTATGAAGATTAACCCATACAAAGAGTGGATGCCTGGGTGGGGTGTAGCTGATATGGTGTTCTGAGTTGTTTTAGCGTATTGCTATGCAATTGCTAAGGAAGCAACATGATCACACTGGAAATCGACATGTAGCTTCTGAATGTTGCATTACATTGCACGAGCAACCTCAGAGACATGGCCCTTACAAAAATATAGAAAATTTGCTGCAAATTCACCATTGATACTTTTCACATGCAAATGAGCTTTGCGGCAAACTTCTGGCAAACATTTGCGGTGAATCACAAGCTCATTTCCATGTGAAAATAATGAGTGGCAAGTTTGCGGCTAGTTTGCCAAAACTCTAGATTTTTTGAAAGGGGGGTTCTGGTCCTGTGGAAACCAGAAAGTAATCACGTTCACATAAAAAAGGGTGAGTGTTATTCAGAGGTTATATTTCCCTTTAAGATTAGGACTGTATTACAACATTTACAACTAAAAACAACTCACTTTAAAATTTGCTTTGGCACCTTGAAATACCTTAGAATACAGTGAAAGCACTGTAAAACCAAAACATACTCTACATAAGTATGTGAACACAGACGTATCTACACTAGTCCAATTTCGTGTGTTGTTGCAGTCCAAATTGTGTCGGAATACAATTCAAACCAACGCAAGTATGTGTTACATTACAAAATCTAAACTAGCTGCAAACTTGCCACAGATTTGCAGCTCGTTATTTTCTTATGCAAATGAGCTTGTGATTCGCCTCAGATGTTTGCAGCTCTTCACCAGTAGTGGTGAACCTCCGGCAACAATGGACAATTTGCAGCAAGTTTGCTGCAAAGCTCATTTGCATGTGAAAAATATCTGTGGCAAGTTTGCGGCAAATTTGCAGTGAACTCTCAATTTTTTTAAAGGTTCTCAACATTGCCACAAGAGGTGCTATAGGGGACATGTGAACTGTCCGCTTTACAGTGACTTTTCTCTTTCAAGTCAACTGTCATGGCGGAACAACTGTCTGAAGAGAATATTGCTGAGCAAGTAAGGTTAAGTCAATATATTCATAGCAACTCACCTGATAATAACATCCAGTTTAATGGCACAGACTTTTGAAGGTAACTCTATCACCCCCTTGATTACTAGGTTTGTTACCGCCATAGTAATGCAAGAATGCATGTCAAGCATGTTCAACCAGACCGTGCGTTGGTCATGCATTGGCTAAGCGATTGCATCTGTGTACATGTACCTGCGTGAAGAATGTTTCAGGCCTAGGTCAGTTAAATGGTTGAGTTAATTTAAATGTTTTAAACTCTATTTGTTGACCAGAAGTAAAATATGTGTGATACAAAAGATATGTGAGCAATATAATGACAAGAGCTGAGATAACTAAAGAGTTTGGACTCTGTAACAATCATCAGGGAAATTCCTCAAAGAGGAGTCATTTCACAGAAACCTGAGCAGCTCCTCATTGTAAAGTGAGAGATGATTATAGCTCTTGAAAGCTCTTTAGCGGATCAGGCTACAGTTTTTATTTGTAGGGCCACATTCTTTAAAAAAATATATGTAAAATACCAACAGCAAAGCACGGACAAATTACTGTTGCACTCCAAATGTAGGAGAACTTGATCTGGATGAAGTGAAAACAGCCTCTCCAGTGTCAGAAACTGAATCCAGCTTTTGTTCTCTTGTGCTGTGGTTTAACATTTGTTTATACGCTGAAATAGTCTACTGTTCAACTGATGGATAAAACGCACAAGCACAGAAAATCTATAGGTGTGACTACTCAAAATAAACACTTGAATTTATGGTCATTTCATTTGCTTTTCAATTTACCGTTTTATTATATATCATTTTTAATTCCTAGAACTCCTTAAGAGAAATAAAAAATAAACACAAACAAGTCAATTGCTGGCATATAGTACAAGTGTAGATCGCATAAGCCAGATCATTTGCTCTTGGATGAATGTGATGAGAAATGATATCTTGACAAATCTGAGCACAGTTTGAGATATTGTTGAGATCTGTTCTGAAACTCTAGAGGAGACACATGTAAAAACACTGTGGTCTTTTTCTCAGGAGAAACATTTGAAACGTCTTTGCTCTCCTTTTAAAAATAGTTGTTTCTCTAGTTGAAAAAAAAAATAAGATATTAAATAGATCTTATTTGTTTATTGGGTTTTTGCTTCTTATTTTGCTAAGCTCTTGCTGTTTCTGGTCCTTTTCTCCTTTTTATTTGTATTTTTTAAATGCATGTCTCCATTTTTCGTTTGTTTGTTTGTTTCATTGAAACCCTACATTTGTGTTTAATTTGTGGCTGATTGTCTCTTATTGAGGAAGTGCCTTGAGATTCGACCAGGATCAAAACAGCGTTTCAGGGAAAAAACAAACCAAGCATATTGTGTCCTGCAGGGCCGTATCACTTTCTGGACGCTTGTAATTTTGCCCCAAACAACTGAACTCTTTAGTTTTATGTGTATTGCAAATGAATTGCAAATTTCATTGTCAGTGGCCCATGGGATCGCGAACAGAGTCAAAACTTCTGCAGGGGTCACAACAGAGGTCAAAGAAAGAAAACCCACCCAGCATGAGGGTCTAATCCATGACTGTCATTGAACCAGACCAGAGGAGAGAGAGAGAATGTAGACTAGTGGCGATTAAGATAAGTAATTGTACAATAGTGTGATGGTGGTCTTTAATGACAGTAATTTTCTTCTTAAGTATAATGTGCACCATGTGAGCTGGACATATGGAGCTGAACATGAGACAAATGCTCCAGAATCAGGATATTTATGTTTGTCAGGCTTATATCCTGGGATTATCTGTTTATGTCATCAACAATAGTCCATTATCTCAATATGCAGAACAGGGTTGTTGTTGACCTCTACAGGTCGTGCGGTGGTCCAATTCATGTATCATGAAGGATGAGCACAGTAACTCTGGGAGCGGTCCACTCCATCTAACCCTCTATATTTAGACTGATACTGTATGGAAGAGAGTGAAGGGAGGTAAACTCCATACAGGTCTCTCCCAGGTGAATATGTTTCTAATTGCTGGCTGATGCAATGCAACTGCAAAAGTCGTTTCTTTTTCTCATTAAGAATTTTGCATTTCCCCCCTTTTTTTCCTGATACTGTCATTATAGTATAATAAAGAAGATGCCTGAAAAAGATAATAATAAGATAATATCCTATCAAAAATGATTTTTTTCCTAAACTGAAAATATTATTTAATACAATGAATTAATTAATATAAAATAATTATGTTTATGTATCTATTATTATATTACTTATTTGTAAAATTCTTACCTCATGAATTTAAGATAATTTATTTAATATATTTTAAAAAATTATGTTTGAGTGGATTTTCCTCTCATCTTTACAGTACATGAAGTCAAATAAAACCCTTTAGGAGTATCTTACTCATTATAATAATCAAATCTCACTCATTATAATAATTAAATCTCACTCATTATAATAATCAAATAAGTTTTATAATATTATTTACTATTTAAGTAATAATCTAATCTGTCACTGTATTCTAACAAAACCTGTTATCAACATTATAAATATAAGAGCTTTTACTCTCAAGGTTTACTCTCACAGGATTTGGATCACTGTTCCATTTACTCAAGCTGGTAATACACTGTAAGGAGCTATTTCTACTTGATCTCCTTTTTTGGTGTAACCAAATGTAGTCAGGTTGATACAGTGACGTTAAATAATGGATTTGACTTGAATAAAACCAGTAATGTAGATGTAAACACACAAAGCACATTTTGTTATTACTAATTCTTTCAGTCATTGATGATTACTGGATAATGATTTCATACAGATTACACACACATAGCACTTTCAAGCTGATTAAATATTTTAGAGCAGAGCTCTAGAAAATGGGAAAAAATAGAAAAAAACAAACAAAAAACGTTTTATTCAGTAAAATTGTTCCATGACCGTGGGAACCAATGAATGTTAAATTCACCTAACATGTAGCAAGTCAGTCTGTGTCATTATAAAATGTGTGTCAGACCAGATGCATCCTAATTAATGTACTGTCAGTTTATGAACTCCATTTGATGAAGAATGTACTACTCTGTTATTAATAAAGTACATTCTGCATGCAGCTCTCTTTTAAATGCTAAAAAGCATTCAGAAGAACATTGTGCAACTTGTGTATAATGTTTTTGTCCTCCCTGAAGCTGTGTATATAGTGGCAGTAGATGTGTTGATATTTGATCTGTGTTTATGTCCTGTGGGATTCGAGGAGGGACCTTCTATTTGGCACACCATAGGGTCATCTCTCTGTCTTTCTCTCTCTGTCTGACACTATCACTCTCCATTTGCATTTCTCATTCTAAAGTCATGTCACGAAAACTCGCTTGCAGCAATGAAACAACGGCCACACGTTAGACATCCACACCAGCCGTTTTTTTTCCTCCATGAGACAAAAAGACGAGCTCGTCCAGTAACAGAATAAAGGAGTAAAATAAGAAATCAAGCGCAGCGCTGGAGTTTGTGTGGCCCAGAGGGGTTTCTGTGGAGATGAGGATACAAATGCTGAATTATGACAATAGTGTGCAGTCATCATATCAGCTTATTTTACACATCACGTCACCCTAACCTGTGTCTGCATGTACCACCGGTCAAACGTTTGGACACCTTGACTGAATGTATGTTTCTGTGATTAAAACCTTTTGATCTAAAGGCTTATGCCTAAATGCTGAAAGTTAGTTTGTTTGACAAATTATTCATTATTTATATAATTCATTAAATATATATCTATAAATATAATTTCTTTACAAAACTACAAATGTAATTAAATGGGTAAATTGAAGTGGATTGTGAAGGAAAAGCAGTCAACAAGTGTCCAGCATACATGTGAACTTCAATAATGTTTAAAAGCATCTCAGGATGCACCTCATGAAGTTACCCAAGAGAATAAACAGTATCTAAAGCTGAAATCTAGACAAAGAAGCTTGTCCACTTTTATTGTCCAGTTGTAATATTATTATTGTCCACTGTTATATGCACCCTTTAAGGACATTGTGCTTTTCTGATTGCAAAGTAGGTAATATATATCTGTTGAATGCGTGATTCTGATTGGTTGACGGATGTTCTAAGGTGTGCAATTATTTTTCAAGTAAACGCACGGCTGTGAAGTAGTTCCAGGTCTTGACGGCATAACAGTTCCATACCACTTCGACAAATTATTTCAGCTATTTCAAAGAGCCGTACAGGCTACCACAACAAAATATCCAAATAAAACAAAGACAATGGTTAAGAACATCGGATAAGAATGACAAACAATGTCTATAATATCCTAAATGTATTTCAGTTTCAGTTGAAAAGCGTCCTTGGGCTCCCTCTCTTTCTCTTTCTCTCTCTCTCTTTCGCTTTCGTCTCACCCACATACACACACACACACATACTCTACATGCTACCACAGCAAAATAACCAAATAAACAAAGACATTGGTTAAAGTAAATCAGTTTAGAACATCAAACAATGTCTTTAATATCCTACATTTATTTCAATTTCGGTTGAAAATCTCCCTTGTCTCCCCCGCACTTACACACGCTCACAAACATACATATGCGCACACACACACACACACACACACACACACACACACACACACACACATTGAGACTCGTTTCACGACCAACAAATAGAGCTGCACCCCCCGCGACTTGATCAATACAACAGTTTCTATTATCCAAAATAACTTTTAATATATTAAACTTTTTATGTTTCAATGTATTTCACCCTAATCAGCCTCACATAGCTATAATGGAAAGCACTGCACTACCCCTTCCCCTCTCTTTCGCTCACGCACACAAACACACACACTACCTTGTTACTCAAATGTCAAAAAATGGCGCATCCTCTGTTGCTAGTTCTAACGTGACATTTTCGAACTAGCAAAAAAGGCTTGAGCTGTATCAAAGCTAGATACACTTGATCAATACAACAGTTTCTATATTATCTGAAATATCTGTGGGAAACACCCTCGCGCCCCCTCCCCCTCTCACACACGTGGACAAATATACATATACGCATTACGTACACACTTACTTGAGAGCGAGAAATGGAGCCATCATGTCAGTCACCAGCATCTCAGTATGGTTGAAAATGGTTGTTAAGGTTTACATCGGAAATATGGTGAAACTCGCTGCTGCTGAGAGTGCAACGGTCACTCCGCTGTGCGTCATGACCGCATTCCCACCACAAGTGTACATTATTTTTCAATAATTCAATGGTCCCTCATCAATTATTCCTTATATATATATATATATATATATATATATATATATATATACACACACAGTATATACACTCACTGGCCACTTTATTAGGTACACCTGTACATCTATTTATTCATGCGATTTATCTAATCAGCCAATCATGTGACAGCAGTGTAATCTATAAAATCACACACAACAGGCTCTAGAGTGTAAAGAGAATGGTGCGAAAAACAAAAAGACATCTGGCGAGTGACAGTTCTGAGGGTGAAAACCGCTTGTTAATGACAGAGGTCAGAGGAGAATAGCCAGATTGGTCCAAGTTGACAGGAAGGTGACAGTAACCCAAATAACCACACATCACAACAGTTCTATGCAGAAAATCATTTCTGAACATACAACACGTCGAACATTTAGGTGAATAGTTTACAGCAGCAGAAGACCCCTCCGGGTACCACTACTGTCAGCTTAGAACAGGAAACTGAGGCTGCAGTGTGCACAGGCTCACCAAAACTGGACAGTAGACAATTGGAAAAATATCACCTGGTCTGAGAAATCTGGATTTCTGCTGAGGTACACTGATGTACCAACTGCCAGCTGCATCCTCAATTTTCTGTTCTTGGCTGACAGAAGTGGAACCCGGTGTGGTCTTTTGATGTTGTAGCCCATCCGTCTCAAGGTTCAACGTGTTGTGCATTCTGAGGTGCTATTCTGCTCACTATAATTGTACAGAGCGGTTATCTGAGTTACCGTAGACTTTCTGTCATCTCGAACCAGTCTGACCATTCTCCGTTGACCTCTCTCATCAGCAAGCCGTTTTCGCACTCAGAACCGCTGCTCACTGGATGTTTGTTTGTTTTTGGCACCATTCTCTTTACACTCTTAGAGACTGTTTTCTGTGAAAACTCCATGAGATCAGCAGTTACAGAAATACTCAAAACAGCCTGTCTTGCACCAACTATAATGCCACAGTCGAAATCACTGTGATCACATTTTTCCCCATTCTGATGGCTGATGTGAACATTAACTGAAGCTCCTGACCCATATCTGCATGATTTTATACATTACACTGCTGCCACATGATTGGCTGATTACATAATCGCATGAATAAATAGATGTACAGGTGTACCTAATAATGTGGCTGGTGAGTGTATATGGCGAGGGGGAATTTTACCCCACACTTCAAGGGTTATATAATGAAATAAGTATAGAGCCAATAGTTATAGGGCAACATTTTTCAACTTATACAAATACTCTTGAGACAGCAAGATGCTTTTTTGAATAACAAATTCATGCTTATTCAAAATAACCACTCAGAAAAGGGTGCATGATTTCCTGTAAATTGTAATAACATTTGGCATTTTAGAACATCTCAAGTAGTCTATAAACAAATGACTCTCCATTGTGATTGGATTAGTCAATGTAAGCTCTGAACATTTTTCATATCACATCTATTCCCCCCACTTAAGAAAAACAATGTGTTTTATAAGGGCCTTTAGCACATACCCCAAATACTATCCTTTCACTCCTTAAACACTTATTGAAAAAGTCTTAATTTAATCACCTTCAACAAAACTGAAAATGATAAAGAAGTATTTTGTCTCACAATTAATGTGATAATTTCAGGGATTCTCACTAGATACATAAATTTGCAACATTTTAAAAGTTATGAAATGTTAGGTCAAAAATAAAGATCAAATCAAGATTTACATTTCCACAGTGAATTTATCTGAATGGTGGATCTCTCTTCACGATTATGGGTTGTGCAGTTCTTCACCTGGAATTTGGCAATAAAACACTTTTTTTCAACAGAACTCAGAGCTCATGGTAGGTCTGTGTTTAAAGTTTTATATATTATTGTTAAAAACCAGAAAGAAGTCAATCAGAGTTCAAAGGTCATGTTAAGTCTGTCTATCAGGACTCTACCTGTCTTTACCACCCCATCACTCTGTTCATACACATTACCTCGTGTCTGTGATGGACTTGTCGCATTCCACAGCAATCAAACGGGTAACGCTCCTGCAACATTCCTAGATCATCTCACACGTGCCTCCTGTGCCCCACTGAGCGCAGAACACCCACAATCCAGCACTTTACGGTGGGGGGGAAAGAACATAAAGAACATTACCATACCCACTTACATCCGCATCATCGGGTTACAGTGCTCACACACATTCCCCTAATAATTTGAGCATGCTTTCTGGGATATTCACAGAGCTTAGGTGTGTGCAACGAAGCGATTGGGGACTGCATTCAGGTCCCTACATGAATGTAAATCGATTAAAGCAAGTTTTTTTGTCGCTTTGTTTGTTTTTTGGGGGCATGGCAATTCCTCCCCAGATTTGCCAGCATAAAGCGGCTTGAGCCGAGGCCTGTGCTCCTTTCCAAACCTTCCAAGAACGTTGATAAGCAGATCCCCAAATGAAATCTCCTCGTCCCCGGCTGCGTCTGCCTCTAATCGTTTTATTTACAGTTACAATAAAAGACGACTCTGTAATGGCTGGGTGACATAATAAGCGGCGCAGGAACAATCGGAAAACAGTCCTAAGCGCATTCCAATTTTCGCATTAGGTTAATCGTGGAGAGGAAGGAAATAAAGACATCAGTTGGATGAAACGAGCGTAATTGGAGAATAATGTAGTTAGTTTGCTCTAATCTTCTGCATAATATTAAAATGTTCTCAATGCTCCCCAGCTGCAAGCAATCAGTCGCTCTGGAGGGGGAAGATGAGAGCAAGAAAGAGAGAGTGAGAGAGAGAGAGTGAAGCCCTATGTAGTGTCTATTAGTAACATCGCTTTATATTTTACATCTTCAAAAAAGGAAAGAAAGAAATAGGGTGAGAGGGGAGATACATTTGTTTTTAGTCAACAGTGTTGGGAATCAACTAAAAGTGGTGATGCTACTAAACTACTTTTTTTTTTTTTTTTAGTAGTGTGACAGTAATTCAGCTGTTTGTTTTTTTTTTAATAACAGGCTACATTTTCCAACAAGAATGCTAAATCACTGTTTTTGTTTGACATTTATTACATCATTACTGAGTGAGCTGACATGATTTGTGTTGATATATTAGGTTTCATGCTGTCACCCTTTTGTTGATTTGTGCCATGCAAATACTGCTGTTTATTTAATTATTTTAAAAAATATGATCTAAAAATTATCATTTGAAATATATTGCACTCTTATAGCTTCAATATGTTTTTTTGTACTGCTATTTAAAGGTCTAACTACTTACTATTAACTGTAACTTGTCACTCTACCAGCAACCAAATCATTATTACACGGATAACAATTCTTGGATAACACTTTACATTAAATAAGGGTTTATAAAGGGATTATTTAATGACTAATAAGCCATTTACAAATGCTGGCTGTTTGACGGTCCAAAAGGCATATTTAGGCAGCATAAAAGTAATCCACACGACTCCAGTCTATCATTGAATGTCTTCTGAAGCAAATCGATAATAAAAACATTTTTAACTTTAAATCGTTGCTTCCGGCCAGTGCTGGATTGCTGTTTGAAATGAACTAACTCTCACGTGATGTTTGTTCCTCTGTTTTATACAAAGCACACGCTTCTGACTTCTCGCGTGAACATGCCATTGCACTTACGTCACTGATGCGTCGACTGCTGGCAGGAAGCAATTTTTTAAAGTTAATAAAGTTTTAATTATCGATTTGCTTCAGAAGACATTCATTGATCGACTGGAGGCATGTGGATTACTTTTATGCTGCCTAAATGTGCCTTTTGGACCGTCAAACAGCCAGCAGTCTGATGGCACCTGTTTACTTACATTATAAGGACCTAAAGAGCTTCAATATTTTTCTAAAAATCTTAATTTGTGTTCTGCTGAAGAAAGATGGCATCAAGGTAAATGAAAAATCTGAGAATTTACATTTTTGGATTAACTATTCCTTTAAGGTAAATTTTCATAGGTTACTCATTGTAAATAAGAGTTATTAAACATTTATAACATGAGAGGTAAAATGGCTCACTATTGGCAAGAATTGCATGAAAATCACCCTTTTTATTCATGTTGTTAAAACTGCATTTAAATGATTTATACTGTATGTGTAAATTCATTATTCAGAAACCCTTTTATAAACCTTTAACAAGGGACACATTAATGTAAAGTGTTGCAGGTTCTTGTTGTGAAGCGAATAAAGCTTTACTAACAAGATTTAGGTGTTAGCGATGCATTATTAGCTCATTACATGTTAGCATACACACCACAACACATATATATTCAAGCAAGACTTGTGTTTCAGCATCATTGTATTTATTTATGTCTTAGGTAAGGCATTGTTTCATTAACTTTGGCAAGTTTCTTGGCTGAATCATCACCTGTACTTATGTCAAGCGTCCAGCACAAACAAATATAATATTGAATGAATGTCCTCCTTTCTCCCCTTTATCATCTAATTCTCTAAGTTTCAGCATGTGGAATCCACAAATCGGCCAGTAGCAGAATTAAAGGCAGGTTATTTGTCCCCCCGTGGCTTCTCTCATGTGTGATTTCAAGCCTTCGTTCGCTCTCAGGCTGTTTTTACTCCTCTGTTATTGTGCAGGAAATTGTCATTAGTCAGTGGAACAAATAACGTGAAAACCGTCGTGGTTGCCTTTGCTCTGCATCAAAACACAACAATGAATTAATCAAATTAAAATTCCTTGTTATGCGATTTTGCTTTAATTTCCACAACCAAGCCCCTATTTAGTGTTTGACAAAACCAAAATGGGGAAGTCACAGTTAAAGGCCTCAGTAACAGTGTTATATTAGGAAAGAATTATCAATCCTTTAAGCTAATTTGGATAACTTGGAGACCATAAAAGTATCTGGAGAAACCCAGTATTTGCTAAGCTTCTGTGTTTTCACACTGCTTTAACTGCAGCAGCCACTTAATGGACTTTGTTCTTTGCTTATTGATCGACTGCCATTGAAACATTAAATCCAATTCAGATTATTATGAATCTGCAAAAGCTATTACGAATGGCTAACGACTGGTACAGTATTAATGCATGTACTGTCACGCAAAGGCCTACGAAATATCCATACGACTTTCCTTAAGTTCTTAAAGTCAAGTCAAGTCATTTTTATTTGTATAGCGCTTTTCACAACACACATTGTTTCAAAGCAGCTTTACATAAAATCATGCTTGAACAGAAAATGAAACTGTAATATCTATAAAGTATTAGAGTGATCATTGTCTAGTTTGATTAAATATGATTGTAAATTGTGTATAAAAATTAAATAATTAAATAATAATTTTATTTTGAACCCCAGTGAGCAAGCTGAAGGCGACTGTGGCAAGGAACACAAAACTCCATAAGATGTTGGTTAATGGAGAAAAATAACCTTGGGAGAAACCAGACTCACTGTGTGGGCCAGTTCCCCTCTGGCTAAACAACATGAATATAATGACAATATTAGTTATTTGTGTGCAGTGCAACTCATGGTTTAAAATGAGTAAACTAAGTAAGTGTTAAGGTCCAGTGTTTAAACAAATATTTTGTATGAACTGTGAGATTAATGACTAATGTCTTTGAAGTTCATCCTGGATTAACTGTAGAAGTTCACATAGATACATTGTCCTTTGTTAGTTGGCTGATGAAGGCTTTTGTTGGCAATTAAATGATAGTTTATATATTCCATTTCAAGAGTGTAGTCCATCAATAGACAAAGGTTATGCAGGCAAAGATCAACGAGGTGCATCACAGTTCAGCCGATGTCTAGCTGGCACTGGCTGCATTTAGTCATCATCACGCAGCGACTCATAGCAGTGGAGTCCAACACCAAGCAGGAATGGAGCTGGCTCAGACAGAGAAACAAATAGAATAATATTCGCATAGATGCCATTACATGTTTTGCAGAGTTATAGATGATAAATGTTTCTGGTTCTGGAAGACCTAACTAAAGCAGCCGAATTGTGAGTTGATGGATAAATTATGTGTATGCCTGGCTAAATATGAGTCTTTAGTCTAGACTTAAACTGAGTGAGTGTGTCTGCATCCTGAACAGTGTTAGGGAGACTATTCCATAGTTTAGGAGCCAAATATGAAAAGGATCTACCTCCTTTTGTGGATTTTGATATTCTAGGAACTATTAACAGGCCAAAATTTTGCGATCATAATGAACATGATGGAATATAGCGTGTAGAAGGTCACTAAAGTACTGCAGAGCTAGACTATTTAAAGCTTTGTATGTAGTTAATAAAATAGAAATTTAACAGGTAGCCAATGTAACGATGATAAAATAGGGCTAATATGATCATATTTCTTGGCTCTGGCAGCTGCAATTTGAACCAATTTAAGTTTACTTATTGAACTTGCAGTACATCCTCCCAGTAATGCATTACAATAATCTAGTCTTGATGTCATGAACGCATGAATTAGTTTTTCGGCATCAGTAACAGAGAGCATGTGTCGTAACTTAGCAATATTTCTGAGGTGGAAGAATGCTGTTCTACAAACACTGGAAATTCGATTTTCAAAGGACAGATTGGTATCAAATATAACACCTAAGTTCTTCGCTGTAGAAGACGATGAAACAGTACATCCATTGAGAGTCAAATTATATTTTAGTGGCTTATTTTTAGAGGTTTTTGGTCCAATAATTAGTACCTTTGTTTTGTCGGAATTGAGTAGAAGGAAATTTCTAGCTATCCAATCTTTGATTTAATTGATACACTCTGATAATTTGGAGAATTGTGAAATTTTGTCAGGTTTTGAAGAAATATAAAGTTGGGTATCGTCGGCATAACAGTGGAAACTTATTCCACGATTCCTGATAATATCTCCCAGGGGAAGCATGTATAAGGAGAAAAGCAGAGGCCCTAAAACTGATCCCTGTGGCACTCCATACTTAACTTTTGTTTGATTTGACAATTCCTTGTTTACACACAGACAAAGTGGTAGCGGTCTGCTAAATAGGACCTAAACCATGCTAATGCAAGTCCACTAATGCCAACATAATTCTACAGCCGATTCAAGAGAATGTCGTGATCTATGATTTATTTTAGGAAAAGCGAGCTTAAAATGTTGCTACTTCCTTGAAGATACCAAACAGAAAAAAAATATATATATATAGCTGCGAGCAGCAATTAACAGGGTTCAAGCAGTTTAAGGCCTTTAAGCACATGCGTAAAAAGGTATTATATTTTATTTAGCAAGCATGTAACCTAGATCATAGATGGAATAGACCATTTACAGCCAATACAGGCAATTTACTAAGGAAATACATGGTTTTTAAAGATTTTTAAAGCTCATAGCACCACCTATGGTCCGATCGCCATAAAAGTCTGCATGCTTGTTTAGAATCATATGTTTCATGTGCTCACCTAAGTTCGTGAAGTTCTGAGTTTTGTTTAGTTATTATGGGCTTATTTGTACACTTGACCATGCCCATTTTCTGAATGACACTGTTATAGCTACCCAAAGGGTAAAGTTCAACATTTTTTTATTTATTATTATTGACCTAGAGAGTCCAGATAATTGTACTGCATTGGTTTTATTGAGGTTGAGTGAAAAACCTAGGACTAGTTCACAAAAGTAGGTTTTTTTACATAATCGTGGATATTTAATGAACGATATTTAATTGACCTCTTGGGCCAGGAGTCAAACAGGCCCACCGAGATTTGTGCCGATCGGCCTCCATTAACCTTGTCTAATAGGTGCTCAAACTTCATTGGCCGATGGTGGCCATGTTTTTTGAGATACGGCAATGTCCTCAGACAGTCATGGCACCTCGGACAAAGACACTGCATGCCTATTTTCAACTCAATCAGACTAATGGTTGCATAGTTACAGATGTTTGCCTGTTTTTTTCCTGTTATAACGCCACCAAGTGGACAAACTCCACGTTTTTTTTTTTTTTTTTACTGTGACCTCAGATTGAGCTCATACAGGTGTACCGAGTTTGGTGAAAATATCTCATTTCGTTCGGGCGTTATAGTAATTTTAGTAAAAATGGCCCGCCCTTTTCGAACGTTTTGGCACCCATTAGCAACCGTGAGTCGAAATGTAAGCGTTTTTTTTTTTTTTTTTTTTTGATAATTATTGATAATCAGACTCCAGAGTATATTTCTGCACTAGTTTGGTTCCGTTCGGGCAAAAAACCTAGGACAAATTCGCAAAAGTAGGTTTTTAACATTATCTGAAATATTTACCGAACGGTCTGACAGACACCAATGCTTTTTGAGGCAAAGTTGTTTAGAATGAGAAGAGCTATCAGGTGATATATATTACTTGTGTTTTTTCACAACACTGCATTATATACAACCATTAACACCTACAAAAATTGTGATAGCACCACCTAGTGGCCGATTTAAAAAAAAAACTTTGCACAACCCTCTCAGACCAAGAGTCAAATAGGTCCACCAAGTTTCGTTCCAATCGGTCATTGTTAACCTTGAGTAATAGCTGCTGAAATTTGATTGGCTGATGGCAGTCATGTTTTTCAAAATACGTGAATGTCCATATAGACAATGATGGCAGCTGAGACAAAGACAATGTATGCAAATTTTGAAGTCAATAGGATTAACGGTTTCATAGTTACAGCCAATTTCATGTTTGGTTTTTTGGTATTATAGCACCACCATGTGGCAAAACCACTTTTCTGGGCAACCAAAGATTGACCTCTTACATGAGCATACCAAGTTTGGTGAAGATATCTCATTTCCTTCAAGAGTTATAGCCATTTACATAAAATTGGCCACTCCTACTTCCGATGTTTTCATATACCGTAGCTAGCTCAAGTCGAAAGTTCAAACTTTTTTTGATAACTTTTGATATAGAGTCTCCATAGAATCGTTTGGCACAGGTTTGGTCCCGATCGGACGAAAACCTAGGACTAGTTCGCAAGTGCTTAGCTCTTGAAGTTTCAGTGCTAAGCGCTTGAACCTCTAAAAATATTAACAATTACAATAGGGTTTCAGTGCTAAGCGCTTGAACCCCTAATAAAAATCTTAACAATTACAATAGGGTTTCAGCACTAAGTGCTTGAACCCCTAAAAAGAAAAAAAAAAAAAAAAACTCAGGGGAGCAGTCCACACTTTTTTAGATAATCAGAAAACTAGCCAATTAAAAATTTAAGTGATGTTGCATGCTTGGGTTTGTTGACACTGGACTGCTCACATGTCTCAAGAGGGAGGGGTTTTCCAGAGAGGGCTTGTGGTTGAAAAGATGGGGGTGGTCTAATTCAGTGGCAGACATAATTCATTGTATTTTTGTCTTGTTTTCCATAAAAAAAAATATTTAAACATCCAAGACACATTTACTTCAGAAGTAAAATAGCATAAAATGAAAAGTTATTAAGTCTTGTTTTTGAGACAAAAATCTAACAAAATGTTGAGAGGTTTGTGGTTTCAACAAGAAAAAAAGAAAAAGAAAAAAACATCATGCCAATAAAATCAAAGGTATAAGACATTTTAGGTTTACTTTTCTTACCTCCAGTTACACCAAAAATACTAATTAAGAAAATGATAACATTAAGATAATTACTTTAAGTATACATTACGCGGGTATTACACATTTTAATAGAATAATGCATTTAAAACATAAATTATGTTTATATGTTTGTATTTACATGTTACATTGCGTGAGACAATGAAAACGTAGGAAGTATTGACAATATTTTGAATTTGTTGAGCAGAAAAAACAAAAAACTTTTCTTTGAAAATTATTGTAGAGACTAACTTTTAAGTAAAGTAACTAGTAATGTTATTGCTTTTCCAATAAAGTAATCTGATTACAATATTTAGAGAAGTAATTATTAATTGATTGTGGATTACCTTTTTGAATAACTTAACCAACACTGTTCTTCATGCAAATTTATTCTGATTCTTACAGATAAATATTGTATGGCTGTGTAAAGTGGTGTTCACACTGGTTCACATGATTAAGTTGCTGAATGTCACCAAATCGCTGTACTGGATGTTTGTATGCATTCCTACTTGACTGCAGTATGCAACTCAAAAACAGCTTCACTGTCTTCACTCCCTTCACTTGTGTAGTTGCACATTTGTATAAAGTTGAACTTTAAAGGAAAACTTCTGTCGCCTCTGTCGCTTATGTTGCCCCAAATCGCCAACTCTCATTAAGACATGAATGACTTGCTGTTGCTTTGTTGCTGCAGACTGCCATATAAATGCCCCTTAAGAAAAGTGAGTGTGTGGCAAGTTTGTATGCTTCAGTCTTAAACTGAAACAGTCCATACTGAGCATTCACAAGAATAGCTCTTATTCGAACTGGTGTGCTGCTTTCGAACTTTTTAAATCTGAACTTCAGAATATTTGGAATATACTGTATGGGTGTCATATGGGTGGCATTTATTATATTTTTATGGAGTTCTTTGCTCCTTTTGAAACTTGAGGCACTATGAACTATCATTGTATGGGAAAGAGCTTCATGAAGATTTTTCTTTTTTTTTTTGTTCCACAGATGAAAGAATGTTGTACATGTTTGTAATAACCTAAGAGAGTGAATGACAGAACTTTCATTTTTGGGTGAACTATTTGTGGAGTTGCTCTGTTAACCTACTCTACAGGCCAATGTAAAAAGTTTTCATGATTTTCCCACTCTGTGTTTTTAGCGTTCCTTTCTCCTCTCTGTACGCAGTCTAGCGATGGCTGAGGCTGCCATATGCCCTCACAAAGTTGAGCATGGGCCTGAAGCGCTGGTGTATTGCAGTCATTAGCCCCTCACGCCGTCGAGATCCAAACTCATTTAGCCTCACGCTGGACTTTCATTATGATAGACTTGTATCAGATGGCATCTCTAGCTGGGCACAGGCTCAGGGCGAGAGGGGGAGAGCAGGGCCACAGCCATGCCCCACTCCTGCCCCAGCGGGTGGGGAGGGGGGTGGTGAGAATGAAGCAGATGTAGTGGTGGGGGTTTATGCTAGACCACCACAGATGAAGAAAACATTGGAGACCTCCGAGAGCCCTGCACTTTCTTTCTTGCATTATTTCTTGCCCCCTTTCTGGGCATTTATGCATAAAAATCTGTGACTGCCGCTTTACTAAATGGCACATGCACAATGAAATGCTTGTATTAAGCGCCCAAACTATCAGATATCAATTAAAAAGTAAAGAACAGTGCACAAGCAGTGTAGTCTAAGGTCGAAGTCTGTGCTTTTCAACTGGTTTTGTTTTAGGACACAGATTTTACAATGGACATCAAGTGGCAACCCAAAACAATAAGTAAATTGTTTAGTAAAAAATCATCCTAAATTACACAAAAATGTTCATAACCCTTTTAGACCCCAATTATGAGCCAGAGACACAAAAAATATGACCATGCTATATTTCTTCTCTAAATGCAGCTATAAATTATAATCAGTAATAATAATAATAATAATAATAATAATAATAATAATCATCCGTTTATGGTAATGTTTTACTGGTTTAATGTTGTTGTTTTTTATGCGTCATGTTTTATTAAAAAAGAAAAAAAAAAGAAAAAAAATTTATATATATATATATATATATATATATATATATATATATATATATATATATATATATATATATATATACACTGTGTTTACATTCGATTTAAAATTATAGTCTGGTTTAAACTTGAACAGACATGCGAACAACACTTGTGCACATTAGATCAGGCTATTGGGAAAAAAATGAAGGTGTGCTAATCATTTTATTCTTAAGACATTTATGAAAGAAACCTTTATACACCTTCTTTTATACACCGATAAAGGAAAACCGCTTAATTTGTTTACATAACCTTCAGCTTGTTAAGCAAAATCAATGTAAGATCCTGCATTTAAATGCACTCACTGTGTGATATGACACTCTTAGTTCGACTTAGCAGCATGTGATCTAATAATTATTCACCAAATGACAAAAACCTTAATAAAACACCTGAGAAAAGTGATGTCCATTGGAATGGACACAGCGTTTAAAGGGTTAAAGTGGCCCAACAATACACAAAATGAGTGTTTGGTTTCTAAGTGTTTCTTGAATTTCGATTCAATACATTAATGCTCTTGGCAGCCAATATTACAGAATGTTTATATATAAACAGTATATACTGTATTTTAAGTATTGCCCCCAGTGGCCAAAGCGGTAACTGTTGTTGGGAGTATGGGCACGTGTAAGCTCCATTTTCCTGGTGAAATGTCCAAGGAGGGGCGCCAAAAGCAAATTGTGAAGCTGTGAGCTGAACAGAATGTTAAATAAGGAAGTGGAATGCATATTAAACTGAACCCTCCAACCCAAACCCCAAACCTAAACCTTACCATTAGTGGAATGAAGATGTAATGTTAAGAGGCAATCATTCTTGTCACTGTTGTCTGTTTTCATCTGTTCTCGTCTCATCGAGTATGCATTTCCTGGTTTCTATCCAGGATGCAAACTCAGGTCTCCCGTGCTGTTGATGCAACCTGCTTCTGGTCACACCACAAGGGAAGGTAAACACACTGGAGTCGATGCAAAAATGTGTGATGGAAGATGGCGCTTGTCAGTGGCTGATCCTACTGTAGACAACATGCCGACTTCCCATGTGATCGTGTTTCAAAAGATATGGGAAGTGTTTGCTTCTACGCCAAACATTATTACATGCCTCAGGGCAGGGTTGCACCAGCTGTGCGTAATATCTCACGTAAATGGGGATGTAAAGTTCACACTACTTTGTAACTACTAGTTAGTTTTTTTATTTTTTACTCCCCTTTTTCTCGCCAATTTGGAATGCCCAATTCCCAATGTGCTCTAAGTCCTCGTGGTGGCGTAGTGACTCGCCTCAATCTGGGTGGCGGAGGATGAACCTCCGCCTCTGAGACGCATCTTATCACGTGGCTTGTTGAGCGCATTACCGCAGAGACATAACGCGTGTGGAGGCTTCACACCACTCTCTGTGGCATCCACGCACAACTCACCACGCGCCCCACCGAGAGAGAGAACCACTAATCGTGACCATGAGTAGGTTACCCCATGTGACTCTACCCTCCCTAGCAACTGGGCCAATTTGGTTGCTTAGGAGACCTGGCTGGAGTCACTTAGCACGCCCTGGATTCGAGCTTGCGACTCCCCCCCCCCCCCACTAGTTAGTTTGTAACTAAGTCAGTGCTTAATTTGGTTGCACCACCTGTTCTTAAGGCAAGACTTAGCTAGTATGTCGTAAGCTCTCCTGTAATAATGCGTAGTCACATAATATGACATTTACCTGAACTAATCCAATAAACAGCCTTAAAATTTGTGCACAGAAGTGTTAAAAAGCTGTGAACTTCAGTTTGATCTTTTTAAGGTTGATGTTCAAACCCTGTTTGTTCACGTAACTGTCAGCTGTAATAATTTATATCCCAATTAAAATACGATACGTAATTAAAGTAGATTTGATAAATAGTATATTTGCCCTGTGTAAATAACAATATATAGGAACTGTATCTAAAATAAATAAGGGGTGATAAATAAATACTAATACAACAAGCTGGAAAAATAGACATTTTAATATCCTATATATATTTTGAATGTGTTGAAACTTGACACCGGGCGACGCACCCCAAAAACTGCACCGTTAGATCGGTTTCATGCTGAAGAGCCGCTTAAAAGTACGATATTTTTTCTCTCTTGTATAAATGTAAACGAGTGCAAATGTCAACATCATATTGTATGTCAAAATGATTGATGCCTGTCACGCAAAATATGAGCTCATTGATGTCATAAAATATCAGTCTGCTTTTTTATTCCATCCGTTACTCCTGGTCGGAGGCTGCCGTATATATTTAGTTTATACGTAGGGTTATGTTCTACCTAAGTTTAATGGTGCAACGCTCAAATATTTAGTAGTGCGTCAGTTGTGACTTAGTGCACATTTATGCCACAACTAGGCTAAGTTTTAACTAATGTATAGCTGGTGCAACCAGCCCCAGGTCTTTAGTGACCCAGCACATACAGTATATCTATCACAAACACATATACACACGTTACACATATGTATTTTCTCAGGCACTTATTGAGTCTATATAAAAGTGTATCAATAATTGATAATGATAAAAACATGAATAATTGCTTTTGATCCATATCAAGTCCCAGGAAAAGTTCACACAGGTCTGAAGACAGCATAAATATAGCCAAATTTGACTTTCGGGGACATTTAAATATATTTTATCTACAATTCATCTCCGTACGCCAGCGAGTCTGATGTGTGAGAGATGAGTATGCAATGGTACACACGAAAAACGGTTCATCACCGTAAACATCACTCATTCAGAAGTTACAAATATTTTGTGTTGTTTTCAGGTCTGATTTGGTCACAACACTACAAAACGTCTGTGACGATCCCGTCTGTATAAATGTATGAGCTGCTTTTAACTCCTGAAGAAGGCTTTTGTTGCATCCCACTGTGCAGCTCATTTAAGTTATATTTGGAATTTTGGTCACAAAAATGGCGGCGCGGTCATACAGTGACATCACATGAAACAGGTCAATAGACATACAACTTACAGAATTTCAGTAGTACACCCAAATGGTAATAACCATATCATACTGTTACTTCCAAGTTGCTTCTTCATCAAGCCAGTCACTGAAACAACAGCATCACCATGAGTATCAAATAGCATGTACAGTATAATGAATGTTTACATGTGAATGGGAGAATGATAATTTAAAGTCATTTGTATGAATATAGTAGGCCTACTCATTTGAAAACGTACTGATTTTAGTCAACATATATATATATGATATAAAACAATTTATCATAAAAATATGTTTTATAGAAGTATACTGTGACACTACATTATCTCCTTTACTAACAACCCTACACACATTTGGTAATTAAGCAATACAATTATTTTTTTTTTTTTTAAAGATAATTTTTGGGTTAAATATGCATGATTATATGGTTAGCTGCATTTCAATCTTTTCAATTAGCATTCTTTTTCGCTGCTGTCCACGACCCTATCAGAACAACCCACCAGTTGGGAGCACTATAGTATATAAACAATCCCTCCATTTATCTCTCAATGCAAACACACAAACACACAGGAAACGATTCCAACATTACAAAACAAATGGCTGCAACAAATTTGCCCGTTTGCTAACAGTTGTTTTACTCAGTCTGTAATAAAAAGTCAATGAACCAGGGGGAGTCCATATATTCCCATAACAAAGGCAGAGGGAGCTGTCATTTCCCCATTCTCTGTCTTTTATGAAAACACATCCTCTCGCGCTGAACACTGCAGGGGGTGGAAGGCCTCGCTCAACAGATCGAGCCGATAAAATGCACGCGCTCCCAAAGACAATGAGCGCAGAGCCACAAACTGTGACAAACCTGCACTCTGACGGTCTAGCCAAATGCCGATAAGGAAAAACAACACTGGGAAAGAGGAAGCCACATGTTACAGCAAATGAAAAGCACATCGCATTTTCCTTCCCCAAACGCCTTCTTTTACATGTCGTTGTCTCTTAGCATGCTGATATACTGCGATGCTTTTAAGACACTCGGCGAATGAGAGCGGCTCTCTGCAGCCCCAGGAGAGACCCCTCACTCGCTCCGATCGGCTGACGCTATTGGATTTCTGACTTTTAACTGGGTTAACCTACTTTACTGTGAATACAAATTCAATTGCCACCGCAGCTGTTTTATTGGGCGTGCATGTCTTTGTCACTCTCTTTCTCTCTCTCTCTCTCGACAGGCTGTGTAACCACATAGAAAACAATTTCTCTCTGCGGAGCACTGGCAAACCATAAAATTAAAATGAAGTGCCATTACACGTTCACAAAGCAAAGGGGGTCCCTCCTTTCTACCCTCCCTCTTTCTCCCTCAGTATTGACACAATGCTTATCCCTTTCCCATTGGTGTTTTTATGCTGCTTGTTTGCCGTTGTGGCTAGAGAGCTATGTAAGCATGCTAGCCTCACCTTTAGCTCTCTAGCTCTTACCCTCTCTCTCAGTGTATGTGTGTGTGTGTGTTTAGTAATGGTTTTCTTCACTGAGACACTAAATAAAGCCATATGAGGGATCCAGGAAACCTTTCAGGACTTCATTAGGCCTGTGGGAGAGGAGAGGTACGAGCTACAGCAAGCTGGTACTGTTTAGCCGCATAACGTCAACAAGAGTACTCACGCAGCTGCCTGCTCGTACCCCAAACAACCCTCTCTGCCCTTGCAAGGTCTTTTTCCGGCCCAATGGTGGTTCGGGCCATGCAGGAAGCTCCTGCGTCTGACAGAGTTGATGCAGGTAATAAAACTATAACCAGCAACAAGCTACATTTTCCCTCGAGTAGCGCTAACATAAAAAAATGCTACATTTGTCACATTGTATTTTGAGCGCAGCAATGAGCAGAGGGAGTAATCAAACATCCTATCAATAATTTAAGTGGACCAGTTCTTTTGGACATTTCATGTAAATGAACTAGCTCACATAAATGATTCATAGATTCACTTGAGCCCCACACAGCCTTAAAGGGACTTTGCCTTTTTTTGTACTTATTTTTGTTTACTTATTTTAAACAAGTTTACTTGTACAATAAGTTCTTACTCATTTTTTTTTTTTTTATTTTTTTATTATTATTCAGTTATATAAAATATAGCAGTCTCTAGTTTTATTAGCATATATTAAATATACATTTATGTTTAATTTAATGTGGTCACACTACTTGCTTAACCTTTACTAAAATTAAACTACAAGTGTGACAGTAGATCAGGTGTCCAGGAACAAGCTACTGGGCAAGTCGTGGTTAAGTGTGAAAAAACACTACATCACGTGTGTAGTGGTTTTTATTGCAATTAATAAATAAATAAAAACATTAAAAAAATCAGCATCATCATTACATACATTTTTAGTTAAATACATTAGAGTGTATTTGTTTAGTAAGACCATTTAATGATTAAAACTGTTAATTTATTCCAAAACACTAATTGTTTTTATTATAAATTATTAAAATGTTAAGTTTCAGTGTAGTTACCTACTTTTGTTAGTAACTTGTAGTAGAGCTAACTACTTTTTAAAAGAGTAGCTTGACTGTAGGCTAACTACTTTAAATTACGAATAGCTTGTAGCCTGACAAGTTTCGAAGTAGCTTCCCCAACACTGTAGTTAGCATGCTGATATATTGCAAACGTTTACAAGAGTACTCACACCACTGCCTGTGCCCATAACAACCCCCTCCACCTTCACCAGCCCTTTATCCACACCACCATCCTCTCAGGCAACTGTTCTGCTGCGCTCGGGCGGTGCAGGCCATGAAGGAACCCCTCACTCGCTTGAGTGCACGTCCCAGACTGACATACAGTACCTAAAGAGCCCTCTTGAAGCTGTGAAGCTAACAGGGTTATAATTGCAGTTTGCACCAATGTATGTGCATGCATGCTTATGCACGTGCATGCAGTTGCATGTGTGTATTCTACAGAGAGACTCCAGGACCAGTGCAACCAAGCACACTAACTTCCTGGAGAGTATTTATGTCGACTGCAGCCCGGGCAGCTTTATTAAAGATATCTGACAGAAGCCGAGTCCTGAACACACACTACAGCTAACACGTCATTTTTTTATTTGAATTTCTCACTTTTTTCTCTCTTGATGCATCTCGTCCTGAAGGCAGGTGAGGGTTTGTTTACTTGCATTCTCTCGCAGTCTGTAATACTGGCCTTCAGGTATGTGTCGTTCATACAAAGCGATCCGTTTACATCATGTACATGCAGGGCTACGCTGTTCGTCCTTGCATTGTTTTGCTGGTCCTTAATAATAAATACTGTTGTTTTCACATCTGTGTGATATTTAGATGCACCCTCTCTTTTATGTGCCGAAATCACCAGCAGTTCTTTTTCAGCATTTGTTGGATATGATAAGCATGGGTGTAGCCGGCCCAGACTGTGATGTTACGGCACATGCATGTGTGTGTGTGTGTGTGTTTGTGGTATTGTTGAGTATTGCTCAGGCTTTGTTTGAGTGTGTGTCTGGTGTGCTGAAGGGAGAGATGACTGTACTAAAGCGCCACCTAGTGACACACACCCTCTATAATGGAGTAAAAACACACAACAGAGCACTACCCAACCCCCACACCCCCCCACCCCCAAAACCCTCTACATCCATCTCCCTCTCTGTCTGTCTTTTTTCCTTGTACATAAAGAGAGCGGACACATTTAAGGTTTGCATTAATATCAGTTCTTAACCCTATTGTCCTGCATATTATATTGAACCAAATCAGAAAAAAACAAAATGTATTTTAGATGTTTCTCCTAAAATTACTCAATGTAATTCTCAAAGTTCAATACTAGTTTAGCTCTATGGACAGCATTTGTGGCATATTGTCAATTACCACAGAAAGTAATTTCAACTTGTCTCTTAGTTAAAAATAAATAAGTAAATAATTAAATAAAAATGTGTATGCAGTAATGCATTTACAATGGAAGTTGAAGGAGAAGCATTCTGTGAACAGCAGAAATGTGATGGTCATATTTTTGTTCAAGCACTAACATGAATTTTTCAAGTAATAATGTGGGTAACACTGTATATAGATGTTTCTTTTGTTAAGGGTTTATAAAGGGGTTTATTAATAAGTCATTTACAAATGCATTGTAAATCATTAAAGGAATAGTTCAACCAATTTACTCACCCTCATGCCATCCCAGATGTGTATGACTTTCTTTCTTCTGCAGAACACAAATGAAGATTTTAAGAAGAATATCTCAGCTCTGTTGGTCCTCAAAATCCAAGAGAATGGCTACCAAAATGCTGAAGCTCCTACTTCATATACTCCTATATGACTCCATTGGTTAAATCAGAAGTGATATGATAGGTGTGGGTGAGAGGCAGAACAATATGTATAAGTCATTTTTTATTATTTTTTTTTTTACTATCAATTTCCACTCACTTTCACATTTTTGTTTTTGTTTTTGGTGATTCACATTCTTTGTGAATTTCACCACCTACTGGGCAAGGATGAGAATTTAGAGTGAAAAAATATTGTTTCTCACCCACACCTGTCATATTGCTCCTGAAGATATAGATTTAACCAGTGGAGTCTTATGGATTACTTTTATGCTGACTTTATGTACTTTTTGAGCTTCAATATTTTGGTCGCCATTTACTTGCATTGTGTGAGGACCAACAGAGCTGAAATATTTTTCTAAACATATTTATTTGTGTTCTACACAAATAAACTAAGAAAAAAAAAATCATGGGATGGCATGAGGGTGAGTAAATGATGAAATAATTTTCATTTTTAGGTGAACTATCCTTTTATGCATTTATAACAACATTGCATGAAAAGGGTGACTTTATTGCAATACCTGCCAAATAGTGAGCCATTTTACCTCACATGTTAAAACACTTATTCAACATTTGTAACCTATGAAACTGTATCATAATGTAAAATGGACACACATAAAGTGTTTATTAAGGAGGATTAGAAGCCTATGTACATAAAGTTCAGTATGTTTTAATGGTCATCAGGCTTTATTATATGATATCTTCTGTGAATGAACATGAAGAGCTGAGTAGCACCATTCTTTTCACATCAGCATGATGAGGTATGTGACAACACAAGTGAGTCAAGACATTACAGTCAAGAATATAAACATGACATAATCCCTCCTTTTAATATCACTATAATAATGTATTTTTGCTGCATTGACAGAAATCAAGGGCATTTTTGATTAATGTAAGTATGAATAAGTATATTTGTTAAACATTTATAACATGTAAGTTAAAATGCTCACTATTAGCAAGAACTGCATGCAACCTTTATTGCATGAACCCCTTTATTAACCATTTAAAAAGGGAACATGAATGTAAAGTGTTACCAAAATGTGTTTTATTTGAGTTTTATAGTTGTTTAAAGTTCTACAGTAGGTGGATCATCTACTGGTTATTTGTTATAGATTTAATTTCTAAAAGTGGATTTTTCTGTACATAAAAAGCCCTTGTCTTATATCACTGTGTGTATCATGTGAAAGTTATTTGGTTTATCAAGGTTGGATATACTTTACACAAACAAGGTAATTGATTCTGTCACATTAGTTTCATATTAACGTGTATGAATGTTTATGTGTATGATGATTGAGTCTTGTGACCATTCTTTTAAAACAGTGCATATTTTAATGTTTTTTGCCCAGCCTCTATTTACTTTCATTGTAAGTGCAATAACTATGATTTGTGCTTTCAAAAATAAAATAAAATAAATAACGTTTTTTTTCTTTTTTTCTGTGGTAATCAATATCCTTCTGCAAATGTTGTCCATAGAGCTTAACTTTCTTTCAAATAAATAATAAATAATGGACCCAAAATGAGTCTTTTTCTCAGAATAAGCATCTGAGAATTTGTTCCCCATTTAATCCCATTCCTGTCTGGGAGAAATAATTAAGATATTAACGAAATCTAATTTGTGAATCCCCTGTCCTACAGGAAATCTAAAATCATAGCAAGTCAAATATTTTAGAGTTGATCCAAAACAACAGCTTTTGTGTCTGCAATTAAACTGGAGTAAAAGTTTAGCAATGAGCTTCAATCTGCCCTTGAATATGAGGATTGTCAACACGGATCCATCGATGTGCTTCGCTCGCAGATACAGTCACCCACATCAAAGCTCAGCTCACAAACGGCCGACAGTGATGAGCTCCTGTCACTGCCCATAAAGGTGATGCGCGCGCACACACAGCACACACACACACACACACACACACACACACACCCTACGGTCCCGGCTAGTCTATTTATTTTTATCGCAACAATGAAAATTTGCATTTCACACAAACACACTCCCACACACACATGCACACAAACACACTTACACATGAGGATATATTAGACTGACAATGTCACCTTCCCGATCTCACACAAAGACAGACAGATGAGTGACACATGAGGGATTGACAGGATAATGTGTCATCTTACTGATTGTGACGTCCTCATGTCACTTGACCTATCAATGAGAACAATGTTGAAAATCCTGAGTTTATCACTGAAGATTAAAATATGTAGAATTTGGCAATTTGATTTGATTTTGATAAATAAAATAAATGCTAAAACTTTCTCCTTATGCTGATAAACAAATAATCATAATTATGTTTATGCTTCCATTTTTAAGACACTGATTTATTTGTACAATATATTTCATTAAAAAAAAAAAATAATAAAAAATAAAATAAAACATCTGTGTGAAATATACCTGGGTGTGTGAAATATTCAGTGCTAACATGCAATAGTTTAATTTACTTTAAGGAATAGTTCACTCAAAATTAATTATTTATTATTATTATTTATTTTATAAGTTTTTTTTTTGTTTGTTTGTTTTTTTTTTTTTTTTTTTGTATCCTTTCCTTTTTTCAGTGAATAATGTCTTAAATTTTGGCCTGTTCCTCACATTAAGCAATCCTATGACTTCCAAATATTTGGAATATAGTGTGTTGTATGGACAACTTTTATGAACTTTTATGGTGCTTTTTGTTCTTTTTAGTTCTGCTGAACATCTGTTGGGAGCCCCTAGAGGACAGGGAGGTCATTTATTATCAGAAATGGTTTTGCGTTTATTATGCAATTATTTTTGGTTCCCTTGCAATAGCATTATTGTTTACTATAGTAACCATAGCTGACCTATGATATTTGTAGTATAACCATAGTAACCAAAACTATGGTAGTAACAATTATTATCATTTAGCAAAAAAAAAAAAAAAAAAAAAAAAACAATTAATAATAATAATAATAATAATATATATATATATATATATATATATATATATATATATATATATATATATATATATATATATATATATATATATATTGTTTTTGGCAACATTCTGAGTAAATTCTAGAGACTGTTGTATGTGAAAGTCCCAGGAGATCAGCAGTTACAGAAATACACAAACCAGCCCATTTGACACCAACAATCATTTTCTTTTTTTTTTTACTTTACTATTATTCTAAAATGTGAAAAAATAATAATAATAATAATAATAATAATAATAATAATATATATATATATATATATATATATATATATATATATATATATATATATATATATATATATATATATATATGAAATAACATAAATGGAACTATGGGAATTATGTTGTGACTAAACAAAATCCAAAATAAATCAAAACTGTGTTATATTTTAGCATCTTCAAAGTAGTCACCCTTTGCCTAGAATTTGCAGACATGTACTCTTGACATTTTCTCAACCAACTTCTTGAGGTATCACCCTGGGATGCTTTTTAAACAGTATTGAAGGAGTTCCCATCTATGTTGGGCACTTATTGGCTGCTTTTCTTTATTATTTGGTCCAAGTCATCAATTTCAAAAATGTTTGTTTTTTTGTTTTTTGTTTTTGTTTTTGTTTTTTTTTAAATAAAATTTTAGTTTTATAATGAAATAAATTAATATGGTGGCACAATTATATTTTTGTCTACAAAACTAATTTCAAACATTTAAGCATACGCCTTCACATCAAAAGATTTTTAAGATCATGAGAAACATTTCAGTCAAGTGTTTCAAAACTTTTGACCAGTAGTGTATATATATATAAGACTCCAACCCTGGTGCAAATAGCATCAGATACTATTTTCACCAAATACTAACATACAGTATAGGCATCACTGCAGTGTGTTTGTGTTTATTTAGAGTCCCACAGACACACTACATTAACCCCTACCTCTAAACCTAACCTTAACTGTACCTTAGAAAAAAAAAATGACCTTGGTTTTACTACAGTAACCATGGTTTTACCATGATTAACACAATATTACCGCAGTAATACAGTGATGCAGTGTACACACAAGCGATGCCGAGCCGTGAAAATGAGTGCGATCCTCAGACCCCGTCTCCGGATTAAACCCTTCTCTGCACTCCTCGACATTCACCGTGACCAAATCACTGCTATGAAATCAAAATATATATTCATTTGTATCTATTATTTTAAGTAATATTAAATGAAATATTAAGAGAGGAAACAGGAAATCGGATGGGAAAAAGAGTGAGACAAAACGTAGATTCGAACCGCGTTCGCAAGGACATCACTACACATTCACACCGTCTTTACACCCCACATCAACTGTAGCGACATCTATTGTGTAGTTTGTCATATATTCCTGTGGTTCCATCACACTATTTGGGTGAAAATAGCTGCACTGTGTGGCAGATGCTATTTATACCGGAATGCAAATAGACACTCAGTTTTGATTTTTGTTTTTTGTTTAACTTAGTTTTGGTTTTCCTGTATTATTACTATTGTTTTACTGTGGATTTCATGGTTAAAATATGGTTACTGTAGTAATAAAATGAATTGCATATTTTGTGGTTACTATGGTTTTACTACAAATACCATAGTCCACTCATTACTGTAAAACCATGGTTAATTTTAGTAAGGGATGGATAAAGTTATTGCGAGGGAAACCAATATAATGTAATTGTGAGGGAATGCAAAACTATTTCAGAAAATACATTTTCTCCCTGTCCTCGAAGGTGCTCTCTTTTGGAGTGCAACAGAAGAAAGACATATGGTTTGGAACAACATGAGAGTGACTGAATGATGACAGAATTCACATTTTTGGATAAACTATCCCTTTATTAAAGATGTGAAATTTCTATAATAATCAAAGACACACACACACACACACACATACACACACACTATCACACTTAGAGTACCCTATTATTTCTGGGCACATGAGCCATTAACTGTGTGTGTACAGAAAGACTTTCAGCTCAACACACACACGAGCAGTGCTGTTGTCCACAGTGCATGACATAAGCAATGCATCATGGGACAGCAAAATATTTATTTACTTCTAATTGGGATTAGGATTACAATACACAATTTACACCTTACTTTAACAGAACAGTTCACCCAAAAATATAAATTCTGTCATCATTTAAATCCTCATGACTACCTTTCCTGAAAGAGAGACTTTTTGAAGAATATCCTGGCCATCCTGTTTCATATTATGAAGTGAACAGGGAGTATGTCAAGCTCCAGCATTATAAAATAACAACTTCCATTTCAGTCTGTTCTTCACACAAAGCTTTCATATAGCTTCAGAAGACTTGCAATATAGTGCACCAGTCCTGTTGACCACTATCATTGACACTTCTTTGATATTTGTATGCTGTTTTTGTCATTTTGAAGCTTGACAGACTATTCCTATAATTTCATTTTGCATTATGTATCAACCACTAATGTGAAACAAAGAAGACCAACCAACCAACCAACCAATTAACCAACTATCTAACTACAGGAATTACGCACCTTAGCCCTGCTCTAGTTGCGTTGTATTCATGATTATTATTAGATCACTCTAATCCTCTGATAAACATCATTGTGAGTGTTGTCAGAGATCTGGCAGTGAAGGCGTGAGTTAGCGAGCTAATGACAGTTGTGTAAGGTGAGGTAACGCACAGGATCGTATGTTGAAAGCAATTTTTCCTCCTTTACTTCCCTCTGATGGCATATTTAGCCTACGGTAACGAGTGTCTACGTTTTCACTTCTTGTGAAAAGCAGGGATTAAGAAGTTAAAAGGTTATGGCGTAAGTCAACATTTGCCTTTCAGCTCAGCTCAATCACTCAAGACTGTAATTATCTAACACTGTGTGTGACCTCTGGCACTGCACTCATCTCCTTTCATCCAACTTTGAGAGGATATACCAGAATATGATCTTTTCCCTCTCTCTCCCATTCTGTGTGAAATAAGCCTTGTTTAATTTCATTATATATTAAATGTTGTCATAAATATTTTAACAGGTCAGTATATCCTGAGCCCTGAGTTCTCTTAGTTCATTTGACTTGAATGAATTGTAAAATTTGTGTAAAAACAGTGACGAAGAAATAAAACTCTCTACTTCACTTCAAAACCTCGCAAAAGTTTAATTTATTTAGTTTTTTCAATTTTTTGTTACAAGACTGGATCAGTTTGCTTAAATATATACTAATGTGCACTATAATTCAAAAGTTTGGACATAATTTGCTGAATTTACAGTGTGTTTCTCATGATCTTTCAAATCTATTGATCTTGACATTAATGAAATGAGTTTTGTAGACAAATATAAATATTTATATCAATTTCTTTACTAAATTAAAATGTATTTAATTATTTACCTAATTATTTATTTAGTTGTGATGACTTTACTAGTATTTGAAAATTAAAGTCGATGTAGGGCCTCATGTATTCAGATAGCAACTTTGCTTGCCGTGTGTAGACGCTGCTCTCAGGTGTAGCCTTGTGGCACAAGGAAGTAACATCCAACTTGAAACCGTGGCCATACAATCTCCATCTCGCTGGACAAGTTGAGATTACTCTGTGTTCCACCGAACACTCTAACAGATCCAAAGGAGACCGCCAAGCAATCCACATCTTCATCTGTTTGCCTGCAGAAGTGAAGAGAAAAAAAAGATTTCTCTTCCCTCTTCAATCAAGTCGACATCGCTGATTTCTCCGCCAGCCTGCCGAGAATCAGCAGCCGTACCGCCCGCCGATAGAGTGAGGAAACGGCCTCCCGTCATCACCCGAGCCTCGAGGAACCGAGTCAGAGTTAAAGGACGGATGAACACTCATTCGTCTGTGTCCTCATCCGATTCAAGTAAGAGGTTTACGTCTGGGCAGAGATAGAATATTATAGTGTGTTATTCTTGTGTTTCAAGGTTATTGCTTGTACATTTTACGGACTGCCAGGTCTGCTCATTGCTGCTAATAATACTCAAGATATTACTGTAATGTACTGTTATCACGAATGAGATCTGCTGTGTTGTAGTCCAACCACATTGGACTGTTGTGTATTTCCGCCATCGTGGGTGAGACCGGCACACTGGGTTTATCCATTAAAGAATCAAAGACCACGGGACGGTTTACGAACCGTCCACTGCATCTCTGAGTGATAAACTAATAAGCTGCTTTCTCTCCCACGATCGCGAAACTGGCTTTGGTGCCGCCACTTTATTCTCTTTCTCTTGTACTAACCACACACACACGCGACCCCTCACAAACATTCTCGTACACACTTTTGGCTAGTAGATAACTTCATGATAAAGCTCAGCTTTGTCCCTAAGTTATTGTACAAGCGGAGACACGCGGTAAACTGGCAGACGCCATTGACCGGCTTCCCTCCACCCACATTCGCGGCCATATTCTCTGGCCGGAAATCTTGCGTGATGTACTCTCCACGAGAGTCACGTCCAGCATTTTGTGCCCGTCCCTCCTTACACACATACACACACACACACACACACACACCCATTCTCTCTCTCTCACACACACACACACACACACACACACCTTCCTCTCATGTGTTATAGGCTTATATTGGTTACCATATCTAATCATGTCACTGTTTAGTTTATAGTTGTAAGTCGGAAGTTGCATTGTATTGATGATTAATTGATATTACTGCATAAATAAACTTTGTTATATTTTAGAGAGAAGTGTTTTGGTTTGTTTTGCATACACCTGTGTCAAATGCTGACAGGGGATGTCAGTGCTTGGATTCAAGCCTTCGTTGTTTCTTTTCGAAAATCAATATTCTTCGGATGTCAATTTTCCTAAGAGAACAATCTAATATTGAGACTGTTATACTATCTGGTTATTAGTCCCTGATTCCAGGGTGGTGCCTCGGCGATATTAATCCTCATTAATATTCTTTTGATTTTTGATAATTGATCATTATCTTTGATGATTGTTGAATCTGAAGGATCACTAAGCTAGTGTTAATTTTAATCAGTGTTTCATTGATGTTAATAATTAATGATTATCTTTGATAATTGTTGATTTAAAGGATTAAAAAAGCTAACATTGATTCTCATAAATGTTCTATTGATTTTAATAATTGATAATTATCTTTGATAATTATTAATTATTGCTAATAACCAAACCTGCTCCTGAATGTAGCATACTAATACTTGGTGCCCCGTATGAGGTTTTAATGAGTTAGATTCTATTATTTAATATTAATTAATAACTAAAGAAATCATTATTAATTATTTCTGATTGTAACACTGATCTAAACAACCAGTAGAACCTACATAATAATTGGTGCCCCGTGTGAGGCATCCTACGTGCCAGTTTGTCACAGTGTGTATGCATAGGAATCCAAAGTAACTTGAATCATTACTTCAAAGTTTGGTTCTGTTTGACAATTTACTTTTCTCACAACTTCCCAAGCATAAGCCAGTGTGGTGTGAAAGTGCTAATAAGAGTGAATTAGGGGTTGGTAAATTTACAATAGTCTGCTCAAAGCCTGCTGTTGTTGTTATTTAACACCTAACACTTTCACCTAGATGTTACAGAAAGGTGCCAAGTCACCTCATTGACGTCCACCAAAGGAGAACGCAGTGAAATTTGCACATTACATAACAGTAGCCCATAAGCCACAGGTCGAAGCCTCTCTCCTGTGCGTTCGTGTCAGCATTATAAAAACTGTAAAACAACAAGCTATCAGAGCCACTGTGTCGCAAGAATTTTTACTGCCCCAATAAAATGAGTCACCAATCACCCCCCGTGACCGGAGCTGAAGCTCCACAGAGGTCAGTCGACCCAGCACTGCAAGATGTGGTCGCTGCTGTCCTCCGTCTCTCCGTAGAGGAGAGAGATAACCTTAATGGCTACAATATTAGTCGTTGTGATGAAGCATTGCAGGAACTAGTTGATTATGTCAACAACCTGGTCGGGAAGCCAAAGAGCACAATCCTAGTGGGCCAAATGTTCCTTCTTCATCACCGCAGAACCCAACTGCAAACTGCAGAGCACCAGGCCCAGCTCCCCCAGCTGCAGAGCAGCTACCAAGTGGTGCAGAGGGAAAATCTCAGCCTACACCAAGAAGTTAGGTGCACCCAAGCTGAGAAAGTCCAGGCACAGGAAGATAATGCCCGGATGCAGGAGGAAAACAAAACCATGCGCAGGCAGCTTCAAGCTGCCCAGCTAAGAGTAGAGTCAGATCAGGTAGGTGCCGAGCTGCCCCTAGTGGTACAGTCTCTGACTTCGTCCTCCAAGACACCTTTCAAGCTCCTCCAGTGGCCCGCTGGTTGGATGCAGGTTCCCCTCCTTACAGTTAACCCCCTCAGTCAGTTTTCAGTTATGCAACCTTGCGTATCAAACCGACTGATTCCACACCACGGAGGGGGAAAAATTATTTCCAAGTCCAGAGTGGTGTAAGTGGCTCAAAGATCCCATTAGCCAGGGAGCTGTACGCAACCCGGTGTCCACCCCCACGCATCAACTGGACTCCTTCCCCACCACGAAGGGGAGAAAGTCGTCCTCATTGCTATAGCGATCCGAGTGACTATGGTGTTTTGGATGACTTGGACGACCCGTGGTCATACCGACACCAAGGCTTGCATATCCGACAACTCGAGTCCCTCGCAGGGGACATAGAGCGCTTTGACCCAAGTAATCGAGATTCAAACATCAACAGTTATCTCAGAGAAATTGAGCACTGTCTGGTTGACTTGCCTTACGCTTCGTCGTGTGAAAAACTCAAGCTCATATGGAAGACCACGGTAAGGAGTGTCCATGTGTTAATGGAAACGCTACCGACTGGTACCCGAAACCGCTACTCAGCTCTGTGTAAAGCCCTACGTGAGGAGTATTCGCTGTATATCGATGAAGCCTTCGCTACCATAGGTGTTTTCGCCATCACCCAGAAGAGGCACAAGCCTCCGCATGAGTATTACAGACGCCTGAGAACCGCGTACTTTTAAGGAAGTAACAAACCAGGTCTGGAGGAGGAACGAGCTTTCAAGTCTCTTTTCCTTCACAACCTCCACGAGAGTGTGTGATATGAAGTCATGATGCCCTACAGAACGGGCAACCCCACCATGCAGGAAATCAGAAGGTACACGCAACTGGCATGGGAGAAACGCGTGCGCCCTGCCCGAGCGCACGAAGGCGATGTCAGAGTCCTGGGGATTCAAGCCTCAGAATATGCAGATCTAGCGCTTGAAGGCAACGAAATGCCTCGCATTAAGGCGAATGCTAGAACAGGACCCCAGAGGCGCCGATCACCCCGCCAGCAGGGTAGGCAACAGAACCAGGGGGGTGGTGACCAGACACACCCCCAGGGTCATGGCAGGCCTAAACAACAAAATGTTCGCCAGCCAAAAGGAAAGGCAGGGTTCCAACTAAAACCCAAACAAGAAGGTGGGTGGGTAGAAAATGTTTCAAAACCCCTCAGAGAACAAGATTTGAGAAAGGAAATGGAGGATATAAGGAGATGCTTGTCTGAGTTAGTAATGAAGCTTGATGTGCTCCGTCGTTCACCAGGTCTGCCGAACTCCTCAAAGGAACATGGCACTGAAACCCCGTCAGTACGACTAGACGATGTACCCCCTCCCGTTAACACCAAAGTTTATTTTGTAGGTTGGGGAAAGAGGAACAGGGTCCAAGTTACTCCCCAAAACAGTCACTCCTAACACGCCACACCCTCCTTTTCTGACCTTCTTGGGCGATCTGTCCTGTAAGGGCAACGCCTGACACATGGGTGTATCAGCTCCCACGTACTGCTCGACACTGGTTCCGAAATAAGTCTAATGGGTTCCAACACCTTCGCAGAGGTGGCTAGAGCAAAGCTCTCCCTTGGCAAACTGTTACAGACATAACTGCAACGTAAGCATCTCAAGCTACATGCAAGATAGGTTGTCTATCACAAAACGGGCCTGGATTGACACCTTTCAAGAGATGATACTAACAGACCCTGTTTACATATGTCCCATTAATACAGAACCACTGTTAATTGGCCAGGACCTACTGAACCGATTGGCTCTGCTCATTGACTGCCGTCGTGGACACGTGGGCTCAGGTTGACATACCGAGACCACTTGGTCCAGAAAACAGTTCGCCAGCTTCAGATGGACAAGTCGCCATCATCCAAAAATCCAGCAGAGACAACGACTCCAACAAGAACAATTACAGGGCCTGGATAAAACCCTTCAGGGTAATATAGTCACTGTAAATTTGCACTCCACTCTTATCAATAACACTTTGCACGCTTTAGGGACTTTGTCAGAGAAGACAACTTATGTGCGCATCGTTAGAGATCTATTGCAGGACCTCAGGGAAATTAGCTCCTCAGTCAACAGTCTGAGTGGTGGAAGGATTCCAGCTTACCTGGTCTCCCTAGACCTTATCGAACAAATCCTTAGATCTACTACTATCTCCATTGTGCAACCTGCACAGATACACCTGGCATATAGTCTTGGCAGTGTAATTCCAAACCATGTAAATCCTCAGAACCTCAAAATAGGATTTATCCTCAATCTACCATCAAAGGCAGAATATATACAGACTAAAGTCCGTATTTAATGTTGGTTTTCAGAGAAGTAATGCACACATTCACCCCATGATGAGGACCCCTAGCTCTACCTTATCTCTAACCTAAACATGTGTACCAAGACAAAGGACATTCATTGGGTTTGGCCAAACACAACCCTTTTGTTAGAGAGGTGATTACCTCTCTAAACAAAAGTGTCCAGGTAGCATGTCCATCAAAGATGAATGAACAGAGACAAGGGTAGAGTCAGCAGGCAATCGCTGGCTCGTTAACACCCCAGCCACCGAAGTCCCAATGTCATGCAACTGCCATGATACAGACACTAAACTAAGGCTACCAAACCAAACCGTGCTCTTAATGGTTCCCCAAGGAGCCACCGTGCACATTGACGATATTGTCCTCCATGTTAACGTCGACAAACATGACGCAGAAATTGAGATCATGGACGCATTTAGAGGTCACAACCTCACCATTGATGACACCCTTCAACAGCAGCTTCAGGCTGAAGGGACAAAATTAGTGAAGTTCAGTCTCAAACCGAATGGCTTGACCACTATATTTCCTAGTCACATAAGCAGATCGTCAACTTACCAAGAACACCCTATCAGTTTGGTTGCCCTCTGGCTCCTCCTTAGTGGTTGGATCATCGCAATTATTGCACACGCCATGTACAGGTACATTCAACACCTACAGGCCAGACTGGACTCCCTCCTTCTCGTACAGCCACATTTTACACACCAGTGTGAGCCCATCCCACAGGTTAACCCCAGTCATATCCAAGGATAAGCCTTTTAACCTTTAACCAATTCTTTCCTCTAACATTTTGGTCCTAGTAACCATTGTCAGGTCCTACTTTGATTTTGTGTTATGACCAAAGAACAACATTGTGTTACGGTTAATGCTGTGCCTACCAATAACTTGAAATATTTATGTGTGACGAATGTAGTTTTAGATTTAAAACTACATTCTATGCCCAGATGTGCCTCAATCTCTGTCCAGATGATAAAGCCTCTGTGAACTCTAATGAACTGTATGGACTGTGCAACTATTTTCTTTCCTATCAGAAACACATGGATGGCATAACCCACAGGTTACTGTGAACCGACAAGAACTGTTCGGCCCTTCAGTTGCTCTAAAGATGCTGGACAACAACCAACTCTTCACACCAAAGGGGGGAATGTTGGGCCTCATGTATTCAGATAGAAGACAAAGGCAGGCCTAACACAGTCGTAAAACCTAACTGAGGCCCACACACTCCGTCATAAATCTTACTGATAAACACCGTGCCAAAATCAAACAAAGGGATTCCAAAACAGACACAAATCCCATGAAGCCTTGCTCACTAAAGGATCGAACTCTCAACTCCTATTGGATGATGCACACGATAGAACGCCCCTCAACCATGACGTCATCAGGAGTAGAAATACCTCTGAGATGCTTCCGGGATTTGCTTCCAGCAACTTTGCTCACCGTGTGTAGACGCAGCACATCGCTGCTCTCAGGTGTAGCCTCGTGGCACAAGGAAGCAACATCCGACTTGAAACTGTGGCCATACAATCTCCATCTCGCTGGACGAGCTGAGATTACTCTGTGTTCCACCGAACACTCTAACGGATCTGAAGGAGACTGCCGAGCAATCCACATCTTCATCCGTTTGCCTGCAGAAGTGAAGAGAAAAAAAGATTTCTCTTCCCTCTTCAATCAAGTCGACATCACTGATTTCTCTGCCACCCCGCTGAGAGAACGAGGAAACGGACTCCCGTCATCACCCGAGCCTCGAGGAACCGAGTCGGAGTCACGTCCGCCATTTTGTGCGCGTCCCTCCTTACACACACACACACACACACACACACACACACACACACACACACACACACACACACAACTTCCTCTCATGTATTATAGGCTTATTTTTGTTACCATATCTAATCATGTCACTGTTTAGTTTATAGTTGTAAGTCGGAAGTTTATTGACTGCATTGTATTGATGATTAATTGATATTACTGCATAAATAAACTTTGTTATATTTCAGAGAGAAGTGTTTTGGTTTGTTTTGCATACACCTGTGTCAAATGCTGACAGGGGATGTCAGTGCTTGGATTCAAGCCTTCGTTGTTTCTTTTCGAAAATCGATATTCTTCGGATGTCAATTTTCCTAAGAGAACGATCTAATATTGAGACTGTTATACTATCTGGTTATTAGTCCCTGATTCCAGTGTGGTGCCCCGGCGATATTAATCCTCATTAATATTCTATTGATTTTTGATAATTGATTATTATCTTTGATGATTGTTGCATTTGAAGGATCACTAAGCTAGTGTTAATTTTAATCAATGTTTCATCGATGTTAATAATTAATGATTATCTTTGATAATTGTTGATTTAAAGGATTAAAAAAAAGCTAACATTGATTCTCATCAATGTTCTATTGATTTTAATATTTGATAATTATCTTTGATAATTATTAATTATTGCTAATAACCAAACCCGCTCCTGAACATAGCACATTACACTTACTGGAGCCCCTTATGAGGTTTTAATGAGTTAGATACTATTATATAATTTAAATATTAATTAATAACTAAAAAAATAATTATTAATTATTTCTGACTGCTGCTGCTGCAGAGCAAGTACGGAGACTTGCTACTGCTAGAACATACACAGACATAGTGAGTTACCATGTGGACATGTTGCTGCTGCTGCTGCTGCAAAATTAGACATTACAAACACTCCCCATGTAGCAAATCTAGACCTGTGGAGGTGGGTTTCAGAGAAACATTATCGCCGTTTGCTGCAAAGAAACCAGCTTATCAGAAAACTGAGCAATTTAAATGATACACAAAGAGAGATAGTCAAGTTTATTGGTGATCCGATAACAAATCAGAGGACCAATCAGCTTACACCATTCTAGACAATTTGCTTATCATGAGCAAACCAACTGGCTAACAGATAACAAGTCAAAGTACCCATCAGCTTGCGCCACATAGAGTTGCCTGGCTGAACTTTGGTCATATATAATTGGGATATATAATACCATCGTTTCTTGATGTTTTTGGCTTTTTCTTTAGATCTGAATCAACATAACCATTGCTGAACACATTCCCCCTTTATACACATGCACTAGACATGCTTAGTCTTCAATCTTAATCTAATTACATTCTCTTGTATCTCTTTAATGTTTCTGCCCATGTTTCATGCACATTTACTTTAAATTGTCAATTACTTTGAAGTACTTCATGACTGTGACTCATTATCAACTATCCCTCTTTTCTTTAGTTGTCTATGTAAATAAAGCTTGTCACTAGCCTGCACCACTGCTTTATGTCATGTAATTGAAAACTGTTGCACACAATAGTCACGAGGGCAATTTAATCCTCAGTCGTTCAGCGTTTACATTCAATATACTCACAGGTCACAAATTCATATCTAAAGAAGCCTGAATGTGAAATTGGGCATATGATAAATAAGAGTCATATCTACACAAATTTACATTATGCTCCATTCGCTGTTGCCTTAACAACTATAGTGATGCAATTCAGTTAATTCTCTGAACAGGAAAGTGTGCAAAAATAAAATGGGAAACAGGATCATAACAGCAATTATGTTTTGAGTGAACTCCGTGTCATTTAAACCATTTGAGGAAAAATTAAAAGCAGCAATCTTGATATTGATGTTGAACTTGCAAAGTTTTGTATGGTAAATTAAAAATAAATAAATAAATATTGTGATATTGCTGAGAAAGTGAATGTGGGTAATCTGGGATTGTTTAGGTAACGTGGGACACTTGTGTTCATTTCTTGTCTATATTAACATGACCATATTCTTACTGGGCTGAAATAAAGTCTTTTTTAGTTGGATTGAAAATCACAGTAAATTGCAGATGCTGTAAGTGCAAACAATGCCCCAGCTTGCCCAAATTCCTCCTGCTGCTAGTAGCTAGAGAGTGACCAACCAGCAAGCAATTTTTTTTTTTTTCTTCACAACATTACATTTTGGTTACCGTTAGGTTACATTGTGTGGGGGTAAGGTGTTTGCTATGCAACTTTTTCTTATGTATTGAATATAACCAAAAATATCGTCGCAAGAGGCAATTAGGCCTATCAGGGTTTAAATAGTTTGGAAAAGTATTTAAAATTGCCAAATTTGAAAGAACACATCTGTCAGGGGCTAAGTGATTTCATTACTAAGAACTCTTATTATTTTGTAGCTATGCAGTTTGCAGAGTTAAAAGGATTATCGAATATCTGCAATTTAATTTCTGAGTTTTGAGTTTTCCAAAAAGATTACTTTTTCGAACTCCTCTAGAGACCCTCATGACAAAAAATTCTCAAAAGAATCTTGATTCCTCAAAACGTTTAGAAGATATAAGTCAAATACAACATTTTGTGGGATTTGGGACAATCCTGCCATTTTGTTTTTTCTGGGACATACGGTTTGCTGCCCAGACACTTCAAGGACAGAAAAAGAAAAAGAAATAGATAATCATTACAAATACAATGCACCTTTTATATAACCATCTTCAAACAGAATTAATAAAGGACTATTTTCAAGAATGTTTCTCAAACACTCAAAAAAACAGAACATTATTTTGATCTCAGTGCTTACACTTTTCAGAGAAATCAGTCTTCAGATGGCTTACTTTAAATTTACTCTTCGTATTAAGCTGAAATGAGAGAAGGTATTTTAATATCCAAAAAAAAAAAAATATTATAATGGCACACATCACCTTTAATGGTGTAGAGTAAAACCCTTTTCACAACTAAGCATAATTGTGCAATATGTGCAGTGGCCTAAGAAAATCACAACAGCAAAAGTTTCAGACATGGAACGCTTGGACATGTGCCTGTGACTAGCTGTTGAAATAGCTGCGTTGTCCATCTCTCGGCCCCTGACCACCTGTCCTCTTCCTCTGCTGGGTTTGAGGGGGTCGCTCCTTCACACCAGCAGGTAAGAGGGACGTTTCCTAGAGGAGCGACTCTCCATCACAGGGCAGCTGCTATTGCTCCGGTCTGGAGCTCTTGACCCACTTACACTTCTCTTTTCCTTCTTTTTAAGCACTGAGGAACGCCGCTCCATTCACCCGCTGCCCAAATTCGCTCCTCACCCGCTGAAGATTAATGTTCCAGACCTGACCCTGCTGGGCAGCTGACTACAGGAGAATAGATGGGTCAGAGGAACCAGGCACGGTGACGGAGATGAGTTGCTTACCTCAGAGACCCCCGGAGCCGGTGGTATGCTTCTCCTGTCAGCTCCCCCAGTGAAGAGAGAACACCCCATCATAACTCACCTTCTTTTAGCCTGGCTCCTGAACTTTCATGCCCAGAGGGCCCACAGCAGACTCCTCAGGTCCAGATCCGTGTGAAAAAGAGGTCAGAGAGAGCGCTTCAGTGTGTCAGGTGGAACGATGGTTGTGTTTCAGCATGAATGGGGAATTTGGGCTCATCAGCAAAGCTGTCAAACTCGTTTGATGGTGTATTTGTGTCTTGGCCTCAGGCGAGTGTTTATAAAGTTCCATACGGATTTGATGCACATCTACTTGTCTGTGATCACCCATTTAGTAGGCTGTTGTTTAATTAATATTTTAGTACTCTGGGTTGTTTGAAATCTGAGATGCTCTGTCAAAACAAAGACATTTTAGTTTTACTTGTTATAAACTCTTACAAATATGTGCTTTGGAATAATAATGCCATCAAACACATCAACTTAGTTTTTTTTTTTTTTATTACTGTGACTAAATCACAGTAATAATGCACTGCTCACACAGGAAACTTATTAGTTCTTATTAGAACTTATAATTAAAAATTATTAGTTCACCTCTCGAGTCATCTGGTCCGAGTCGAGGTTGTCACGTGACAAAAGAACAAACGACTCAGACAACAAGATTTAATCCAGAGGTGAACTAATCTTTCTGTTTCTCATAATTTATCCTTGGCTGCATACAGATCCAAGATGGCAGCTCGTTAAGTCTGTTGATGTTTGTCTTTCTGTTCATTCTAACTGATATAGCACTTTGTGCATTTTACGTCTCATTTTTGTAATGGAAAATGTATTAAGACTTTTGGTAGACACCAATGTTTATTTTTATGATTTTGAATTAAATTTCAACACCGCATCCACTACGTTATCGAACTCAAGCCTTCCAACTTGAGCCTGTTCGTGGCCTAATGGAGATGCTGCACTCACTATGCCATCAACACTTCTGAACTGGGGCATGTTTGTGAACCAGACTTTGATGATACAGTCACTGTGACTTCGAGCTCAAATCTAGGAATCGGATTTGTTTTGTGGACCAAGACTTGCCGTTGTTTTCGGCTGCGGCTTCAAACTGGGGCCGAGTGTATGCGTGGTTGCTGCCAGTGTTGCGGCATTTTGGTGGATCGCGTGGGAGCCTTCTGCGGATTGTGCTGTTTCCGGCTGCTCGGGCCCGACTCGGCTGGTTGTTTCGCTGGGCCGGACATGTGTGGTGGACTCCGGTCGTGTTCCTTGGAGTATTTGCATGTGCTACTTCGGCCAGCGGTTCCAGTTTAATGGTCTCGCCGGGTCTCACTTCTTGTGGACCTGCGGAGTCCCCCTTCTTGTGACCAACGGATTCACTTGAATCCTGTGGCTGTGGATCTTAAATTGACAATGCTGTATGTAACTTCTGAACATATGATTCTGGTGGCTCTATTTCTTTTGATATTCAATCTAGAAAACATCAGCTGTAGGTATGATTCAGTTTCTTCTCCACTGCATCACGATACCTCAGCAGCTGTAAAGTGGACAAACTGGACATATATTGGAGTATGTACAAAAATTACTTTTTAAGTTTTTAAGGAATGTCGATTTAAGTTATTTTCTAATTTTGTGTATGAGGAACTTACAAGGTCTGCGTTAACTAAGAAAGAAAACTACAGCATTATAAATTACTCTTTCTGTTCAAGTTTACCTGTCAGAAATGATTTATCAAATAAAACAGTAAGGTGATGGAGTTTTATAGTCCTTATGTTATTGATATCAGGAAATGTCTTACCAAATCCTGGTCCTTACAATGATGCTGCTTTGGCTTTTAATGTTCCAGCTGATTTTAAATCTAGATTAGGACTGGGTTTCATTCATATAAATGCGTGAAGCTTGCTTCCTAAGTTGGATATGGTGCATATCTGGGCAAAAAACACCAATGCAGATGTTATCGTAATATCTGAGACATGGCTTAATAAAACGGTCTCAGACAAAGCCATTAGTATTGCTGGTTACACTGTTTACAGGGCCGATTGACCAAAAAGGGGAGGGGAGGTAGCAGTTTATATTTAGGAAAGATTTGAAGTTACTGTGTTGCTTTCTGAGTCAGTGGTTAAACAATATGAATTATTAGCCTTAAACCTTATTGTGTCTAAGACTTTACATCTTACTGTAGTTGGTTGTTACAGACCTCCATCAGCGAATAATGATGCTCTTCCCTCCTTAATGCACTCTTTGACTTCCTTGAACTATAAGGAACTCGTCCTACTGGGCAATTTTAATTTGAACTGGTAGCAGTCGTCATCTGATGGATTTAAAGCAATCTGCAATACATTTAATCTCTTTCAGTTAGTCAAAACAAACATTAGACCTAATTTAAAAGACAACAAAAAAATCAACATTAATTGATCTTATCTTCACAAATGCTCCACATAAGTACTCATTGGCTTCTGTATATGCAAATAATGTTAGTGATCACAGTGTCGTTGCCGTAGTTAGAGATACTAAATTACCTAAGCAGAAACCATGTATTATTGCTAGACGGTGAATGAGACATTTTAGTGAACAAGGTTTTCTTTGTGATCTAGTCCAGTATCACTGGGATAGGATTTTCCTTATCCCTGATGTTGACTGTGCTTGGAAATATTTTTATGACAGTTTTATATAGATTTTTAATAGGCATTCACCTTTTAAAAAATTCAGAGTTAAAGGCAGGGACAATCCTTGGTTTTCCGCCTCACTGTCTGTCCTTATACATGAGCGAGATGCTGCATGGGCAAAAGCCAGGCAATCTGATTCAAACTCTGATTGGATTCATTTTAGACAGCTCCAGAACAAATGCACAGTTGCAATTAGAAAGGCAAAAGCTGACTATTTTATCGTTAAAACTGCAACAAATATAAATAATCCCAAGAAACTTTGGCAGAGCATTAAGTCTATAGTTGGTAATAAAAATACCTCTAATTTTCCTTCATGTATAACTACCAATTCCACCAGCATTTCCAATAATGTGCATATGCTTAATTGTTTTAATAAGCATTTTATTGCCTCTGGGTCACTATTTGAATCATGCAATTTTATTTGTTCAAACTCTGATTTTATCCATGCAGAAAGCCATTTAAAGAAGGAGGAGTTTAGTTTTGAACAGATAATGAGTTCTGATGTCCACAAAGCACTCAAATCGCTTGACATAAATAAATCACCAGGCTCTGACCGTATAGAACCTGTGATTTTAAAACTGGCAGCTGATATTATTTTGTCTCCCTTAACTTATCTCTTTAATCTTTCATTAAACACTAACGATATCCCGGAAATTTGGAAATCAGCTTTTGTAGTTCCTTTATTGAAAGGGGGAGATCCTACTATATTAGAAATCTATAGACCAATCTCAAAGCTTTGTGTTCTATCAAAAATTCTAGAAAGTCTTATCAGTGAACAGTTGACATGTTATCTTAATACAAACAAAGTTTATCTAATAATCAATCAGGGTTTCGCAAAAATCATAGTACCACAATAGCCGTTTTGAAACTTTTAAACGACACTGTGGAATCTTTAGACAAAGGAGGTCACTGCGCATCCCTTTTTATTGATTTATCAAAGGCTTTCTACACAGTGGATCATGAAATACTGTTGTATAGACTTAAAAGTGTTGGTTTATACAACCTTGCTACATTTTGGTTTAAAAATTATGTAAGTGGTAGAACACAATGTGTACAGATAGAAGGTAAACAGTCTGAATCATTAGAGATTGCTAAGGGTGTACCCCAAGGATCTGTGTTGGGGCCCCTTTTATTTACTATTTATATAAACATTCTCGATCACGACATTCATAATGTAAACTTCCATTTTTATGCTGATAACACTGTTATGTATTGCAGTACTTCTTCAAAGCAGCAAGCCTTGCATAAACTACAATCAGCTTTTGATGTCATTCAGTTACGGCTTTACAATTTAAAACTTGTTTTGAATGCTGATAAAACCAAACATATGTTATTTTCAAGTTCAAAGAAAATAGTAAATAATCTCACTTCTCTTCAGTCCTTAAAAGGCAATGTGATTGAGTCAGTGAAAGAGTACAAATATCTTGGCATTACTATTGACGATACATTATCTTTTAGTTCTCACATTACTCAGCTAAAGAAAAAAATGAAAATAAAGCTAGGGTTTTATTTTAGAAACAATCTTTGTTAATGTAAGAAAGAAACTCGTCTCTGCTACTTTTTTACCAGTACTTGATTATGAGGATGTTGTGTATCAGTTTGCTCCATCTTATCTTCTTTCTTCTCTGGATGCTGTGTACAGGGTTGGGAGGGTTACTTTTGAAATGTATTCCACTACAGATTACAGAATACATGCTGTAAAATGTCATTTGTAACGTATTCCATTAGATAACTCGAGGTCAGTAACGTATTCTAAATACTTTGGATTACTTCTTCAGCACTGGTAGATTTTTTCACTTGTTTTGACTATAAAAACTCTGCCAGTACAGTAAAACAAAATACACATGTTAAAAATACATTCTCTGAAAAACCTAAATATCTTATGCAGTGTTGTTTCTAAAACAAGATAAATCAAATTGATCTTGTTTTAAGGATTTTTAGATATGTTTACAGGAAAACAATACAAAAATTATTATCAAAAATATGATTTTTGCCCTAATATCAAAGGTCTTACTAGAAAAAAAGAAATTATGATCTAACGTGAATTTTCTTGAAAAAAAAAATATATATATATATGATCGTGCCTGGTAACGTTCATGTAAAATGGCTAGAAATAGCATTTTAGCTTAGCGTAAAGCTGACAATTTACACAAGGTTTATTTCTATTTCTTCTGCTCCAAACTTACTTCAAACTTACTTCTCTGTCTGCTCGTATGAATGTAACACATCATAAGAAAGTGTTTCACCGCTGTTCAAATGCACTTTGGATCGCATCATTTATATATATAAATGTTTTCCATCTGAAAGGACTAAATATTAAATGAAACAAATGACAATAAAATGCAAAGTAATCTCTTCAGTAATCAGAATACTTTTTGAATGTAACTGTATTCTAAATACCAATTATTTAAATTGTAACTGGAGTGGAATACAGTTACTTATATTTTGTATTTTAAATATGTATTCCTTTTACATGTATTCCGTTACTCCCCGACCCTGGCTGTGTATCACGGTGCTTTAAGATTCACATTGAATTGCAAACCCTCAACACATCATTGCACTTTGTATAATAGAGTAGCTTGGCCTTCTTTGTCCACTAGAAGAGAAATGCATTGGCATTCATCTATTTGCAAGGCTATTTTGGGGTTTTTGCCTTCGTATCTCTGCTGTTTGATTCAATGGAAATATCCCCTTCGCTGTCAGAATTGTTATACTCTTTCTGTTCCCCATGTTCGATTGAACTATGTAAAAAGGCTTTTAAGTATGCAGCACCATCTGACTGGAATTCTCTCCAAGTGAAACTGAAATTACAAAACTTGGTGTCTATGGTACATTTTAAATCTATCATTCAGCAACTGGAAGCTGAATCAATGATTTGTAAATGTTTTTAGTGTCTTAAATGCCTGTTCCCTGTTTGTAGTTTTGATTTTAATTAGGTTGTGTATTTTTTTATTTACTTACTGTCCATCTTGGCCAGGACACTCCTGTAAAATACATTTTTAATCTCAGAGAGGTTATCCTGGTTAAATAAAGGTTATAATAATAATTATTATTATTATTATCATTTGTTCCTTATTGGGACTATAATCAAAATTTGTGTAAGTAGACGGGTTGGGGGGATTTGGCTATTGAAAATGAAACATTTTAATTTAATTCTGCTCAAATGAATGAAATGACTTGAATAAAGATTCGTTCATTTTGCTGAACGAGACTCAAAGATCCAAGTCAGTAAAATGATCCAATCTTCCCATCACTAGTGTGTGCGTTTTGTAGGTGTGAGGTGTATTTGTGGAATGAGACAGTGGGATCAAACAGGAATCAGGTAAACTGGAACCAAACTACCCCACTGAAACCACCAGTGTAGAGGCTGGTTTATGCTGGTTAGTGCTTGTTTGGTACTGATCTAGCTGTTGCATAATGCAAATAATGCTGGCAACCTAAACTTTTTTTTGATGAAGCTGGTTAAACAAGGGAGGCTTGCTGGTTAAAAGCTGGAGACACCAGCACACATGCTGGGGATCTGCATGAAGAACACATCATAAGCAAATGGTGTGGCAGTGATTTTTAGTGGATGTATGAAGTCAGTTTCCATCAAGTTCACATTGACTATGTTTACATGGACACAAGAAAATTGTTTATTGTGAGAAAACATCTTAAGGCTCAAAATCGGTGTATGCGTTTACATGAGCTGTGTTATCGGCTTTCTCTTTACTCTCTTATACATTCAGCTCAGTCTGTAAGCAACTTTCTCCACAGCAACGTAATTTTCCCACGACGCTCGTGTTAATAACAAAACATGGGATCCGAGAAAGACTTCACTATTTTATTCTGTGTGTAGAGCCATGCTAATTTATGGTCTTTGTAATGTAACAAAGCCATGTGAATGTAAAGACGAAATTAATAATGGGAAATTGTTTAAAGAAAATTGAAAATAATGGGTTTTGCATAATTCATATTATTTTATTTTAAAATGTACAAAATGTTAGTTCCCTATCGATTCTGTTCACTTGACATTGCCATAAGCACTATGGGGAAATGTCCTAACATGACCTTGTTGAAACCCTTATAAAATCACGCCAGTCCTATGACTGGCAATGATGTTTGAGCCCTGCCAATTTAGGCGTACATTAGACCTATATAAGTGGGCGCTCATTCACTATTTCTTCTGGATTTTCTTCCTTCAAGACTGCAAACTTTGTCTTGGAACCCTTTCTGCTTCGCCATCGATATATATTTTCAGAGGACGGAACTCCTCAACGAGACGCAGACAGGACGACTCGCCACCTGTGCTCAGCGCCTGCATAGAGAGGCTTTCCACTCCCCTGTGTGTTCCAGTGAAGCAGGGGTCGGCAACCTATGGCACACGTGCCAGCACTGGCACGCGGAGGGGTAACCACTGGCACGCCAGCAATAGCAAGAGAGGAATAGACTATTTTATTTATATCAATTCGCACCTGCATTCCAATCTACATCTTGATGTAATCCTCATGATCACGTAGCGTGTTTTCATGAGCTGAATGGGAGACTAAACAAAAAGTTAAAATGTGGTGAGTCTGCAGTATATCCAAAAGACTTGTGCAGCGCGTGCAAGCCATTTGCGCATCATGAGCCGGCAGAGCTTCACTTCTGGTTAATCGCGCGAGTAAACGTGCCTGCTTTGCTTCAGTCAGGCTGCGCGGATAACAGCCTACATTCTGTGTTTCATTTGTTACTTTTTGCTTTCATAACAACACGTGATGTAATAAGGAAAACACCACTATTAATCCTTGAGATTTCTAACCCAGCATACAGGTACACACCCTCCTTAAACCATGGTTACACACAGAATTACATTAAACGATAAAAGAGAAAATATGAACCCACATTGTGGGGTTCAAAAATCTGAGTCTATTCAAAATCTAAATTAATCCTGGAAATAAAGTTTTAGGATTTTGCAGGTGCGATTCACCAAAAAGGGCTAAATAGTTGATCGGCTTGTGATGCGTGATTGGTTTGCACATGCAACGTGAGTCTTGTCACACTTTAATAGTGTTAAGTCTCCCATTCAGCTGATGAAAATCATGAGGAAGGATTACATCAAGATGTAGATTGGAATGCAGGTGCGAAAACGTCATGGTTACTTGTGTAATCTCCGTTCCCTGATGGAGGGAACGAGACGTTGTGTCGATGTAGTGACACTAGGGGTCACTCTTGGGAGCCCCAAACACCTCGAAAAAAGGCCAATGGGAATTGGCGAGTGGAATTTGCATGCCAATCCCCCGGACATACAGGTGTAAAAGGAGCTGGCTCGCAACCAGTAATTCAGGTTTTGTGCTGAGGAGCCAAGACAAGGTCCCGGCCATTTCAGTGGGTAGTTCAGTATTGTGGCAAGAGGGACACAACGTCTCATTCCCTCCAACAAGGAATGGAGGTTACGAAAGTAACCAGGACATTCCCTATCTGTCACTCACTTGATGTTTTGTCAATTTAGTGACACTAGGGGTCCCTATACAAAACACCACAACTATCTGAACTGTGTTACGTGAACTGGTGGGGTTTGATGGGCAGACCGCTGTGTGCCTCGTAGCCAGGACACCAGGCCGTCACGTAACCTCCCCCAACGCTCTTATGAGTGTCGAACGGTCCATCAGGAACAAGTCGACTGCCCAACTATAGGGACAGGCTAGCCCAGCCGAAGCCTCTTTCCCTCTCTTTTCTCCCCAAAAAGAGTGGAATTTGTTAACTGACTGGGAGCCATAAGTGTCTGCTTCGGGGGGTGTCCCTCCCAAGGGGATGACACCGCGGAGACCACACCCCACCCAAAAAGAGGGAGGGGGGTATTTAGAGTGGAATACGTCACATGGTCTTACCTAGTCTTGTCAGAAGTATGTCATGTGGAGAGGTCCCATGGTAGGTCCTACCTGAAGGGGGAGGAGTTTCTACAGAGCATGGCAACCGGGGGCAGAGGGGCCTCTGCCCAAGGAAGATGCAGTTTGCTGACAGGGAAACGATTTTGCAGAAAATATCACATGGGGTCGCCATTGGGGAACCAGCATATGTGGAGCACCTACCTCAGTAAAGGGGCTCATTAGCGCACGTACTGGGCCAGTCAGCGAGTTTCTCCGCAAACTCAACTGCCAGAGGGCTAAGGAGGAAAGTCATCCAGGGATCACAGTCTGTGAACACGACTGGGAGTCAAGAGTGCATGTCTTCACCTCAAGGGAGGGGAAAGGCACTATGTGCAAGCGGTACACCTGGCCAGCTGTCCCGGAACTTACCTGCTCATGCCTGCCAATACACGGGACGAGACCGGCTCAAGCCGGAGATTGTAGAACCTCACAAAGGTGTTGGGTGCTTCCCAGCCCGCTGCTCTGCAGATGTCTGCCAAAGAGGCGCCACTGGCCAGGGCCCAGGAGGCCTCCACACTCCTGGTAGAGTGGGCTCATATCCCCGCAGGGGGTGGCACATCCTGAGCCTGATATGCCATCGCGATGGCGTCAATGACACAGTGGGTGATCCTCTGTTTGGAGACAACGCATCCTTTCCATTGTCCACCAAAGCAGACAAAGAGCTGCTCGGAGCTTCTAAGGCTCTGCGTGCGATCCAAATAGATGCGTAAAGCTCGTATCGGACACAGCAACGCCAAGGCTGGGTCTGACTCCTCCTGGGGCAGCGCTTGCTGGTCGCGGGTGCAAGATGGTGCCCTGAGAAAGAAGGTCCTTCCTCAGGGGAATTCATCGGGGGGGGGGGGCTGTTGCGAGGAGCGTGAGATCCGAGAACCACATCTGGGAGGGCCAGTAGGTTTGCCTGAAGAATTACTCTATAAAAGTTGATACTTTTCTATCAGGCATTAGAAAAACTTGGAAAAACGCTGAGCATAATTATAAATTAATTTTATCATCTCTACTTCACTGGACATTTATTATTTTAATTTTATCATCTCTACTTCACTGGAAATTTATTTTTTAAATTAACACACACTTTTCATCAGAGGTTGGTATTATTAAAAAATTACAATATTATAAAAAAATATTATTATTACAAATCTTACTGTTTTATTATAATTCATTAATACTTTGACATCTGCTAAAGTTGTAGTGAGTGGTTTTCTCATTATTGTTGTTTATTTAATAGTAGGGGTGTTCGATTTCGAGTTTTTGGAGTCTACTTCAATTCTCCAGCCATTGGAGTTGATGGAATCAGGATAGTTTAAAAATTCAGGGCCGTCAACAGGGATGGCTATTAGTGGGCAGTGCCATAACATCTAACATAACATAACATCCTAAGTGACATATTTTCACCCCAAAAATTGCTTGTCAGGCATGAGCGAAAATCAATGGAATTATAAAAATCATAGTTTAATTTTCACTCGTACTGTATAGCTCACTCAGTCCACTGCTTATTGCGTCCAATTGCCACTCCGTGATAAAGCTGGAGTTTTTCTGTAACTGCTGGTCAGTTTCTCCTACCCAAATCCAAACACTAAAGTTAGTGGGATGGGAGAAGCTTACTTTAGTCTAGATGGCTTCCATGCCGATGGAAAAACAAATCGCACATATTTTCTTGCTCGATTCACTTCAGTAACTATTAATAGGCATATTACGGAGATGTAATAAAATAAAAATAAAAAAAATATTAATTTGGACCATTGTCTTTAAATGGAATGTACACTATGGTACGTTAAATCGCCTTTTTATGGAACGTATGGTGACATTTTTAAAATCTGTCACACCCTCTCTCTCTTTTGCACGCACACACATTGTCTCTCACTCAAATGCACTTGATGAATGAAGTGGTGTCCCACAAACCAACAGGTGTTTGTCGAGGATGTGATTGGTTCTTAAAAACGCCAGTTCATTATTTTGAGCCAATCACAACGTACTGTTCATAAAGTTGTGGGGTCGAACAAAATAATCGATTCCTGTAAAAGAGTCAACTCCGATTCTAGGACGAGTCAAAGTCAAGGAATCAACCCTTTTGGAGTCAAGTCCCCATGACTACACTAATTAATAGCCTTTTAATGACAGTGTACTATTCGGTTACACTTCAAGTCCAACATTTTGATAAAAATCCGCTTTTTATCCCACGGGTTATATTCACTTTAGACATAACTGGCCATTTACATTAATACCTCGCCAGGACATGCATTTTGGTGGAATTAGGAAGTGTATTTGACCATTTAGGGCACGTACGCATTAGTACGAGCACTCTTGGAACACACGCTCATGCAAGCACACATACATAAGCCGCCTGTCAGTCATATCATACAGCGGGCGGCTACAGAAGCGAGGAAATAAAAAGTCAATCTTTTACATTTTATTGAGATCAACCAGTGGTTGTCTTGCTATCGCGATCAATGTAATAAGCACCCCTGGTCTAGATGACCTAGCAGTAGCTCTAGAACATAGCTAAATATAGAAAATTACTCAAAATTTGTAATCCATATCGAGGATTTTTCCCCCAATAAATATGTAGATCATTTTATTACACAGCCCTATTGCTGACATTGCAGAAATCTCTCATAGCAGCCCAATAGTCTCAGTGATAGATTGCTTATTTACAGACAATGTTACAGATACAGAGAATCTAGTAAGTAGAAATATGAAATTTACCTCAATATGTTTCTTCAAATTTGAGGTAGAATTAATGCTGTTGTCTCGACTGTCTTGAGCAAGCTAAACTCAGGTGTGGCCATGGATGTCCATGTGTTGAACTGCTGCTTGAGGTATCCTCCACATCCATGATAATTTATAGCAGTTGGCGCCTGCTGCCGTTAAAGTTTTCTATGCATGTTTTGATTGGACGGGAATCACAAGACTCTTTGTAGCCAATCAAGTTGGTGGATGAAAATAAAATCAGGACAGGGAAGTAGAGAACACAGACGGAGGAAAAATATTGCAGTAAAAGTACAGTTACAGCAATTAAAATGTACTCAAGTAAAATTACACAATTTTTAAACTACTTAAAAAAGTAAAATTTCTGGGAAAATCTACTTAATTACAGTAACGAGAGTATTTGTAATTCGTTACTTTACACCACTGTCTATGGTTCTTCTCCCTTTCTCATCAGAGTTTTTGAACTTTGCTCTTTGTTACTTAACAAAACATGTTTCACGTGGATTTCGTGAGTACAAATAATTTCGGAACAAACATGTGCTCCAACAATGCGCGCCAACAAAAGACTCAAAATTCCCAGCTGGGTGTTTATTTTATAATCTATCTATCTATCTATCTATCTATATATATATATATATATATATATATATATATATATTTATACAGTTGTGCTCAAAAGTTTGCATACCCTTGGAAAATTGGTAATATATGTACCATTTTTAAAGAAAACATGAGTGAGCAGGCAAAACACATTTCTTTTATTTCTTATGGGATTCATATTCAAATGTAGGTTATAACAGAATGGCAACAATGAAAAAAATGAAATGACCCCTGTTCAAAATTCTGCATACCCTTTGTTCTTAATACTGTGTATTGCCCCTTTTAGCATCAATGACAGCATGCAGTCTTTTGTAATAGTTGTCTATGAGGCCCCAAATTCTTGCAGGTGGTATAGCTGCCCATTCGTCTTGGCAAAATGCCTCCAGGTCATGCAAAGTCTTGCATGAACCACATGTTTGAGATCTCCCCAGAGTGGCTTGATGATATTAAGGTCAGGATACTGTGATGGCCACTCCAGAACCTTCACCTTTTTCTGCTGTAACCACTGGAGGATCAACTTGGCCTTGTGCTTAGGGTCATTGTTGTGCTGGAAAGTCCAAGAGCATTCCATGCACAGCTTTCGTGCAGAAGAATACAAATTTTCTGCCATTATTTTCTGATAAAATGCTGCATTTATCTTGCCATCAGTTTTCACAAGATTCCCCGTGCCTTCAGAGCTCACACACCCCCAAAACATCAGTGAGCCACCACCATGCTTCACAGTGGGGATGGTATTCTTTTCACTATAGGCCTTGTTGACCCCTCTCCAAACATAGCGCTTACGGTTGTGACCATAAAGCTCTATTTTGGTCTCGCCACTCCAAATTACAGTGTGCCAGAAGCTGTAAGGCGTGTCAAGGTGTTGTTGGGCATATTGTAACTGGGCTTTTTTGTGGCATTGGCACAGTAAAGTCTTCTTTCTGGCAACTCGACCATGCAGCTAATTTTTGTTCAAGTATTGTCGTATTGTACTCCTTGAAACAACCACACCATCTTTTTCCAGAGCAGCCTGTATTTCTCCTGAGGTTACCTGTGGGTTTTTCTTTGTATCCCGAACAATTCTTCTGGCAGCTGCGGCTGAAATCTTTCTTGGTCTACCTGACGTTGGTTTGGTATCAAGAGATCCCCGAATTTTCCACTTCTTAATAAGTGATTGAACAGTACTGACTGGCATTTTCAAGGCTTTGGATATCTTTTTTATATCCTTTTCCATCTTTATAAAGTTCCATAACCTTGTTACACAGGTCTTTTGACAGTTCTTTTCTGCTCCCCATGGCTTAGTATCTAGCCTGCTCAGTGCATCCACGTGAGAGCTAACAAACTCATTGACTATATACACACAGACACTAATTGCAATTTAAAAAGCCACAAGTGTGGGAAATTAACCTTTAATTGCCATTTAAACCTCTGTGTGTCACCTTGTGTGTCTGTAACAAGGCCAAACATTCAAGGGTATGTAAACTTTTGATCAGGGCCATTTGGGTGATTTCTGTTAACATTATGATTTAAAAAGGAGCCAAACAACTATGTGATAATAAATGGCTTCATATGATCACTATCCTTAAATAAAAGACAGTTTTTTGCATGATCAGTCATATTTTCAAAATCAATGCCAAAATTTCACAATTTCTGCCAGGGTATACAAATTTTGAGCACAACTGTATATACACTACTGGTCAAAAGTTTTGAAACACTTGACTGAAATGTTTCTCATGATCTTAAAAATATTTTGATCTGAAGGTGTATGCTTAAATGTTTGAAATTAGTTTTGTAGACACAAATATAATTGTGCCACCATATTAATTTATTTCATTATAAAACACAATTTTATTTGAAATTGAACTTTTTTAAAAAAAAAGTTTTTGAAATTGATGACTTGGACCAAATAATAAAGAAAAGCAGCCAATAAGTGCCCAACACAGATGGGAACTCCTTCAGTACTGTTTAAAAAGCATCCCAGGGTGATACCTCAAGAAGTCTGCAAATTCTAGGAAAAGGGTGACTACTTTGAAGATGCTAAAATATAACACTTGAGTAAGTGTTTCAAAATTTTTGACCGGTAGTGTATATATATACACACTGACTGGCGGCCAAAAGTTTGGGATTTTGCTCTTATAGAAAGAAATTGGTACTTTTATTAAAAAAGTGGCATTCAACTGATCACAATGTATTGTCAGGACATTAATAACATGAAAAATGACTATTATAATTTGAAGAAAAATTACTTAAACTACTTCAAAGAGTTCTCATCAAAAAATCCTCCATGTGCAGCAATGACAGCTTTGCAGATCCTTGGCATTCTAGCTGTCAGTTTGTCCAGATACTCAGGTGACATTTCATCCTACACTTCCTGTAGCACTTGCCATAGATGTGGCTGTCTTGTTGGGCACTTCTCACGCACCTTACAGCTGATCCCACAAAAGCTCAATGGGGTTAAGATCCATAACACTCTTTTCCAATTATCTGTTGTCCAATGTCTGTATTTCTTTGCCCACTCTAACCTTTTCTTTTTGTTTTTCTGTTTCAAAGTGGCTTTTCTTTGCAATTCTTTCCATAAGGCCTGCACCCCTGAGTCTTCTCTTTACTGTTGTAGATTAAACTGGTGTTGAGCGGGTAGAATTCAATGAAGCTGTCAGCTGAGGACATGTGAGGTGTCTATTTCTCAAACTAGACACTCTGATGTACTTATCCTCTTGTTTAGTTGTACATCTGGCCTTCCACATCAATTTCTGTCCTTGTTAGAGCCAGTTGTCCTTTGTCTTTGAAGACTGTAGTGTACACCTTTGTATGAAATCTTCAGTTTTTTGGTAATTTCAAGCATCATATAGCTATAATTCCTCAAAACAATGATTGACTGATGAGTTTCTAGAGAAAGCTGTTTCTTTTTTGCCATTTGTGACCTAATATTGACCTTAAGACATGCCAGTCTTTTGCATACTGTGGCAACTCAAAAACAAACACAAAGACAATGTTAAGATTCATTTAACGAACCAAACTGCTTTCAACTGTGTTTGATATAATGGCAAGTGATTTTCTAGTACTAAATTTATCATGATTATTCAAGGATAAGGTGTTGGAGTGGTGGCTGCTAGAAATGGGGCCTGTCTGGATTTGTGATCAGTTGAATGCCACTTTGGTCAATTAAAGTACCAATTTTCTTCAGAAACAGCTAAATCTGTACATTATTCCAAACTTTTGGCCACCAGTGTATATATACAGTGTTCATTTTGTTCAATTTGAAGGGTTGAATTGATTGTTGAACTTGTGTTCAAAACATACACAATATATAAGAGAGAGAGAAAAATAGATTCTGTGAAAATAGTTGAAATGACATATTTTTAGAGGTTATCTGATCTTGAAGTACATAACTAAATAATTGAATTGTGTTTCACATTTATAGTCACCACCAACTTTTCCTTAACATATTTGACCCCGGATATTGAGTAGACCTATTTATTAGTAATATTAGTAATATTCTGTGTTATTGAACATTGTTCTGACTGAAATAATTTAGATTTGCATCTCACCAGTAGTTTAGTTTAATTGTAGTTTCCCTAGACATTTTATCAGAGCCAGATCATCAGTGAGTGTTACATTTGTTTCTTCTCTTTATTTCTAGATATTCCAGAATTGTTGCTGTGTTTGTTTAGTTCGCCCCAAAATGAAAATTATTTACACACCCATATGCCATCCCATATGTGTATGACTTTCCTTCTTCTGCAGAATAGTAACAAATACTTTTGGAAGAATATTTCAGCTCTGTAGGTCCATAAAATTCTATGTTGGCTATATGTGCTTTTTGGAGCTTCAAAATGTTGGCACCAATTCACTTGCATGGTATGGACCTACAGAGCTGAAATATTCTTCCACAAATCTTAGTTTGTGTTCTGCAGAATAAAGAAAGTCATACACATCTGGGATGGCATGAGGGTGAGTAAATGATGAGATAATTTTCAGTTTTGGGTGAACTATCCCTTTAACTTTCTATCACGACCTGCAGTGAAATTGCTCTGCAATAGTGGGGTTTCCCTCTTACGTAAAACTCTGGTACTCCCCCGATATACCAGTGCATATACGCAAACATGAGGAACAGTCGGTATTTAATATTGGTGTGTATACACCTTTTTCCTACATTCCGTAATGCTTAGCGAGAAATATGGGCATTACTTCCATTGTCAAGTTAAAACAGCTTGTACGTCCATTCATTCTTTCGTTGCGGTGTTGGAATTTTGAGGAGGGCATGTGTGATTTCATGATGACATATATTAATAACTATATCTGTGTTTTGCTGAATGGTAATAAACTGCAAAAAAGTCATAAAGACAAAGAAAGCGTGAACAAAACCGGCGCACTGTTTCTCCTAGATGCAGTTGAGATTTAATCTAAGCACAAACGCAACATTTCGAGCCAAAAAACTATATTTTGCACTGACCATTTGCAATCAGATCATCTGAAATGCATCTTATTACCAGCAGTAAACAGGGTTTAAAATGACTGCAGCCTGAGCTAGGAAATGCTATAGAACAACTTCTGGTGGAAGTCCCACCCACATTTGTTTCCCTAGTAAGATCCCCACACTGAAAACCCTAATAAGTTAATTGCACTCATTTGATTGAGTAAACTTGTTCCCTCAATTCCATTGAGTAATGGGGTCTCCCAAAACTTGAGTATTTAATTTCAATTAACTTGGTTTTAAAGTAGAGTGAACTTAATTATTTAAGTTGAGATAACTATATGCAAGTAGACTTAACTCAGATTTGAATTTAAATATTGTTGTTTCTACTGTTGTACATTTTAATTGAATTGATTCAAATTAAGATCAAACAACAGCACAGCTCAAATAAAGATGATAACTGATTCTAGGTCAGTTATTAAATAATTCTTTACAGAAATGCATATATGCACTTTAGCTGCAAATGCACAAAGAGAACTAAGATAGTGTGACCAGGGTCCAACTTGACCAAAGAGACACAGATCACCCTAATGGTGACATTACACCAAACAACTATTTGCAACAAAGCATAAATAATGCAACAAAAGAGCTAAAACCTCTATGAATTCTTAATAACAATTATTTAAATTCCCCAATCTGTTTCCTCTGACCAAGGAAACTTAATTCAAGCAGCAAGAGATTGTGGGTATTCCCCGTAGCTTCAATTTTGTACTCACTAGTTTGAGTTATTAACACTTCAAATCTTAAATCTATGGATTTTTAAGAAAAATAAGTTCAATGAACTTAAATATTTGAGTTATGAGTCCAAAACTTGACATTTCAAGTAATACTTAATTAAGATAACTTGATTTTTACAGTAATGACAACTTTAGGGTTTACAGTGCAGGAAAAATTTGGATAAATGGGTATAATTTATAGTGTGTGTGATTTTCCCACTGTACTCCCAGAAAAGTTGAATACTTTCCGCTGTGTTGACATATTGTTTGGCTCCATCCTATGACGTTTGTTATCCAGTCTGTTCACACACACGCACACTCCTCAAAAACAGGTTGGAATGCTGCTTATGCATTTACATTAAACTTAGGTGTGTTAAACCGCTTTCTGTTTCTTTTCCTTAAAGAGTGTGAGGAAACCTGCGTTCTAGTTTACATGTCAATTCACCTGCATCCGAACACGCTGTCCAGCAGTATTGTATCCAAACAGTGGCTGCTCAGTGATGTCATCATTGATGTGTTGGAATCAGATCATTCACACACTCGCAAGGAGCACATGAAGTGTTCAGCAGTGAGACAGAAGGGCAACCCGAGCTGGAACGCAGCCAGCAGTACATCCGTCAGGGGCCAACGCGCTGGCCTGAAACACCGATACTCCCTCCATATCTCATTCTATATAACTCTCTCCATGCCTCTCTCCCCATCTCCCTGCAGCAGCTGCGCTTTTTTGGCTCCAGCTGCAGGTGTGTGTGTCTGTGTGCTGGTGAGCAGGAATATCGGGGTGTGTGTGTTTGTGTGTGTGTGTGTGTGTGTGTGTTTGTGTGTGTGTGTGTGTGTGTGTGTGTGTGTGTGTGTGTGTGATGGCTGGAATCCTCCTTGCCTCTGTTTATGTGTATGTGATCTGTAAGAGTGCCCAGCAATTACTAAGCTGGCTCTACACTCTCTGTTTACACACACATATTCCTACTGGACTTTATTAAAACACCATCTGCTGTCAGCTCATACACACAAACACACACACCACTGAGGGGGAGAAACAAAGCAGACAAACATTTCTTTGCATCTATTGGGTGTATCTGCTCAAATCACTTAAGATGTAAAGTCAAAGAAGTAAAGTTGGCTTCAGTGTAGCATATATAAAATTCATACACTTCAGGATTCCCTTTTAGTTAGTGATTCACTGATTTGACCCTAAAGCAGCCATGAACTATGTTCAGTGTCAACTTCACTTGAAATAATGCAACTTATACTGTTAACAGTTTAATTACAGTACCTGTCAGTTTGTAATAAACTTTTTAGTACAAAGGTAAACACACAAATTATATAGTAATTTATGTGAATGAGCAATCATAAATGTAATGAAGATTTGTGACTTTACTCTCGGATCTACTTGTTAATCACATCCTTAACACTTCATAAAAATGCATGCGGTTCACTTGGGCACATTTAACAATTTCAGACGGAAAATCAGTCATGAATCACTGTGAATAAGTTGAATTATTAAAAAAAAAGAAAAAAGATGTGATAATGAACACATTTACAATCTTACATCAATTATGCTATGTGATGTTTGGTAGTTGTCAGTGTATAGACTTGCAGGTAAACACACTCAATAATGTGACAACTTGTATGAAGTCACTGAAACAAGAGACTGGAAACAATTAGGAACGATCAAGGAGTGAAAAGGGGTGGAAATATTTACTTATGCACTGTATACTGCTTACTTTCTTTTTAAATACTAAGTGAAACAGTTGGTAAAATTGCATGCAAAATATTTTGTATGCTATTCAAACTTCCATATGTATGCATTGTTGTACATATGCAACACATTGCATATGAGTGCCCTCCACTTATCAACATAAAAAAAAAATTTCTTTAAAAATGTGTGTTCTTTATTGTCACCGAAGAGGTACAATGAGATTATTTTTGTATTCCACAAGGTTGCTGCATTAATTTTAAATGGACAGTATAAAAAAATATGATAAGTATTTAAAGTATAATAAAGTTGTAAATTAAAGAATAAATCATGCAACCATGCATCATTGCATGCATACACACACACGCACACACCCAGAGAGAGAGAGAGAGAGAGAGTTAGATGATATAGAGTCCCGCAGTGCTGCACAGGTGCTGGGTGAGTTTGGCCAGGCGTTGTAATGACAAACTGATGTTATTTCATTAGCTTTCATGTCAGGGAGATGTCATTTACGATGAGCTCGCACACTGATTGGACCGTGACAATGGGGGAGCAGATGAGATTTGGACAAACAGATGAGATTTAGGACAATTATGAACTAACATAACTTTGTTTGTGTGTATACATCAAGGGGGAGAAAAAACAGCACAACACAATAATATACAGTATTATCAGTGTCATATGGAAAATCACACTTAAAACTATATATAAAAAATATAAGTGTTCAAAATGAATACAAAAAGTATCTACACACTATGTGAATGTCAAACGTTAATTGAACTTCTAAAATAATGCATTGCAAGCCTACATCAATGGACTGGATTTTAGGCTGTGATAAAATAAAACAACATTTACATTAACATTTTCCCGCAGAAAAAATCTGTGTGCATTTCAAAAAAAGACTGAACATGTCAATGTGTATTTGAATGCTTCTTATGCATGTGTGTGTGTTTGAGCATCTCCTTAATATTACCATAATAACACAGTGATTTGTGCAGTGGGATGTTGTATTCGCTGGACCAGAAAAGGTCGTGATTCTGTATGAATGTGTTCAGAAGCCTATGTGTCCGGCTCTAATTGGACTCGCATGTTTCTGACAGGCTCAGCCTGTTTTATACACCTGATTCAGCAATGACTGCTCAAGCCCATGCACTCTAAAGGGTTAAAGAGCGGCAACATATGTAATATGAGTCCACACAATCACTGATGCAAGAAATTTACATAGTCACTCCACAAGAACACATCATGAGCAGACAAAGAAATTACAAGCTCAACAGAAAGGACAGAGAAGTGTAATGGTGCAGAGGGCAGCTGAGCTGAAAGTGGACAATATGAGGCTCCACTGACAAATTAAACAAAGACCCCTAGATAAGACCCCCTAAGACCCAGTCCCAGAAAAACACCAGACCATCTAAGCCAGTGTTTCCAAATCCAAGTTCTGAGTACCCCCAACACTGCACACTTTGGGAGTCTTTATTTAATACACAGTTTAGTCTCTTAGATAGTGTTAGGTTTGGGAGGCATCTAAAATGTGTAGTATTGGAAACACTGATCAAGTGTCTAAGATCAAGACCAACACCAGACCGTCCAAGATCCAGGCCAATATCAGTCCCCTTACAACCCAGACTAACATCAGACCCTTTAAGATCCAGGCCAATACCAGAACTCCTACAACCCAGACCAATACCAGACCTTCTAAGATCCAGACCAATAGACCCTCTAAGATCCAGACCATTACCAGACCCACTAAGATCCAGACAATTACCAGATCCTCTAAAATCCAGACCAATGAATGAACCCCTACAACCCAGACCAATGCCAGACCTTCTAAGATTCAGACCTATACTAGACCCTCTATGATCCAGACCAATATCAGAACAGCTACAGCCCAGACCAATGCCAGACCTTCTAAAAGGCAGACCAATACCAGAACCACTACAACCCTGACAAGTACCAGACCCTCGAAGATCCAGACCACCCCAGACCCTCAGAGATCCAGACCAATACCAGACCCCTAATATCTTGACAAATAACAGAACCCATACAACCCAGACAAATACCAGGTCCTCCAAACTCCAGACCAATACTGGACACTCTAAGATTCACACCAAGAATCAGGCTGTAAGTATATATGAAATGAAATGAAATGCTAAATTTCAGCATTCGTTTCATATACCCAATAATCAATTTGGCCTTATTTGCAATACTTCCAATTTTCCATTCATGGCTACAAAGAGGCCCTTGCCAGACACATTGACTTCTGGTGAAAGATGATGGTACTGCACTGATTAGGGGTTGAGGGAATTACCATATTTTACCACCTTGTAGTACACTGGAAATAGATGATGACCTAGTTCCAGATCAAGATTAATACACTAAGCAATGAGATGCAGACCAGGTCAAGACCACAAGACCAAGACTCTACTGCCCACAGTCCATTTCACAGTCCAATCTAGCATACAAAAATGACCAGAGCTTTCTCAATCTGGCACACTCTTATCAGATTGACTTTACCCAACTTTCAAGTGGAAGTGTACACAGGTTTTTATCTGGTAACAATGTTGTGTTTACAAGATACAAAGAGGATGAACTAATCACTTTATTTGAAAAAGTTTGCTAGGTTAGTAGTATTAAAACTTTCAATGATTACTCAAAGCTTTGTGTGACAAATTATTAGCAATTAAACTAGATATTCATGAGCAGAGCCATATATTTAACTTTGTTTTCGGAGTTATGTCTGCACAGCCAGTGACAGACTGACGTTGCTGTGCAATTGTTTGTATGAGTTTATTCCACACCTGGTCTACAAATGTGGTATCACCTATTTCATTTATACCCAACTGTGGCAACATCAGACAGTATGTCAGACTCTTTTTTTTTTTTTCTTTTTTTCTTGTGTAAGTAGGTGGTTCTTGGACAGACTAATAAGTGGACCAGCCTTTATGCTGATAGTCAAAAGTCTGGCTACATAAGATTGGGGTCAACCTACACAGAAATATTGGGCTATTGTTATGTAGATATGTTAATTGTCTGTATGTGTGGCTCTATCTACAATTAATCAATTTTCATAGCTCTTATTGACATTATTGACTTCTGATTAACATATTTAAATGAAATAATACCCTTAAGCCATGTCACAGCAAGACAGAAAATCAAATCTCCGGACATTTGGCCTACCTATTCCCACTGATGTGCTGTCAGTTTAATGGATATAACACACAGTGTGAGTCCTTGTGTGAGGAAACTGCCTTATTTTAATTAGAGCTTATCTCCAGTCTTAAACTAACACACACTGTTTTATAAGTCTCTCTGCAGCACGTTCAAAGCAAGTATCCTTGTCAACAACAGAATGTGCACTTTGTTATTTCCTCTCTGGCTTAGCAAACTTCCTCTATTAATCTTTACAAACCATTGCTAGGCAACCATACCTATGACTCTGCATCCTAACTGGCTGCGGCACTAATGCATGCATTGCACAGAAGCTTTTTTTCTTCATTGAGATCATGCAAATTAAATTCAAACTTGACTTGTCTAAAGCCAAGCATACACTACAAGACTAAAGCTTATCGCACTTTAATGTTTTAGGTCTGCAAATAGTCTTTGACAAAACATTTCAGATCGTAGCCAACTCGCAGTGCATCACCATTGCTAATGATTTTTCTAGTGTGCACATTTGAGAGACATGCTGCGACTTCAACCAGGAAGAGAGAGCCAGAGCGCCCTCTATGTTATTTTTTCTGGTTTGCGGGTGTTTTCTGCCCATCAGCACTCCTCTATCGTCCCTTTGACATGGTGGGCAGCTGAGGAAGGAGTTTTATGGTGTGTGACATGTCCCAGCACCCTCATCAGCCCCTCCCCAACACTCACCCCCTACAAGCAGCTTTTGTCTGGGTTAAATGGGGTTGGATGCACCCCTTTAACACTGATTTCCATTCCCTATTGTCCTGCATTGATGGGGAGGCTAACTCCATCTGGGCCTGCTTCACATGGTGCCATGCTTTCAAAAGGCATATGCTCCCTGTGTGGAGAGGCACTCCACTCACCAAAGAATAGACTCCCAAAATAATGAAGAGAAATATCACCCCATTCATGGCTGCATTGTGCGGCTCTTACTTATATCTGAAGAGTTGTTTTATGTGTAGTCAAGGGTGCAGAAGTGCTCAGACAAAACCCAACCACAATGATGGAGGTTTAAAGTGCACTGAGTCTGTTCGCTTCTTGAACAGCATAAATGCATGCGTGTATTTTACATTTAAAACACAAAGGCCCCTCCTGGCGCAACACAGTGAGACATTACAAGCATTATCTCTGAGAGCGGTCAAAGGTTTTGAGCTGCAACGAAAAGTTGGTTTAGTGAAATTCATAAACATTTGTTAACTTGAAACTCCTCATTTGGCCATAGGTCATTTGGTCAAGTATAAGATAGTTTTTGCAAGTCATTTAATGGAATTGTGGAATTTAATAGATTTGGGATTGGCATGAAATGCATCTCAAAGTCAATACTCTGTGCAAATTTTAATGTTTTGTAAATGTCTTAATTTCACTTTCATTCAATTCCATTTAATTGTAAAACTATGTGTTTTCTGAACTGCCTAATTTTGATTCCCTGGTTCAGTGCTTCATTAAAGATCATTCCCTCTCTCATTTCCATGCAGGACAGCTCAATCTAATAAAGAGGCAGTTTTAACAGCCCCAGGCTTACGACACCCCCTGAGGGGTTCCATCTTGTCCCCTCTCTGCCCTCCCCATACTTCTGCAGAGGGTGTTTAGACGGGCAGCCACGGCCGTCTATGGCGGTGGCTGTGCAGGGCGGCCAGTGTTGCGGGGTATTTAAAGACTCAGAAAGGAGGTGCATCATATCAAATGGGAGCGAGCAGAAGGGGGTCTCCCAGGAGGGGCAGAAGCCCTGCTCCATTTTATAGACTCCCCTGAAAGAAAGTGATTACAGATCATTATCCAATTGAATGTGATTGATGTGGAGAGGTCAAAGTAATATAGCTCATAGCAGCGCAGGGAGGGGCCTGGCACTGGGGGCGTGAGTGAGCAGAGGCACAATGGCCAGATTGTCACCCCAGGAGGATGATTAGAGGGGCGGGTGGGTGCTTGTTGAACCTTAAGCAGTCGCTCTAGAGCTACAACAAGTGTTGAGTGAGCCAGCGCTGTTAGCATGGCCTGAAATTAGCCTGAGAGATAAGAGACCCGTGTGTGTGAGAGGGGATTGTTAGAGGACTATGTGCGGGAATTTGTCAGGCAAAATTGAGCAGATTTTGTTGAGTTTGAGAGATAACTAGCATAGAGGGAAATAAGCAGGCCCACACATAATCAGCATCTGCTTGTCAATCAGAACACTTTTCATTCACAAAGTTCTTCATATCCTGTGCCCATTGTATGTTCATTTATTAAATATGTTGGCTCATTTGGATAAGCTTCTTTGTACCATTGAGATTATTGTAAACTCATCTCATCTGGTCAACACATTTGACCATCGTTTAAATCAATTGAATTCAGCAGTGCAGAAAATTTGAAAGTCTGCAGATTCCACTTGGGTCTGCATATGCAATACAATTTAGATATTTAGCAACAAGATGGAACCCTGCAATTAAGCTGCATAGCAAAAATGTTTGTTATGATTGTAATAATCTTGCCAAAATTATTTTAGTTTTATAAAACAGATAGTTTTGAAAATTACATTTTACATTAAAGTGGCAAGCTGATATATAGCTTGGCAACAATAATCAGACTACAGTTAAGCTAATGAACCATATTACTTGACAGCATAATTGTGTATTACAATTATTATAAATAATTATTTAATATTTATTTATTGAGCATTGGTGTCTTTTATCATACTGCTGTTGATGCCATTTTATAAAAGCAAAAAGCCACTTGAAGCAATGTTACAGTGACTTTATCACTGATTTTAATAAAGGGGAGACAGGGGCTAATTGCGCAAATGTGTGTTTTCTCTTGAAGTAAATTTTCACTCTCATAATATTTTGGTTGCATCTCCTGGGTAAACAAGCAAACACAAGAAAACCACATTGGCATACATTAAGTCAAGGCTCAAATATATTATGATGGAGGATTTTTACAGGTGGGTTTAAATGAAAAATTTCATGAATGTCAGGTCAGGGCGTGTTGTCACGTGTTTTAAGTGTCATAAACTGATACAATTTATCACTTAGAATATTTGTTGACTAAAACAATGTTTTGATGTTTTTATACATAACCTTTTCCAAATGTGCTGTTTAATCAATCGTTATGTGCTTCATAATTGTTTTACATTTAACATTTAGCTGAAAAACTGATAGATTTTTAAAATGTATTTATTTATGTATTATTGGTGGTGGTGGTTCTGATAAGGGTTGACGGGGTGACAACATGTCTACATTATTGGGGAAAGTCACAAAAGGTCAACATGTGTTTAATGACCTGTATCTTTTTTCCTGTGTAATAACGGTGAAAATCTTCAAGGTATGTGCCTGTGCATTAATAGTTATCCTTGATAAATGAGTAATGTATCACAAATATTGTAATGAATCAGGATTTTTACCTCTGATGTTGTGATCATGTAAGTATTTAATGGATTTACAACAACACTTAACAATCAAATACACTCCTTAATCTTCTGCATTTCCAAATCCATGAATGATGAAACACTGGGTGCCACAACAATAATGTGTCGATTCTGTGAAGTGAATAAAATATATAAACTTAGAATACTATTTATGAAAAGGAACGATGAGGTGAAGAGCGGTGAAGCAAAGAGAAAAGGTATCACGTCACACTCTAAAGACACAGTATTGTGAATAGGACGGATCACAAGAACAGACATTAAAATCACATGTCCTGTGGCTCAAAGCGATACAAACACACTGAGAACGAGGGAAGGGTTGATACGGGCTAGGTGTTTTGGTCCTCATCACGGGGAGCTTCCACAAGCTGTGATTCCCCTCAGGAGAGGTTCGAGCCTCTCTCTCTCTAATGGCATGACCATATACAATGTGCAATGTTGCTAATCATTCATAAAAAAAATAATTAAAAAAAACAGGCACGCGATCAGCGTTTACATGGGAATGGTGATCGATCTCGGGGAGATGCTGATCACAGCAATGATTTACTCACCCGTTACCATCTGCTTCACTCTGATTGTACTCCCAACTTATTCCTTGTGTGTCACCTTGTTATTTGCCCATTTATTGTTCACTGTCATGTTAACTGTGCTCTCTTGTGCAGTTGGAGCATGCTCGTGTGTCTGTTGGTTGCCCCTCTGTAGAGGTGCGGTTAACTTCCTGCTTGCCGTCACCCTTGCCAGTTCTGTGCCCAGTTCATGTGGAGGAGGATTCCTCGGTCTCTGCCCATGTCTTGGGGACTATATCATCTGGGCTTTGTTTCACAACACACCAGCTTCAACAGACTCTCTTTGGATTGTTCCTGACTTCCACAAAGCACACACTTATCATACGAACACACCCTTCACTAGCCCTTTGCGGCTCGTTGGATTTCAGCCTTCTGCAGCCGGCACCAGGTGTGCCTTATCTTGACATTGAGAACTTTGTTAATAAAACCATTGAACCGTCATCTCTGCTTTTGGGTCCTTTGTTCCCCCCGTGAAACTATTGAACCACGACCTTGCCACAACGTCGTCATGACTGGCACCGCTCCAAAGACAATGAATACAGAAATTTCACTTTTCCAGTTGTCACAACATAATCAGTTACATTGCCTCAACTAAAGTTTGGTCATCAAATTACGGTGTAGTTAGGAAATGGCCACGTAATTTGGCAAGCTGGAATTACAAAATGGCTGAATTTGCTGCATTTTTTGGGGTTGTTTTGCAGAGAAAACTCACAAATCATCATTATAAACATCTGTAATTGTGTTAATTACATTGTAAATGCAATTACATGTAAATATTTTAGTGCATAATAACTGACTATGCAGTTAGCAACCCCAAAAGAAAATAATAAAATGCACACAAAAATAGCATACATTTAGGTGAAAGCTGTGGGTATTGAAAGACCCTTAATTATTTTTGTATTATTATTTTCTGCCTCAGAGAATGCAATAAAACTTATTCAAGTTTAAAGGTGCAGCATGGAAGATTCAGAAACCCTTGTTATTAATGACACCTGTGGCCGTTAAGTGAACTGCAGACAGCTACCTGTTGCTCGTGATCGCGCACACACTCCATAGGAACAATGGAGTAACGTACAAAGAGACTGAATGTGATTCACCAACATCATGCTGACAGATGGTACAGAGGTAGCATAATTAAAATTACAGTTATGATTGTTTTACTACAAGCTTTGAGACTGCATATTATATTTGACTCTCCAGTGCTGGAACATGGCTAAAACAAAGTGTGGATATAGGTCTGACTGTGCGAAACTGTAGTTTGAAGTAATCAATTTTCTTTGCATGATACATTGACTGCATTTATAAAATAGCCTATGTCGGCTTTAGCTAGCTAGCCAGCTTTATCAATAGCTGTTAGCTAAATTTGGTGGATGATGTCAGTAGCTGTTCATAAAATAGAATGTACATTATAAATATATTGACACAATTCAGTATTGATGTGATTCCATCACAACTGTCATTTTGATATATCGATGCGCTATTGTTTTATGATAATAGAATGTATATATTTTCTGTAATTCTGTAGTGTTACATTACACTAATGAATGGAGCTTTTTCCATTATCTTGAACACTGTTTAGCATTCATTTAATGTGTTATTGTAGTTTACCTTGCTGAATAATTACAGATTAACATTATGTCTGTTACTATGAATCAGCATATCTGACATTTAGTATAAAGAGAAGATCATTGAAATTATTTGAAAGATATGAAGCAAGGTAGCTTGCAATTTGTCAGCATTAGCAGGCAAGATCAAGTTAGCTAAAATCACACAGATCAATCCTTATGGCACCATATGTCACATGATTTGCAGTTATGTAAGCTTACCTGTCCAATAAGAAGAACACCAATTCAGGGTCGGTTTTGATCCCCAAAACCGAACAAAGGTCCCTCCAGTAATCAAATGCCCTGCCGATGTTCACTCTAGTTTTCGCTCGACCACGATCACGTTTCTGCATAAGCCAGATGGGATTCAGTAGATAAATGTTTTTTTTTTTTTTTTACTCTGAGTTTGTGTAGGAGTTGGTGTTTTGCTGGGAGCCGGACGTTTGCTGGATTCCATCTCTAAGATAACATTACCTAGTGTTGCAGACTATCTGTTTACGCTGTTGAATAGTGGAAGAGAAGCAACTGTCAGAGGCAAGGCTCTTGTGAGCACGTGTAAACGTCACATCCTTTGGATTTTCCCAGAAAAAGTGACCCGCTCCCTTCCAATGAAAATCAGTCTACAGGCTTTAATAGATAAAAACATGTCCAGGCACGAAAGCCAGAACCGAGGAGGTCTAATACCAAATTTTGTTTCGTCAGGGTACACGGTTCCTTTTCAAAACTTGATCTGACCCTGAATGCTCAAGCAGCTTAATTTACACTTAGAAAATTCCTGATGTTGCTATAACAATGCAAAAAGCACTTACCAATTTGCTTGAAGTGAAAATCAGCCCTCCTTTCCTGTTTAATTAATCAATCGCATGATCATGCAGAACATCTCAGGTTTTTAAATCCATAAGGATTTCTTTCTCAACGGCAATACCAGCAGTGATGACATCCGACTCCTCAGCAAGATCTTGCGCTCTTCGCTTTCAAATTACATCACTTAAAGTGTGATTGCGTCACTCAACGCCAGCTAGTAAGCCTGGACTGGGACATATCTTAAAGACCACACACACAAGAACAAATAAATCAATCTGATTGGCTGATGAATCTGACAATCTGAATTTAGATGCTTATTCACTGCAGTGATGAGGGATTCTGTGGAATTCTGAAGGCTTGACGGGGTGGAGCTCAAACTCACGTGCTGCTTCGGCTAAGGAGCATGGCTTCGGGCATGCGATTTGTGAAACAGTTGTCACACTTTGCTTGTAAGCATCGAGAAATTGGATACATTTATTTATTTATTTTTATTTTTTTTTCTCAGGGCTTTGATGGCCCTGAGAAATCGCCACTGGCCATATACCAACAAATACAATTAGAGTTCATATATTTGAGTATTTATGTACACATTTAAATTCCACAAGTGTTTAAAAAATGTTACATATATGAAAATTTTCATTTTTGTTATATTTTCATATTGTGTATATTACATATATCTACTGTATATAATTGAAATTTGTATAGCAGTAAAAACATTTATGAACACTTACATTCAGCATACAAGTGTTCAGCATATATTGCCATTTTCAGATTCGTAGCTTACTGTATTAATAGCACTTCATATTCTAATCACATTTTATTACACAACTAATGGGGATTTTAAGTGAATGTTAGGGATTCTTTGTATAAATGTGGGTTTTGTGTCTTATTCTCAGCATGAAGGGTGAAGATGTGCAGTAACAAATAATAAAGAATAGGCAAGTGTGATCAAACTTTTCTACAGAGTTCTAGTCTTACACTGAGGGGCTGTTCACATTGAGTGCGTTTATGTGTCTGTCTATGCTGTTTTAAAAATGATTTCAATGTAAACGTGCGCTAGATAGACATCTTTGATGGCTTGTTTGTGTTTTTAGATGCCATGTCAAGTTAAAAAGAACTTAAACTGTTAAACGTCTTGAGTTGAGACACTCAAGTTGAGTTTTGCACTGCGTATAATTTTAGTGCAAAAACAAATGCATTCAAGCATGTGAACGGCATGTAACATGATTTCAAACATTGCGTCGTCACGACCACCGTCCACCATCCCATTTTGGCAGGTTTGGCGCTCCAGTGGCAGAACCCCCGCCCCTGTGCGCCCAGCTGTGGCACAAACATGACCACACCGGGTTAGTTCCGACAGACTGCGGGGATGATATTCCTCCTCCCCCCTACTCGACCAATCTTATGGTGGGCGTCAGGAACCAGGTAAGTGCTTCGATGTCTCTGGACGCGTGGCTTGCGCTTTCCAACCCGTCGCGATGGCTGACCCAGACCGTCCAACTCGGCTACGCGATTCAGTTCGCCAGGCGCCCGCCCAGGTTCAGCGGCATCCGCTTCACCTCGGTGAAGGGCGAGAATGCCGCTACCTTGCGTGCAGAGATCACTACCCTTCTACGAAGGGTGCGATAGAGCCTGTCCCTCCGGCCAAGATGAAGAAGGGGTTTTACAGCCCCTACTTCATCGTACTGAAGAAAGGCGGTGGGTTGTGGCCAATCTTGGACCTGCGAGTACTGAACCGGGTCTTGCACAGACTCCCGTTCAAGATGCTGATGCAAAAACGCATTTTAGCGAGCGTCCGGCATGAAGATTGGTTCGCGGCGGTAGACCTGAAGAATGCGTACTTCCACGTGTCGGTCTTTCCTCGACACAGACCCTTCCTGCGGTTTGCTTTCGAGGGCCGGGCGGACCAGTTCAAGGTCCTACCCTTCAGCCTGTCCTTGTCCCCTCGCGTCTTCACGAAGGTCGCAGAGGCAGCCCTTGCCCCGCTAAGGGAAGTGGGCATCCGCATCCTCAATTATATCGATGACTGGCTAATCCTAGCTCACTCTCGGGATGTGTTGTGTGCGCACAGGGACCTGGTGCTCACGCACCTCAGCCGACTGAGGCTTCGGGTCAACTGGGAAAAGAGCAAGCTCTCCCGGTTCAGAGCATCTCTTTTCTTGGCTTGGAGTTGGACTACTTGGCTTGGAGTTGGACACATTTAAAATATGCTGCAAAAAAAAACAACAAAAAATTAAAGCAAAGTCATCAGAATTGTAAACAAAATCATGTTTCCCTTGGTTATAATACTGTTTTTTGTGCTCTCTGACAATTTTGCTCATATTTTCATTTTTATTTTTTGTACGCTTACACTGCATTTTTCTTTGCTTTTGTTTCCAAGTTCTGCGCTTGATTTTCCAAAACTTGTGAGTAGAGTTTCATGTAAATAAGGGGGCGTTTTGCATCCCCATTGGTCCACTAGTTCTTGATCGACAGCTCCTCCTCTAGCCAATCATTCGAAGAGGGGAGGTGACGTCACTCCAATGCATCTCCGATGGCTGCTGCTCAATATTATATTATTTGTGGTTTTTGTCTGTTTTGAGTATTTTCTGCCAGCTCTAGGAAACAATGTGTTGTCCGAGTAGGCAGTTATCATAGTCCGTTAACACATGTATTGAGTCAGCTGAATTTAGTTAGCAGAGTCTTTAGTTTAAGCATTAATTAAGACTTCCTTGTTTGTAGGTTATTGGCTGCATATCTAAAAAAAAACAAAAAAAAAACAAGGCTGGGTTGGTGTGGATGTTTCATGCATGTTTTTACTAGCTGTACCAATGTAGTCCAACTTGATCCACTTTTCTATTAAAAAAAATCCAGATCCTGACACCAAGGCCTATTACAATTGATGGATATAGAAATGCTTACATATAACTGGAAAAAAAATTTAATTTATTTTTTTTAATCAAAAATGTAAAAGGTGTACATTATTGCTGACACCTACATGCACACTTTGGAGTTGGTTGTATGCCTGTAAGTCATTTGCTTAAAACTTTACTGAAGTTGTACACTCTATGTTATGGAAATGTTTATAAATGTTTTGGATATGTACAGTATGCTCCAATGTTGCCTGTATCTTTAGAGACGGTCCCTAAATTTGTGACTATATTTGAATTAAGAGCGTCCAACGTCAAGCCAACTTTATTGCATTATTTATTGACGTGGGGACGCTTGGTCACTTGTTTCTGATTTTGCTGCAGTATTGTGGAAAAAGAAACTACACGTAGCCGTGCCAACGATGCCAACGTAGGATCAGTACATAACGGCACATTCAGCAACATGGAAAAGTGGATCAAGTTGGACTACATTGGTACAGCTAGTAAAAACATGCATGAAACATCCACACCAACCCAGCCTTGTTTTTTTTTTTTTGTTTTTTTTGTTTTTTTTTTAGATATGCAGCCAATAACCTACAAACAAATCTTAATTAATGCCTAAACTAAAACTCTGCTAACTAAATTCATCTGACTCGATACATGTGTTAACGGACTATGATAATTGCCTACTCGGACAACACATTGTTTCCTAGAGCTGGCAGAAAATACTCAAAACAGACAAAAACCACAAATAATATAATATTGAGCAGCAGCCATCGGAGTTGCATTGGAGTGACGTCACCTCCCCTCTTCGAATGATTGGCTAGAGGAGGAGCTGTCGATCAAGAACTAGTGGACCAATATGGTCGTAAAACGCCCCCTGATTTACATAAAACTCCACTCACAAGTTTTGGAAAATCAAGCGCAGAACTTGCAAAAAAAAGCAAAGATAAATACAGCGTAAGCATACAAAAAAAATGAAAATATGAGCAAAATTGTCATAAGAGCACAAAAAACAGTAATATAAGCAAGAAAAACATGATTTTGTTTGCAATTCTGATGACTTTGCTTTAATTTTTTACATTTTTGTTTATATATTTTTGATTCATGTTTGTTATTTTTTGATCTGTGCTTATTATTTTGATCTGTGCTTTTTATTTATTTTTGCACTTATTATTATTTTTTTCTGCACTTATTATTTTTAATAGATGTTTAAGTTGAGTTAAATTGACAGTTTGAAAAAGAAAAACAGCGTTTGAAACAGCACACCACTGCTCTTCTTGCAAGTGTGCTAAGAAGTTCAAAGCTCTGAGAGTCTGTTTTGGTCCATGTTTGAGTTTTACACATTAGTTTTATATCAGATCAAAGTTTAATCTGCTTATTTCTTCTACATAGAATCATGTAAGACACTCTGGTCCATCACAAATCCGGACTGTGCATTGTCCTGTCAGGAAATAACAGACTATGTGGCAAGATGACAGCAGTCTAGACTCTGGAACTGACTAAACACCCCTGATCTGGTGTCCCCCACCGTGCCATGACTGTGTCATCCCAATGGAATCTGTTTAATGAATGAGAACCCTATTAAAACCCAGTGGATCTCAGGACCAAACTACAGCTCTCGTCCTCACTTCCTGTCTGTCCAAGACTGACGCTGAGCAGACAAACCCGATGTCACAGCATTCACTGTGGGAGAGAAGACACAGCCCAGCATGGAAAAAAAAGCACTAGGTGCTTTACAATGATAAGCGTTATAATCTCCAGATAATAGCACTGAGCATTATTTACTAAGGTCCTTTATGAAATTTGTAATAAATGTGAAAGTTTCGAGACATTATTGCTTGTTTATTTATATTATTTTTCACAAAAATAAAAATGATTAAATTTCATTGTAATAAATGTAAATAATTATTATAATGTAATGACACTGGAACATGTTTGGGGTTATTCTTTGGTAAGATTGCCAGTAAGAAAACCCATTGATTCACTTTGCAGCGTACTCTGGCCAAGAACCGCCCATTTACACAGGAAGACACAGTTTGACTGAAATATAATGCTACAAACCACAGATCATTGTTTTAATGTGATGATTAGGGGCAGAATATCTGAAATACACAATAAAACAATAATAATACTCTATAATAAACCAAAAATTCAAAATTCAAACAATGGCACTGCAGTCTCTGCAAACGGTTATACCAAAAAAAACAAAAAAACAAACTGAACACTGATTCAACATTAGTAACCATTGAAAATAAATGTACCTTAATGTAAAGTGTACACATATGAAGCATTTATTACAGAGTTGCCAACTTTAGTAAGCTGTGTATATTAAAGAATAGTTCACCCAAAAATGAAAATTCTCTCATAATTTACTCACCCATAATGCCTTCTCAGATGTGTCTGACTTTCTTTATTCTGCTGAATACAAATGAAGATTTGTAGAAGAATATATATCAGAAGAATATGGTCAATATGCAAGTCAACGGGGTCCAAAACGTTTAACCTCAAAAAGCCCATAAAGGCAGCATAAAAGTAATCTATACAACTTCAGTGGTTTAATCCATATCTTCAGAAGCGATTTGATAGGTGTGGTTGAGAAACAGATCAATATATAAGTCCTTTTTTTACTATAAATTCTCCTCCCTGACTAGTAGGGTCCAATACGCATGAAGAATGTGAATCACCAAAAGAAGAAGAACTCTTAGGAGAGAAGAGCGCTTAGGAGGGCTGTTTAAAAAAAAAAAAAAAAAAAAAAAGGCTTAAATATTGATCTGTTTGGGGCATTTTATTTGTGTTTTGTAGTGTATTTATGAAGGATTTATAACATGGAAGTTAAAATGCTCACTAGTTGGCAAGTTTTGCATAAAAGCCACCCTTTAAATGCATGTTGTTAGAACTGCATTTCAATGATTTGTAATGCATTTTTTATGACTTAATCATAAGTGAACCCCTTTATAAACCCTTAACAAAGGGAACATGAATTTAAAGTGTTACTGTAATAAGTTCATATTATATCAGACATAACTCAATACACAAAGAGAGGTATCATTTTTTCTCTTGTGTATCTAATGTATTTGCTACTTAGTGCCTCAAAGAATACTTTGAGTAAAACTCAGAAAGATGTGATGCCATTAGCCTGGCATGCTTCAGCAAATCCAGTAATTAATTCTTCATCAAAAGCCATTGCTGTATTAACAGGTTATCTCAAAGACTCTGTTTCCAAGTGTACTAATTAAAAACCTGTGTGCTTGTACAGTACTCTTGGATGTTGTGTAAAGCCAGCCAATCAGATAACAGCTTGTTAGATTAAGAAATTTCTTTTTAGTTTTGTTTTCAAGATGCATCGGATGGTCAATGAACGGACTGTAGGAGGGTGTGAACCGTCTGAGGCTGAGACTAGCGATATCCAGTGTAAATTTTTACACAGCTTTTTGTTTTTAGTCTTTATTTATTTGATCAATTTTAGTCTTTTAACAAAAATGTCCTTTAAATTTAGTTAGTATTTCCTCATGTAATATTCATTCATTTCAATCCATTTTGTTCTGACCAAACTGTCATCATATTTTATGCTAATAACAACAGCATAAAAGTAGTAGCCTATCCTGAAGTAGAAGCTACAGTACTGTTTAGTTACTGTGTTGTGGATTCTTCACAATTTTATTGGAAATTTTATTTTTATATATATTAATGTTGTAGATATGGCTGATTAATCTTATATAGGATGTATTTGGGTGATTATTAATAATAACGCGCTAGTAAAATATTTCAGTTTAACATGTTCAGCTCTCACATCTCCCCCAAATATTATGACTGGATCAAGATTTTCTTTTTCTGAAACATCATAAGCAATTGTGAATTAGTGAATCTTATTTTCATCAACAGTATGTTTTATTTAAAACTGTTTGATTACCATCATGATTCATATGTTTTGTCTCATTTTTGAAATTAACAAAATCAAAAAACACCATATTTGTCAAACATTTTTATCTGCAATTTTGTTGACGAGATTAATAATGGCGACACCATATATAAAGTATTATCGGCCTCCCAGAGAAAGTAGAGAACCTAGCTGTCTTTAAATTCATGGAAACTGAAAATCTAATGTAAAAATTTAATAAATTAAATAAAAGCAAAAAAATAAATAAAATAAAAAACACAAACCAAAAAATGCTTGAGCATTCTACTAACCAAATGCAGTTTGTGTCACTCTAGCAGGATAATTGGAAATGGAGGGGCCTTAGCTCCGATGGGATTAGAGTGGGGAATTAAATATGTTAATCCCCATAAAGGTAAATAGCCTTCGCAATACAATAACCAATTTCCAGGATCTCCCCCAAGGACATGCTTGTCTTTGAAGCAACATGGTCTCGAGTGTTCCAGAAAGTTCCCAAGGTCATCCCTATGGTGCAGACAGCCCTCGAACCCCACGGCCGACTCCTAACCTGTTCTTCAAATGCCTCTGTTTCTCACATCATTACTCACCGTCTCTCCAGAGAGCGCATACTGCCATGTGTTCATCTGCCTCCTAATTATATCACCCAGCAGAATGCATGAGTTTGAGCCTTTACAATGTGCTGTGACAGCAACGTTAGAATGTGACAGGCACAGTGCAAGTGTGTTTGATCAATGTGCATGTCTGTCTTTTTTAGATTCCTGGAAGGAAAAACAAAAAAGACTTCGAAAGTCCAACACAATAATTGAAATGATGTTGTAATGCTTCAAGCGACTCTACAATTGAATACAGGAAATTGTATTAAACAACATTTATTCATGTTTTGAAAAGACATAAAAGAGTTGTTGAACTCTGATGTAAATAAAACTAGTCAAAAGTGCTTGTGAATCAATTGCCTTACAGACATCAAAGTACATCTTACATACAATTAGTTTACTACAATTTTAACTGTATCTAATCCATTAGGAGAAAAGAAACTATGTCAATTATGCTGAGACTGTAAGATCCTTCTGTTGTTGTTGTTTTCTTTTTTAATGCTGTGTGACTAAACATGAATGTCTTTGTGTGGAAAAAAAAAAAAAAAAAAAAAAAAAAACAAAGAGCAATACTAAATAGAAATTGGTCCCTGAAATATGTTGTTCATGAAGAATTTCAGTCAAATTCAATAAAGTAGTTTTCTTCCAAGCTTACAATTTGTAATGGATATTTTCATGGATGCTCTGAAAGGCAGTGGTAACACAATAGAACATAACAGGGGAAAACAACATATCATACACACACACACACACACACACTGTATATAAATATGAGGTCTGTCAATTTATCAAAATATTTTATTCAAATTAATTATATGATGTGCCTATTAATTCATCTAGTTAATTGCAGTTAATTGCATACCAACATTTACTGAAACAGGCCACCAAATATTTTTTTTTTAAAATGCATTAAATATAATATGTAGGCCTAATAAATATTATAATTCAAATACATTACATCGCATTTCATAAAGTATTTCTACAATACAAAAAGTAGCTTAAACCTCCTGAGTGTAACGTGGATGTCTTGGAGAGGAAGAGGAGAGATGCAGGAGTGGAATCTTTAAATCCTTTAATTATAATCATAGGAGTTGAACAAATGCTGGAGTGGAACAAACTATGATATCTAAACATCAAAACTTAGCACAACATAACACTTCAAGGACTAACAAAGATTTAACAAAATTAGAGGGTATTTATACACTGAGAATCTAATGAGAGAATAGAAGTCAGGTGCAAATGATGAAGAACTGATAGACCTGATTAGGGCAGTGAATCCTGGGAAATGGATGAAAACGGGGAAAACTTCAAAATAAGAGTCCTTGAAGAAGAATGAGGGAGACAGGCTGTGACACTGAGACACGAGCACGACTGCTGTGTGCATTTTCCATTCCACTTTTTGAACTAGTATCCCCTAATAAACATGCAAAAAAATAAAAAAATAAAAATAAATAAAAATAAATTACAGCAAGTGGTTTTCCTAAAAACTGATGTCCTCAAATGTGGACAACAGGACTAAGTTGTGAAATTTTAAATAATATCAAGCTGTAGAAAGTCATATTTTTATATTTTTATGTAAGCAAGAGTATTGGTTATTCATGTTTTTGAGACCTTACAGATATTACAGCGATCTTCTGGAGTGGTGTAGTGGACTAAAGCACTGAACTGGTAAGCAAAAGGTTGTTGGTTCAATCCCCACAGCCACCACCATTATGTCCTTGAGCAAGGCACTTAAATCCAGGTTGCTCCAGGGGGAACTGTCCCTGTAATAAGGGCACTGTAAGTCACTTTGGATAAAAGCATCTGCCAAATGCATAAATGTTAATGTATTGAAAAACAATATATATATATATATACTTATAAAAATGATATGACTTCATTTAACTTTGTTCTTACAATGTTTTTTCTACTTTGGCAACAAAATCTCAGTGTTCTCTCTTTGCACTGTTAAACAAGTGATAGCCAGTGCTGAAGCATTTTACCAATCAGAAATTAGCATAATTAACTATGATACAAGTAATGGCCAGCATCATCAAATCACTGCCAACCATGTTAAAATAAAATTTACCATTATAAATTCTGCATTTATGTACTGATTAACATTGTCCCATGTCTACCAAACATGTTGAGTGGTCCAAACATCATCTGCAGCCTGAAACTGAACTTTTGATCAGATTTTAGTAGAGAATGCACTTGGCTGCATAGGAAAGTTGTAGGATGCTCACTTGCTCCCTATTTAGTGAATGACTTAACCTTCAGCATGCTATCTGTCTGCACTGGTCTCAGAACATTTTGAAATGCACCTTATTTTCAACCTAACTCCATATAAAGACTCCGAAGCCAACATTTTTCAGCTTTTGGATGAATGCTTTGATTCTCAATGAGATAATGCACAGTGAATATATGTAGGATTTCTATAGTCCATGTCAGTGGTCATTGTGTTTGACAGCATGCCATTTAACAATAAATCGCTCAAATTTTCAAAATGGCATATCGGATGAAATAGTGACTCTAGTCTTTTAAATCAAACAGGTTTCAATGTAAAAACCTAATTAGGTTTCTTAACAGATGTAGTTTTGTTGGCATTTCTCCCAAAGACAAACTCTGACATCGGCGCCACGTCAAAAGTTTAACCTTTTACTGACAGAGTGTCCTGAACTGAGATCAGTCAGTTTAAATTAAATTAAATTATGCTTAGTCTAGATTGAAGACAAAACACACAGTCCATGCAGAGGGACGCAGGGCTGAATTGAAAATATATATATTTTATTTCCATATCATTAAACATAACCCTATTATTGGCATACTTCCCTCTGCTCTATTTTTATTTGTTCGTCTATGCACTATAATGACAGAATCAGAGCCATTTCACTCTGAGTTCTTGCCAAACACTCCAGGCCACTTTTATTCACTTCTGGCCCCCGTTCCTTTCCAAATTTGTGGCGCATTAACCAAGTTTTATTAGTTTTGCTAAAATGCAGCTGAGATAGAGATGGCAGAAGACAATAATGACATGAAATGAGGACGAGGTAAATAAAGCCCACCAACACTGCTGGAGGTCCTGACAGGAAGTTAACTAAAGTTAACTGGTGTGACAGAGGCAGGAAAGAGTTCTAGACTAGTTTAATTGCTTCTGACCCAGAAGAGAAACTTTGTACAGTAAGTATGCCTATATTATTAACCATATAGCACCTTAAACACAAAGATTTTTTTCACATTGCAAACAAATCTGATTTGGTTTTAAATTTTGTCACTTTGTAAGTAATGAAATCTGATCAGTTTGTTCAGACAGTGCAGTCAATATCCAGTGTATCTACATCAGTTGAGACAGTAATGTTATAAAGAGAGTCAGTAAAGAGAGAGAAGCTGTCATTGTGGAAAGTGAGGATGGAAAACTGGAAATTTTACCTCTGTTCCTATCTATCACCACATCTAGCTGCATCTACTCACAAGGAACTTTAGGGAAAAAAGCAACGGGTGGTATTACACATTTATGAATATGCTGTATCAAAAACCACTCACTCGTTCACTCATTCACTATTCACCACCTAGTGAATGTCAGTTTGCTACATAAGAAAAGGCTGAGTAAACATTAGTGTGTTCAGACACAGCTCCAGACAACATTGTGCACTTAATATAGCGTTTCATACACGTTACCCCGAATGCACGATGACCAGAAAAAATTATTAAAATCCAATCTGACCATACACACTGCAGTGTTGGTGAAGCTACTTTTAAATGTCTCAGTTACACACGCATCCTTGGTTCCTGAATGGGAACGAGATGCTGCGAAATGACACAATTGTGGGACACATCAGTGGTCACGTGGTCTGAAGCCCTTTTATAATCACGCCAATTTATTGGCTGATGCCGCTTAAGAGGCGCCCCTAAGGAGCTACATCATGGGCTCCATAAAAGTGCTTGTCCACACCATCACCTCCAGTTTTTCTGCATGAGGCACGACTGCTTTGCAGCAACGATTGAGTATGGCCAGCTACGTAGCGTCTCGATCCCACTCAGGAGACCAAGGTTATGTACATAACCGAGACATTCCCTTTTGTAGGAACTTCTACGCTGCATAATGATGCAGTTAGGGAACGATATACCCTCACGCCATGCGAACAGTAGCAGCTAACTCTCAAAGCCTGTGTGGCAAGCATACAGCAGTGCACAAGCTAGCTAAAGCATATAAAAATGATGAATTTACTCCTGTTCCAACAGAGACAACATAGGATGCAGGAGTCAAACCCTCATCCAGATTATAACATCTAACAAAAGTATGCAGAGAGGACCACCCTCTCACTATACAAATGTCCTCCAAGGATGCACCTCTTGCCAAAGCCCATGAGGGTGCCATGCACCTCGTAGAATGGGCCCGAATACCCAGAGGCGAAGGCAAACCACACGCCTCATAAGCACTCGAAATTGCATCAACAAGCCAATGAGACAGTCTCTGTTTGGAAACAGAAACACCTCTGTTGCGGCCACCAAAGCACACAAAAAACTGTGACTTATGCCACTGGCTAGTACGGTCAACATAAACCCGCAGAGCCCTTACTGGGTTAAAGCATGCATAACTTTTCAAAATACGCTACTTAAACCTATATAGCCTCCTCGTTGATGGAGCTTTAGCATTTACAAATGGTATCAACCACAGCGGGGGATAATCCATCATTAAAAACGGCATACCATTGAGGGGCCAAACCCATATCTTCCATAAGTCTGGCCGGGGGTGCCAAATGCTGCTCCACACCTGAGACAAGTGAGTGAGTGGTGGTGGCGGCATAGTGGGCTAAAGCACATAACTGGTAATCTGCTGGTTCGATCCCCATAGCCACCACCATTGTGTCCTTGAGCAAGACACTTAATTCCAGGTTGCTCCGGGGGAATTGGCCCTGTAAGAAGTTCACTGTAAGTCGCTTTGGATAAAAGTGTCTGCCAAATGCATACAGGTGCATCTCAATAAATTAGAATGTCGTGGAAAAGTTCATTTATTTCAGTAATTCAACTCAATTTGTGAAACTCGTGTATTAAATAAACTCAGTGCACACAGACTGAAGTAGTTTAAGTCTTTGGTTCTTTTAATTGTGATGATTTTGGCTCACATTTAACAAAAACCCACCAATTCACTATCTCAAAAAATTAGAATATGGTGACATGCCAATCAGCTAATCAACTCAAAAGACCTGCAAAGGTTTCCTAAGCCTTCAAAATGGTCACTCAGTTTGGTTTACTAGGCTACACAATCATGGGGAAGACTACTGATCTGACAGTTGTCCAGAAGACAATCATTGACGCCCTTCACAAGGAGGGTAAGCCACAAACATTCATTGCCAAAGAAGCTGGCTGTTCACAGAGTGCTGTATCCAAGCATGTTAACAGAAAGTTGAGTGGAAGGAAAAAGTGTGGAAGAAAAAGATGCACAACCAACCGAGAGAACCGCAGCCTTATGAGGATTGTCAAGCAAAATCGATTCAAGAATTTGGGTGAACTTCACAAGGAATGGACTGAGGCTGGGGTCAAGGCATCAAGAGCCACCACACACAGACGTGTCAAGGAATTTGGCTGCAGTTGTCGTATTCCTCTTGTTAAGCCACTCCTGAACCACAGACAACATCAGAGGCGTCTTACCTGGGCTAAGGAGAAGAAGAACTGGACTGTTGCCCAGTGGTCCAAAGTCCTCTTTTCAGATGAGAGCAAGTTTTGTATTTCATTTGGAAACCAAGGTCCTAGAGTCTGGAGGAAGGGTGGAGAAGCTCATAGCCCAAGTTGCTTGAAGTCCAGTGTTAAGTTTCCACAGTCTGTGATGATTTGGTGTGCAATGTTATCTGCTGGTGTTGGTCCATTGTGTTTTTTGAAAACCAAAGTCACTGCACCCGTTTACCAAGAAATCTTGGAGCACTTCATGCTTCCTTCTGCTGACCAGCTTTTTAAAGATGCTGATTTCATTTTCCAGCAGGATTTGGCACCTGCCCACACTGCCAAAAGCACCAAAAGTTGGTTAAATGACCATGGTGTTGGTGTGCTTGACTGGCCAGCAAACTCACCAGACCTGAACCCCATAGAGAATCTATGGGGTATTGTCAAGAGGAAAATGAGAAACAAGAAACCAAAAAATGCAGATGAGCTGAAGGCCACTGTCAAAGAAACCTAGGCTTCCATACCACCTCAGCAGTGCCACAAACTGATCACCTCCATGCCACGCCGAATTGAGGCAGTAATTAAAGCAAAAGGAGCCCCTACCAAGTATTGAGTACATATACAGTACATGAACATACTTTCCAGAAGGCCAACAATTCACTAAAAATGTTTTTTTTTAAGGTCTTATGATGTATTCTAATTTTTTGAGATAGTGAATTGGTGGGTTTTTGTTAAATGTGAGCCAAAATCATCACAATTAAAAGAACCAAAGACTCAAACTACTTCAGTCTGTGTGCATTGAATTTATTTAATACACGAGTTTAACAATTTGAGTTGAATTACTGAAATAAATGAACTTTTCCATGACATTCTAATTTATTGAGATGCACCTGTAAATGTAAATGTAAGACAAAATGTCCATTCTGACTGGAATCTCCCAAAGCATCTCCTCAAGGAGAGAGACCAGAATCAAAAACCACACGTTAGATTGCCAAAATGGCGCCACTAACAGGACTGTTTCCATGGTAACAGAGCTTAGCAAAACCCACACATCACTCTGAAGGGACAAAGTGTATGCCTCAGTGGTTGAAGTACCTTTATGGAGTTCATCCAGCACCGAAAAAGTCCTGCATGCAACATACCCAGGGAAATGACAGCGGATGCTGCGATCATAAGCCCCAACAGCCTGTGAAATGTTCTAACAGGGAGAACATGCCCCACTGTGAACATCGCTAGACACTGGCATAATAACTGAATGCGAGCTGGAGACAGGTGCGCCCTCATCACCAGCGAGTCCAGCTCCACACCTAGAAACAGAATATGTTGCCTTAGCAACAGGACGCTCTTGTCTATGTTGACTCGCAGCTCTAGATTGTTCAAATGGGTGAGAACGACATCTCGATGTTGGGCAGCCAGACTCTCTGAGTCCGACACTAACCTATCTTTAAGATAATTCAAAATGCAGGTGCCTTGAAGCCTCAAGAGCATCAGAGCTGCATCCATACATTTCTAGAACATGCGTGGTGCCAAAGCAAGTCTGAATAGAAGGACAGGAAACTGGTACATTTTCCCCCTAAAGCGAACCTGAGAAAACGAACACAATCTGAATATGTAAATAAGCGTCCTTCAAATCTATTGTCACAAACCAGTCTCCCAGTCACAGTTGTGACATTATTTGTTTTTGCATAGGCATTCTGAATCGATGTTTCATTAGAGTAAAATGTAAACGTCTCAAGTCTAGAATGGGACGTAATCCGGCGTCTTTTTTCGGGACCAGTAAAATAATGGCTGTAAAAACCGCATTCTCTCTGAGAAGGGGGAATCTCTTCTATTGCCCTTTTCTGAAAGAGAGAGTGAATTTCCTGTATCAAGAATGGGGCTTCCTGAACAGTCAGCACTGTCAGAATCACTCCATTGAACATTGGCAGTGCCCTGCTTTATCCCAATTCGATATATTTTGCAACTGCTGCCAAGCTGCTAGACGGGCAGACAGTGGAATTAACTCATGATTCTCTGTTGCGCAACGTGAAACCACTAGATAGCACTCTTGGCTTACTTTTGGCAGCTGCTCTGCAATCAGCGAGACAGTGCAGCTTCTCTACTGCATGTGTAACAACCTAAATGATGATGATCCACGTACACAGAGGTAAGTGCTTCCAAAAAGAAATTCTCGCGTTGACAAAAAGAGAGAAATAATCTTTGCTTCAACGTGAGTCGCTAGAAAACAACACAAGCGCTTTTAAGGAGCCCATGATGTAGCTCCTTAGGGGTGTTGCTTAAGCTCCATCAGCCAATAAATTGGCATGATTATACAAAGGCTTCAGACCACGTGACAACTGACGTGTCCCCCAGTTGTGTCATTACACAGCATAGAACTTCCTACGAAAGGAAACTTTATCTTCCCAAACTATAAGCTACTCAGAGCCTAAAATAGTTAAACTACAGTCAAGCTATTTTAAAGTAGTTAGCTACACTACAAGCTACTAACAAATATAACAAACTACACTGAAGCTATTAAAAGAATAACATATTTTTAGATATATAACAATCAGATGATATTATTAATTATGCAATCAGTTTTTCTTGCAGAATTCAGTAATATCACCTGATAATATTTAAGTATGATGACATTCCCTTATCATAAAGTATCATGGTTTCACTGCAGTAACCATAGTTTAACCATTGTATTTGTAGTAAAACCATAGTAACCACAAAATTAACCATTGTTACCAGAGTCATGGTTACTACAATATTACTACAGTAAAAGCATGGTTATTATATGGATACTGGAGTATTACTATAGTAAAAATATGGGTAATTTTATCAAAAACCATTGTTTCCTTAAAAAAACATGGTTACCAAAGTCATGGTTTCTACAATATTACTATAGTAAAATTTCAGTAGTTCGTATGTTAATGTAATCTTGTGTTGAAGCAGTAAACGTATTTGGCTTGCTGTCCATATACTGGAGGGCTCGGAGCTCGAGACTCGACTAGAGTCCTGATTACCCCCCCGGACTTTACTTATTTAGATAATGAATCTAGAGAATAGGTGGAGATGGGGTGGAGGTGGGATGTCAGGAGAGTTGTCACAGGAAGCAGGTAAGCAGCGGCTTATATACTCCTGTTCGTGGGCTGTGATTTGTCAGATTAAAATTAACATGCTCCTCCCGAACCTCTGTTAATTAACTCCATTTCAGTAGTTTGTATGTTAATGTAATCTTGTGTTGAAGCAGTAAATGTATTTGGCTTGCTGTCCGTATACTGGAGGGCTCGGAGCTCAAGACTCGACTCGAGTCCTGATTACCCCCAGAAAGGCATTAAGATGAAAGAACAGTACCATGACTATGGCAGGAAGTATTTAGGACAGCAAGCCAGCAACAATTCTATTTGGCAAATTGGCTTGGCAGATGCTTCTGAATTGTTTTCCCTCAAAAAAATTTGTACAGAGGCAGTGCTTTAAGCATTTGTTTGAAGGTGCGTTCTTGTACGATTGCTGGTCGAGAGGGCTATGCTGCAATTCGAACGAGAGACCACCACTCATCGTAGAAGGGGGTGGGCTCACGGTATGCGAACAGGGAAGGTGAAAATGAGAGTTGGCTCATGCTGCATTCGAAAGGGAGGGCTCACACTGCGATTCAAACGGGAGACTGTTCTAAGAGAGAGAGGTTTAGCTCACAGCGTTTGAACGGGTAAGCCCAGCAAGCAGTCGAACGGGGAAGGTGAGAATGAGAGTTGGCTCGCACTGTGTTCGAAAGGGAGGGCTCACACTGCGATTCGAATGGGAGACTGCTCACAGCATTCAAATGGGTAAGCCCAGCAAGCAGTCAAACAGGCAAAGTGAGCACTAGTTGGTCATGCTGCGTTCGAAAGGGAGGGCTCACACTGCAATTCGAACGGGAGACTGCTCCATAGAGAGAGAGCGCTCACGGCATTCGAACGGGTAAGCCCAGCAAGCAATCGAATGGGGAGAAGGCTCGCGCTATGTTCGAAAGGGAGGGCTTACACTGCGATTCAAATGGGAGACTGCTCTATAGAGAGAGAGCGCTCACGACATTTAACGGGTAAGCCCAACAAGCAGTCGAACGGGAAGAATGAGAACGAGAGTTGGCTCGTGTTGTGTTCGAAAGGGAGGGTTCACACTGCGATTCGAATAGGAGACTGCTCCATAGAGAGAGAGCACTCACGGCATTAGAACGGGTAAGCCCACAAGCAGTCGAACGGGGAAAGTGAGCACTAGTTGGCTCACGTTGTGTTCAAAAGGGAGGGCTTACACTGTGATTCGAACTGGAGACTGCTCCATAGAGAAAGAGTGCTCACGGCATTCGAACGGGTAAGCCCAGCAAGCAATCGAACGGGGAAAATGAGAACAAGAGGAACGGGGCTTGTTTGCGGGGGTAGCCTCACTCAATAGACTACCCATAGATAGGGAATTATGGTACTTTGAGAAGAGGAGGTGGTGACCGCTATCTCCTGTAATGCTAGCTGCAGCTGCTGAGAAGTGAAGAAAAAAAGGCTTCAGCGGAATCATGGTAAAAAAGCTGCTACGGCAGTAGAGTAAAATGGGCCTTCTGTGGGAGCAGAGTTTAAAGCACTGTGGTGGCAGTGGATTGAGTATTTGGGTGCATAGTGAAGGAGCTCCTGTGGGAGCGCTGCTGTGTTTCCATTGCTGTAGATGCACTTCTATGAAAGTATGGAACTTAGACATTGAAAGCGCTTGTGGAGAAAATATTAACAACTGTGTACACACAATTGGTATGTTTGGGGCACTGTTGCTGTGGTATCGAGTAGGGCACAAAAGACTTCATTAGATTTATTAACACCTGTAATGGAAGCAAAGGTTAGTTTGTACTTACCTGTAGTGGAGCAAATGGTTAGTTAGGAATACGTAAATGTATTACCTGTATATACATCTGTAAGGGAAGCAAAAGTTTCGTTATGGAAAACGTGTCAATTACATTCATATGCAGCTTTGAGGAAAGCAAAAATTTAGTTAAGAATACAACTTTATTACATTTGTCATGGTGGGGCACTGTTGCTGCAGTATTAACTAGGGCACAAAAGACTTCATAAGAATCATCAACACCTGTAAGGGAAGCAAAGGTTAGTTTGTACTTACCTGTAGGAGGAGCAAATATTAATTAGGAATATGTACCTTTATATACGTCTGTAAGGGAAGCAGAAGGTTAGTTATGGAAAACGTGTCAATTACATTTATATGCAGCTTTGAGGGAAGCGAAAGGTTAGTTAAGAATACAACTTTATTACGTTTGTCATGGCAGGGCACTGCTGCGGCAGTATCAAAATGCGAAAGGGGTTATGCTGTGGCATAATTGAGAGTATGCGGGCAATGCTTCGGCAGTATCGAGCGTGGGCGGGCGCTGCAGCACATTATCTGGTGGGGCACTGTGGCTGCAGTATCAAATAGGGCACACATAGTTTATCACATTTAGGCACACGTTATTGTGTGTCGGGCTCATTTCGACCATGAGCAAAGGAAATGCCAATGCCACGGTTAACGGGAAAAGCTAAAAGTCTCTTAAGATTACTGCACCACCACTGCACTCAAACAGGAGAGCTTATACTGCGTTTCGGACGGGAGAGCCCACGGAATGAATGACGTGAAATCTCACACTGCATTTGAATGGGAGAGCCCACCCTGTGATTCGAATGGGAGAGCCTGCATTGTGGTCGAACGGGAGGGCCCACACTGTGATTCGAACGGGAGAGCCTGCGATCTATGCGCTGATGTTCACACTGCATTCGAACGGGAGAGCCCACACTGCAATTCGATGGGAAAGCCTGCATAGCGTTCGAACGGGAAGGTCCACACTGCATTCAAATGGTGGGTGACGCAGAGTAAAGAACCTTGCTGAATAGCGGTTTGATGGGTATACATTTATGAGCTGTGCCCCTTGAGTCTTAAGAGGAAACATAAGAGGAAACAGGAAACACGATTGCGGTGTGGTGGAAGTTTGTTGCATGGTCCGAAGGACACCGCAGTTGCGGCACCTGTACAGCACCTTTGCGCTGTTTTGCGTGTGGTGGGAGTTTGTCTCATGGTCCGAAGGGCACCGCAGTTGCGGCACCTGTACAGCACGTTTGTGCTGCTTTGTGGTGTTGTGGGGGTTTGTTGCATGACTCAAAAGACGCCGCAGTTGTGGCACGTGGACAGCACATTTGTGCTGCTTAGGGATGTTTTGAGCCGAAGGCAGAAGCACCGCAGTTGTGCTTTCTTAACTAAAAATGGTTGCCATCTTTGGCTCCTCGGTAGGTAATGGTGAAGTCTTGGAAAAAAACTCCTAGATAGAGAAAGTGAGAGGTAAACCTGCGTACAATCCAGTGACAGGAATTTAAATGGGCTCTCGCAGAGACCTGCTGGAAGTAATATTGGTGAGACCCTGCAGAAGGCACAATTTCAGATGTTGCTGTAGAAAAGACAAAATAATCATATTTAGGTGAAACTTTAGAAAAAACGTGCTAGGGAATACAGTACGTCTTCATAAACAATGTGAAAAAATAGCATAAAATGATCTGAGAAATAAGAGCTTTGGCTCTGTACTGCATACAGATATGCATGGACTTGCAATCATCATTGAAGGATTCACTTTAGGCCATTCGCTCTTCAGGAGTATAACTGTCACCTGTAGTACAATATACTTCTTGCATAGGAAATACATCGCAAAGCAATAGGTGTGAATTATCTAGGAATGCATTGAGTTGCAGCTCTGCACTGCATACAGAAATGTGAAAAAACAGCATAAAATGATCTGAGAAATAAGAGCTTTGGCTCTGTACTGCATGCAGATATGCAGGAGAAATGGACTTGCAATAATTACTGAAGGATACACTTGTGGTCATTCGCTCCTTAGGAGTATGACTGCCCCCTGCTGTACAATATACGTCAATATATGTCAATAATGCTGAGAGGAAGCAAGACACGTTGCAGAATGATTATGAATGAGTTGGAACGCGGCGCACAATCCGCCTCTTGCGGAGCCAAACTCGGCTCTTGTCTGTTTGGACAGAGTCCGTGTATAACTGCAGTGTGCTGTGGAATAGTCAGAGCCAGTGCTGCACGGCAGCGAGCTTGCGTTAAAATGTCTGCGTTGGTTTGAAAATAATTTGTCATTAGATTATCGGTCGATTGAAAGGAGTTCTGTGTTGCATGATGCCCCTGTGTTCAGAATGAAATAAATCACGCTCCAAAGGGCACTTTGGAGGGAGAAACAATCGTGATATTAATGTTAGAAGATGAGGAACAATCGCTGAATAAAGCACGCCCCCTAAACAAGCTGTGGGTTAGGGTTAGGGTAATGAGGCTGACAGGCATCACCTGTGCGGCAGAACCTGATTAAAAATGCTGGGGGTTGAAATTGTGGTTGGACTGAATAGTTAACCTTTGTTTCTTTCGCTTTCAAATAAAATTGAATTCTAATGGCATGAAGCCAGAACGCGCCTGTTCGCGGAGTCAGCTGGCACTGCTTTCCGGGTGGAAAGTTTAGATAAGAGAACATATGAGCAGTTGTAGAGAGCTGTTTCACATTTTTTAAAGTGCAGGAGCAGCCAGTTTGCGGCAGCAACTTCACGCTATAAACTGCTTCATCGAATGGAGCATAGAAAGACAGAAAGGATAAATATATATATATATATATATATCATTTAACGTGGTAGTCGTCAATACTGTTAAAAAACAAAGAGCTGCTGTGGCAGCTTCTGTTGAATAACGAGACTGTTTGGATGGAAGCTGTTCTGGTGGAGCCGAATGCTTTGCAGGGAAGTTGCATCCGATGATCCGTCTGCCTGGGTCTGTTCGTGGGGAAATGGGTGGGGCTGAATGCCGGAAAGACTCTCATGTCACAGGAAGCCATTAAGCAGCGGCTTATATACTCCTGCTCATGGGCTGTGATTTGTCAGATTAAAATTAACATGCTCCTCCCGAACCTCTGTTAATTACAGTGCATCCGGAAAGTATTCACAGCGCTTCACTTTTCCCACATTTTGTTATGTTACAGCCTTATTCCAAAATGGATTAAATTCATTATTTTCCTCAAAATTCTACAAACAATACCCCATAATGACAACGAGAAAGAAGTTTGTTTGAAATCTTTGCAAATTTATTTAAAAAAAAAAAAAAAAAATGAAAAAAATCACATGTACATAAGTATTCACAGCCTTTGCTCAATACTTTGTTGAAGCACCTTTGGCACCAACTACAGCCTCAAGTCTTTTTGAGTATGATGCTACAAGCTTGGCACACCTATTTTTGGGCAGTTTCTCCCATTCTTCTTTGCAGGACCTCTCAAGCTCCATCAGGTTGGATGGGGAGCGTCAGTGCACAGCCATTTTCAGATCTCTCCAGAGATGTTCAATCGGGTTCAAGTCTGGGCTCTGGCTGGGCCACTCAAGGACATTCACAGAGTTGTCCCGTAGCCACTCCTTTGTTATCTTGGCTGTGTGCTTAGGGTCATTGTCCTGTTGGAAGATGAACCTTTGACCTAGTCTGAGGTCCAGAGCGCTCTGGAGCAGGTTTTCATCAAGGATGTCTCTGTACATTGCTGCATTCATCTTTCCCTCGATCCTGACTAGTCTCCCAGTTCCTGCCGCTGAAAAACATCCCCATGCTTCACTGTAGGGATGGTATTGGCCAGGTGATGAGCAGTGCCTGGTTTCTTCCAGACATGACGCTTGCCATTCAGGTCAAAGAGTTCAATCTTTGTTTCTCATGGTCTGAGTGTCCTTCAGGTGCTTTTTGGCAAACTCCAGGTGGGCTGTCATGTGCCTTTTACTGAGGAGTGGCTTCTGTCTGGCCACTCTACCATACAGGCCTGATTGGTGGAGCGCTGCAGAGATGGTTGTTCTTCTGGAAGGTTCTCCTCTCTCCACAGAGAAACACTGGAGCTCTGTCAGAGTGACCATCGGGTTCTTGGTCACCTCCCTGACTAAGGCCCTTCTCCCCTGATCGCTCAGTTTGGCTGGGCGGCCAGCTCTAGGAAGAGTCCTGGTTGTTCCAAACTTCTTCCATTTACAGATGATGGAGGCCACTTTGCTCATTGGGACCTTCAATGCTGCAGAAATTTTTCTGTACCCTTCCCCATAACTGTGCCTCAATACAATCCTGTCTCGGAGGTCTACAGACAATTCCTTGGAGTTCATGGTTTGGTTTGTGCTCTGACATGCACTGTTAGCTGTGGGACCTTATATAGACAGGTGTGTGCCTTTCCAAATCATGTCCAATCAACTGAATTTATCACAGGTGGACTCCAGTCAAGTTGTAGAAACATCTCAAGGATGATCAGCGGAAACAGGATGCACCTGAGCTCAATTTTGAGTGTCATGGCAAAGGCTGTGAATACTTATGTACATGTGATTTTTTAATTTTTAATTTTTAATAAATTTGCAAAGATTTCAAACAAACTTCTTTCACGTTGTCATTATGGGGTATTGTTTGTAGAATTTTGAGGAAAATAATGAATTTAATCCATTTTGGAATAAGGCTGTAACATAACAAAATGTGGAAAAAGTGAAGCGCTGTGAATACTTTCCGGATGCACTGTAACTCCATATGGTTTATTTTCATAAGGGTTAAACTAATAGGGTGACAACATTAAATTGAACACAAATAGAAAACACCCTATTTTATATAACTGGATCGAAATATAGTGATGAACAGCAGCAATTAACTAAATATTTCACTTCAAAAAGAAGGAAATGTCAATTTTAGGCTGCACAGGGCTCAAGTGAATTATTGAATCATTAGTGTGAACTAGTTCATTTACATGAACTGTCTGAAAGAACCGACTCACTAAAATGAATCAGAGATTCCAGTACTGAATACAGTATAAGGGAATTGTCTATTTTAGCCAGTTCATTTACATCAACTGTTCGAAAAACCAATTCACTTAAAAATTTTAGTTTTCTCAGCACTACATGAGAGAGAGAGAGAGAGAGAGAGAGAGAGAGAGAGAGAGAGAGGACGTTTTTTGTTTTGCTGTGTTCGCAACACAATTGACAAATGCAGCGTTTTGTGAAGCGCTAATCGCTGGAAAATGTAGCTCGTTACTGGAAAACTACACAACTTGTACACTTGTGTGTTATATATAGATTCTGCTTTTAGTTAACTATTCCCTAACACTGTCAGACTGAGAAACTTTTGTTCTTTTTTTTATTTTCATTTTTTTTTTTTTTTTTTTATCAGATTTCAAACCACAAATGTACATGGACAGGATCATATTTAATTTGGTTTTATGCTGTTTAGACAATAAAAACTGAACGCAGTTGAGTCGAATATGCCCAAAAAAAAAAAAAAAAAAAATCTGATTTTTGATCTGAACAAAGCCCAAGACACAAGTTTCAAACACTTCTTCTTCCAATTAGTAAGTGTGTCAAGCAACATACACGTAACCTCTACTTCCATGATGCACCATTCATAGCTGACATCATCAGATCATTAAAAGATACACACACTCGCACACTGATTAAAGCAAGCAATGACTCTTTGGTTTGAGCACGTGCAGTGTTAATGGCATCTGAGGATGGTCACATGCTAATCGCCATGGGCAGGAAAAGAGAGAAAACGGCTCTAAGTGCTAATTTTATTCATTTGGCCATGTAGCTATATAATTGTTTCTGTCATCCACTGGGGTAAGTAGGAAGGGAAACGGATTTCACACCCCCAAAACAGTTACTACGGTACATCCACAGTTGGCTCGGATTCCTCAGAAGGCGATCATGAAAGGTGATATTATTTATCACCTGGTGTAATATCCTCCAGAGTGCAAATTGATGCACACCCCCCTCCCGCTCTTCCTCCGCAGTTTCATTTCCATACCAGATTCAGCTGCAGATGAACTAGATTTGAACAGTTCAGATCCAATTCAAAGCCTGGACACCTTGTACAACAAAAGAAATGTTGCATGAGGTGTTATCAGGATTTCTGACACATTTATATATGTACCTGCTTCTTAAATATTTCTACACATTTTCAATTATGACCATTTTATTACCGCTCACCCGAGTTGACATTTCTTAAAAATTATATATATATATATATATATATATATATATATATATATATATATATATAATAGAAAAAATAAAACTTCAAGATAACTCTCTGTCCCTCATGTGAGCAATAGCTAATTTTAGTTCTTTATTACCATCCTGCTATTTTATTGTAATATAAAATACCTGAGCTTGACCAGACCATATTACTGAAAGTCAGATATGACCTTTTACTGAAATAGTTAATTAAATGACATTATACAAATCAAGGATAAAGCAAGAATAATTGGTACTAAAGGATTAAACTTGCTATGTGTGATGCCAGAGTCATTTCTCTATCAGCAAAATCTGATTTTATTTGCATCATCGTTATCTGCTGAAACACTAATGCAACAAGGTGAAATTGTAAAATGAACAGTCAGTAAAACAAGTTTGCCTTGCTATTTTTGAGCCCCATATGCTGTTATTTCTAACATCTTCCCATCACTGTGCAATTCATAATGCTCAAATAATGTTTTTAGAGACAGTCATCTTGATAATTTGGCAAATTTGTGGTGCCTTGGTAAAAATCAGGTAATTTAGAAACTCATATTGACTAAAATCAGTTGTATGAGTGTTTGCGAGCATGTCTGTCGGCAGTGTGTTATATAGGGGTCCGTTTGTTCTGATAGTCTGAATGAGTTAATGTCATTCAATGCTACTGAGAGTCTGGAAGGATTCCTTTATGGAAGGATGCTTGTGTTTAGATCATGAGATGGGTGGATTACACCATCCCAAACCCCCCAGGAATAGGAATAGTGTTCTTAAAAAGATAAATTAAAAAAGAGAGAGAAAGAGATATTAAACTTTTTTTTAGATAGAAATGTGATTATTATATTCTGTTCAAGATTTATTCTTTGTAGTCCTTGTGAATAATTTGGCAATACATTGTATATTTTGTCATCCCAAAAAAGCACATATGAATTGAATTGAAAATGATGGTTCTGTCCCTGAATTTGATGAGCTTGGTTAGGAGCTTTTGTCAAGGATGCACATTCTATATATATGTGCCAAGTTGCACAGCAACGTAAACATCCTATAGTTAGTCCAGACACTTCTCAAATATATGAATGCAGCCGCTTCCAGTTATATAATTCAGATTTTGTGAATTGTTGTCAGTGTTGGGGGTAATCTCATTACAATGTAATTAATTACTGATTACAGTTACTGATTTAAGTTAAATACTTTCAAGTACATTACTTGGGTTACACATATCTCTAAAATAATATTATTTATGTGGAATACATTTGAAACATGATCTATGTTCATATGTACCGTACGTCTGTTTGTGTTTCTGAGATAGCTTAAAGGTGTATGCCCCTTAAAGGAATAGTTCACCCAAAAATGAAAATTATCTCATCATTTACATTTGTGGATGACTTTATTTCTTCTGCAGAACACAAGTGAAGATTTTTAGAAGAATATTTCATCTCTGTAGGTCCATAAAATGCAAGTGAATGGGTGCCAAAATTTTGAAGCTCCAAAAAGCACATAAAGGCAGCATAAAAGTAATCTATTCGACTTCAGACCTTATTCATGCTAGCGCCATCTTTGATTTTTAATGGGAATGACAATGAGGCTGTGAAGGATAGATTTACAGTCTCTTCAATGGGCTGTACTGCAGTTTAAAGTGTTTTTGGATCGTTCCGTGGACAAAACATTGATAAATTATCTGTCCAAGAACATTCAGTATACAAAGAACTCCAGACAGCATGAGTTGTGGAAAATCAGATGTGACTTAGGATCTTTATACAGCTTTATACCATTCGTGCCATTGAAGAGACTGTAAGTCAATCCCTCACAGCATTGTTATCAATCACATTAAAAATCAAAGATGGCGCTAGCATAAATAAGGTCTATTAATGTCTTTTGAAGTGAAATACAAGGCGTGTGTAAGAAATGGATCAATATTTAAATGTTTTTTAACAAAAAATTCACGAGGTTCGAGGTAAAGGGCGTTGGCAAGTTCACACAAGATCTGACACGTGAAATACGAAAGAAAACGGAAGCGCAGTGTTGTACATCAGAGCAGCACAGGAAATCATACATAGATGCCTCATTCGGCTGGTTTGGATAGGTCAACAAGGAGAGCTGTTAGAATCGGTTTGAATGCAAGAGTGAGTGGAGGAGATGCCTCAGACCAACCTCCTTGCTCAGACCGCTGCATAAACTTCTTTTGCGTGGAAACAGTATCACAGTTCATAGGAACAGCTGCTAATAAGGTATTTACTGTATGTATGAATATCTATGGAGAGGAGGCTTATGCGCTTACGTCACGTAAGAGGCAGTTTGAACTCCACCCGTTCTTTAATGAGCTGGCCGGAAGTGAACATTTTTAATAAAAAAAGTTTTAAATATCGATCTGTATCTTACATGCACCTAGCGTTTCACTTTAGACTTTAATTAGACCATTGGAATTGTATGGATTATTTTTATTATGGCTTTTTGTGCTTATTGGTAAATGATGATGAGAGAATTTTCATTTCTGGGTGAAATATTCCTTTAAAGGAATACTGTAGTTCACTCAAAAAAAAAAAAAAAAAAAATCATTTACCCTCATGCCATCCCAGATGTATATATAAAGGGGTTACATTGGGATTTTGAGGAGGAACCCTCATGGCGGGGTGATGTTAGGAGGAACTCATGTATATCATTTTATTTTTGTATTGATGTTTGTGTAAATGTGCATGTGCGTACAGTATACTGTATGTTAATAATGCTTTTGCAATGTAAAGCTTTTGAGCAGGCTAAAACTTCTTGTTCTTGAATCTAAGAGAGAGAGAGAGAGAGAGAGAGAGAGAGAGAGAGGGAGAGAGAGAGAGAGAGAGAGAGAGAGAGAGAGAGAGAGAGAGAGAGGGAGAGAGAGAGATGGAGGGAGAGAGAGGGAGAGAGAGAGGGAGGGAGAGAGAGAGAGAGAGAGAGAGAGAGAGAGAGAGAGGGAGAGAGAGGGATGGGGGTCAGTTTGGAATGAATGGAATGGGGCAGTCATGCATGTGAATGTCTATCTCCCTGTCTCTCTCTCTCTCTCTCTCTGGTTGTCTTGTGAGCGGGCGAGAACACTTGTGCAGGCCACAGAACTCAGAGCCACTGCACCGTGAAATCACAGAGAAGAGCCGCTGAAGCAGAAAGAGCTCGAGCTGAGCATTACACAGCACACTGCTGACTTATCCCCCTTAAACACACAGACACACACTCGGCCAGTACTAGACAGGATATGGTGTGCAGTGGGCCACCCCCTCTTGCTCTATCTCTCTCTCTCTCTCTCTCTCTCTCTTTCTGTCTCTCTCTTTCTCTTTCTTTCTTTCTCTATCTCTCTCTCACACCCAGCTCAAGGGAAGTGTTCACAAAACTGCACACCAGGAAGTACACAATCTTAAACCTATATAGACAATTTTGTGCTTTCTAATCTATTTGTTTTCTGTCATTTCAACACAGACTAAATTTAAACAGCACTTTATAAGCTGAGACATGACTGGTTCTGCCTGTACCGCTTACTAACACAAACATTTGTATATATATAAAAAATGTAATAAATAAAAAAACAAAACAAAAAAACGTTTTGGGCATTTGTTGTTGCTGTTACATACATCATATCTTCCCAGTGTCTGAGCTCTCAAATCTATCATTAATGTGTGACTTTAATAATAAACGTTGATGTTTTAAGGAGTGCATGCTTGGCAAATGCATTGTTTGTTGTTAATATATTGTGCATATAAGAAATGTCTGAAGTGCAGTCAGTCATATTGAAATGTGTGTCTCTTACAACCGCCATCTGCTGTAGAGTCAGACACTGACCTCCCCCCGCTGCCTCGATCTGCACACGATGACTTCACACTGTTCAGAACTCATAACAAACGCACACACACACACGTCTCAGCATCTGTCAAACATATTTCAATAACATTGACAACTGTATTTCTAATTTCCAAATATTCCTGTATATTTAATAAAGTCCTGGTTTCGCATTGTTTTTCATCTCTCCTACATTTTCAAATATTTCATTGCTTGCTGCACATGATGTTCACTTCGATGTGTTTCAAAGTATGTGCACATATTTTTGACTGCACACATCTACATTATACAGTAAAAACTTGTCCAAAGTAGTTTGAAAAAGCTTCATAAAAATGTACAATACATGGCAAAAACTTTTTGTTTCTACGATCTGTGTTGTTTAAATGAATGTTTTACATCAAATCATGCAAATCATGTTTATTAAAATAAAAAATACAAGATTTTAACCCCCAGAGACCCCAGCATAGAAATGTAAGTATTTTCTTTTTTCCTCAATTAATGTTTTTAGGAAGCCACTGTTTATAAAAATCTTGATTTTTAAGCATTTTATTCTGTTTTAAAGTGAATTTTGTGTGACTTCAGAAAACAATGGATCTATGGGAAAATCTTACGAAAAAAGATAGGAAAATGTTTGCTTTGAGGTGACTATTATGTGACTTTAGCAAGCTGTGACACTCATGCAATTTTTCCCCACTAAAACTGTTGTTGTGTTACAGTTGAGAGTGTCAGCATCCATAATGTTTTGTTGTTGTTGTTGTTTACCATTTTTAATAAAAAAAAAATAAAAAAAAATACAATAAAAGGTATTGTTTAATTACTGAAAACAAACATTGCAATTCTGCTAAGCTGGGTCTCTCAGAGTTACATTTTATATTCATCTTTACATCTAAACATTTACCCTTATTTGGGGACATCCAGCACATCTTAAATTAGAAAACTGATTTATAAATAAAACAAATCACGTTTTAAATTATTATTATTATTATTATTATTATTATTATTATTATTATTATTATTATTATTATTTTAAATAATAATAATAAAAATAAAAAATAAAACTTTAAAGACATATCAATTCTTGAAATTTAAAGCTTTGAAACAAATAAGCATATAAATACTGAAAATGAAATTCATCCAGGTTCCACACCTCAACAAAACACCTTCACACAAGACACTTGAAACTTGAAACCTGCCATATTGACACTGTGAATACAGAGTATTTGTATCAGTGTTAATCACTCTTAATATGGCTGAATGGGCTGCGATCCCACTTTGATTAAAATAAACAGAGAGTTAAACCTGTCTGAAACATGCAGGGCTCTGTCTGACCCTCACACATTCATACACTGTGAAATACTGCCATCTATTGGGGCTTCATTAGGCCAACACACACACACACACACACACACACACACACACACACACACACAGACGAAATCATTTTGCATAAAGAAAATTGATTTTATTTTTGGACCGTTGACATTATGTTCATTACAATTAAGCACATGTATCCTAAACTCTCACTCTAATTACTGTGGAAATATACTATATCTTTTAATAATATTTTTTAAATAAAGATATTTAAATTGTAAAGAGTGCATTCTTGTTTTATTTATGCAAATTTAACCCTAAGAGTCAAATTATGATTCTTTTTTTTTTTCTTTTTTTTTTCTCTCATTGTATGTGTATTGAGGAAGCCACTGGTTTAAAAATATATATTCATACTTTGTATTTGGGATGACATTGGTGTGACTTCAATATGCATTTCCCTCCCACCAAAACTGTTGTCACACTCAGGACCTTATAGGACATAAATGTCCACGTCAAAAAAAAAAAAAAAAAAGAAAATGCCTTAAAAATATTCTATATAAATATTATTTTCCACTTTCACTGACTTAGATTTTTTACCCAGCATCAGTCCTGATCATAACTACCAAATATTCATTAATTTTCAGGATTTTAACCCTTTAAATGCCTTTTTGATTACATAATGTCTCTGTTGTTTTTTACACACACACATTTCTCAATACACACATACAAAACACACTCTGACATCCATACCAACACAACCACACAATTTTAGAGTGTAACTATTTTGTGTACACAGTGTATTATAGATGTATTATAGGAACTGAGGTTGAAATATCAAAATTCCCCCCAAAATACACACCTTTGGCAAAATTTATACCATTGGCATAAACACAGCCAAAATGATCGAGAAAACAAAAATGAAAAAGACAAAAATGTCCCAAAGGTCACACAAGGTTTAAAATAGTCTTCATTGTTTTCTGCAAAATATAATTTCTTCTGATGTTTTTCTTTTTTGGGGTGAAACATGAGCTCGGTATGTTTTGTCATGTGTGTGTTGTTCCAGTATTCTCGCCGTCCAGTAGGCACACACCAGGAAGTGGGAACTAATCTCTCCTCATCAAGACCATTTCACATCTTACACGTTCATTTATTTGCCTGTCGCATGTGTTGTTGCAGTAGTGTCTCTGCATAGTAAAAATGCCACATCCCTTCATTTGATTTCATGTGATTTCAGGGGTGCATTGAATCCGAGTGCTGGACGACTATTTGCATTTGGTCGATCGCCAGTGGATTCATTTGTTCCACAGAGGTCTGATTAATTTACCCTTTACAAAACACACTTTTCTTTTTCTGTTGCGATTAAACAGATGTTTACTGTTTATGCAGCATGTTATTAGGGAAGAGGGTTACTCGCAGAGGTCACACTTTTAATTAGCCACTATTTAAGACCAAAAACAAAGTGATTATTTGTTAATGACTCTTGAAAGCAGAGAAGTTTTGTGAAGTAAAAAATTCCAAGGCGTATTAAAGACCCATTCACCCATTATCGCCATGCAAATTGTACCCAAACTATGCTGAAACCACAGAATATATTAACCAGTCCTGTTTTAATTAAACATACTCTGTGGAGACTCGAATTCTTCCCACTGACTTGAGATTCTTGGCTAAGTATTATCTCAAAAACTAGCACTGAATATCTTTCACATACAGTAGTCTAGACTGTTCAATATTGCCATAGCTGCCATAGCAAAGAAAAATTACAAATTAGATCACCTTAATGTCTCAATGGTTCCTCCTAGAAAGGCAATGAGATGAAATGGAGAGCAAGTGCAGACTTTTGTAGAACTTGTAGAGAAACATCTGAGATAAAGTTGATAAGTTAATGAAATGTACGAGAACTCCATTAAGTCTCTTTTGAGTAACAACATGTTCCTCTGGCAGACCGTTCACAGGATATTTTCATGGGGTAAATGAACAATCACAGGTGCTGGAGACACCTGCTGTCTGATATGAAAAAGTTAGGAGAACATCCATGTCTATCTTCACCAGCTGAAGACTTTGTTTTCAATGAGACCTTTTCATTCAGCAAATGACAAACACCTGAGCTGTTCAAATTGGAACTAACAAAAGCAATGATTATAATATGCACTGGTAAATCCATACTATTAATACATGTTTTCTTCTACCTTTGACAGAGAATTTAAACAAACCATTGACTTTTGACATGAAATTGCTCTGTCTGAAAATAAACCATATAACACTCTAATTTTTAATAGATATCTGCACGTTTCCTTTCACTCAGTTATAAGTTATTTTATATTGGGTTTACAGATTAAGTTAGACATAACCCAAAACAAAGATGAATTCTAACACATAAGACAAATTGTGCAAAGTCTTAGGCCACATCCACACTTATCCATTTTTGTTTGAAAACACATTTTTATTTCTCAAATAACCTAGTTTTCCAAAGTATGCATTAATGGGAGCGTTTTCTAAATGCTCAGTTTTCGGTGGAGAAAAAAACACCATTCCATTGTGGATGAGAGGCGTAGATGTAGCAAAATCAATGCATTTTGTGAAGAGCAGTGAAGAACCTTAGACAAGTGTTTACAGCCAATATTTTTTTTATTTATTTTTTTTTTTTTTAATATACACAATATTAATCTCCTAAAGCAGGCTGCTTACCTTCCACCTTCAGAGGCATGCATTAATTAGTTATTATTTGTGTCTAAAAGCAAAAATAATATATTTTGTCATAAAAATATTCAATATATATATATATATATATATATATATATATATATACATTTATATTTAAATAAATCTGAGTTCTAACTATTTGCCTTTATGACTTTAATGAATTCTCACTTTTGGACAACATACCCTGAAGGCCACGTCCACACTAATACACTTCCGTTTGAAAGCGCAAAGATTTTGCTACATTTACGCTATCATCCACACTAAAAGGCTTGAAAACGCTCTCCATTACCACATACTTTGGAAAATGATGACTTTAGAAAATTGAATACTGAGTTTTCAAACGAAAATGGATTCATGTTAACATAACCTAAAGGTCTAAATAGGCCACAAATATTCCTCTACCCCAAATGAACATGAACTGCAACCATTTTATTGATTTTTGTTCAAAAGGGTAGTGCTGGTTAATAGGCTAAAAGTTTTGTTATGCACATCCATTAATAAACACTTAATAATAAATGTGGGTTGTAAAAGAAACAATATCAGTTTCTACTTTATATCTGTCCCAACATTTGTTCCATGTGTTAGGCTAATATGAAAATTATATATATATTTTTTTTAATATACATAAACAACTGCAGAAATGTGATTTATCAACCTATGTTAAAAAGTTACTAATTCTTTATATTGTTGGACCTATGCATTTCAAGGTCCTGGTAATACATTTCAATGTTTAATTTTAAGGACATTTTTGTTTTCTTTTACAATAAACAATTTTGGCACAAATTTGGGTCGCACTTGCTGTCTGATGTTAAATTTGGGTAGCAAAACCACTTGAGAAGCACTGCTTTATACAGTGCTAATGACTACTAGTTTAAATAAATAAAGAGATGTGGTAAAACAGCAGACTCATGTAGAGTTGTACCTCCTGTAACCAAATCCCAGAGATCCAACGGGAGCTTTATCTAATTGAGGAGGGTCACGACCTCTGTTTGCAAACCTTTAATAGTCTTTTTCAAGCAATGTGTTTCTGATTCCACCTGTGTGACCCGCTGGTACTTCAGTGACTGGAGCAAGAGAGGACCTGATAGAAGACAGACGCCTTGACATTATATGGCCTGTCTTCTAGCATGTGTCTTTTCAGGAAGTCGAGGTGAGGTGGACTGAAGCGTCTTCCTGTCTGTGCGCTCTCACTGGATACAGCTCGTGCCACGTGAGGTCACTCAATCGCTTGCTCAGCCGTGACCAATCCAAGCCAGCTGTCCAAAACATGCCGCAAATTCCAATTAAACCATTGAAGTTTGCACTTCTAAGAACAAGTTGTACATCCAAAACATTTCTGTTCTCTCTCTCTCTCTCTCTCTCTCTCTCTCTCTCTCTCTCTCTCTCTCTCTCTCTCTTCCCTATACAAGGACATATGTGTAAAATTACTTTTTTTTTTTATTATTATTATTCAGAAGGTCTATGTAATTTCATTTGAAATAACAATATGTTGGGTTGGGAACAATGGCAACAACATTGTTAGTTGTGTTTGTTAAATCAAGCATCACTATTCCTATTTCTCATAAGGAATTTTTCTAACCCTATTATCCTAAGTAGCATGAATGATAACTCAAAACATGTCACTTGTTGAGGTGAATTGTACCAGACTAACAATTTTCATTGGACGGACGATAAAACATTCCACAGACTTACACTGAAGAAGTAACCCGAACCATATCTAAAGATGAGAATATCATACAGTCTTGAGGGTGCAGCAAAACCAAACACAAAGCAATGCTCTGGCAACCACCCACAACACCTTTACAATGTTATTTCGAGTTTTGCCAGGGCAAGCACCACTCATATTTTCTTTGGAAATTATAAAAATTGGGGGCTCAGCGAGTATTGACACTGACTACCACCCCTGGAGTCGCGGGTTCAAATCCAAGGTGTGCTGAGTGACTCCAGCCAGGTCTCCTAAGCAAACAAATCGTCTCACTGCCAAAATACAGACAAGAGTCATTATTTCGGCCAAAATATAGGACATCTCAGCTACTACCGAATAGTTGTCAACCAGCGACGGATCTCGGATCAATGAATATTCAGAGCTTGATTTGTTTGTTTTTTTAAGTTAGTTTAAATGATAGCTGTAAATAGGCTAAATAAGGTGCTTTTGAGAAAAAAAAAAAAAAAGAAATAAAAATAGTTGCTGGATTTGCCAAAGTTTGTGAGGTTCATTGTATTGTGTCATAATAAAAGTTTAGCAAAACACGCAAATGCCCTGGCTAATTTACAAATTCCTTAAGCACGCCTGTTTATCAATGTTTTTTGCGTTTGTATCTAAACATTTGGTACTCATCGCAATAGCGCGAGCGCTGTTCTTGAATGTGCGTACATGTGATGCTGGAAAGCAGCCGTCAGACAGCATCTGGGTGCCGAATTTCAGTATTTGCTATTTCTGATACTGATGAAAGACTAGTATAATTACTTCTACATTATCTACTTGATATTAAAATCTGTTTATGTTTTTGTATCGACTTGATAGTGACATTTTTTTAATCTCTAAAATATGATAAAAACATTCAGGGCTTAAGTCCCGGAAGCCCACACATAGAGCCGCCCATGTTAGCAACCCTAGTTCTGGTGAAGACAGTGATATGTGTGAGGGTTTTACCTTTGCTTTTGTTTAGTTACAATCAAGAACTCTTTCTGTATTTGGAACTCTGTCATTATGTTTTTAATCATTTGTTAAGTAAAACAACAAAGATAATTCCTAATGGTTGCAGGTGATGTTTTTATGGGATTCATATGGTACTTTAACTTCCTTTTTAAAGATTGGCATTCCATCCCTCGGTTATGACTTGTACATTTGAGTTTGGTGACACATTGAGGGCTCCTCAGAGGAAAGACTCTTTTAGAGTGATTGCCGGAGAGCTGTTTGGCCTTTGATTGGCTTTTGTTTGAACAAGTTTTCTAATAAACACCCAGTTCTTCTTAATATATATCTCTCCATCAGCTGGTCCCTGTAGAACATACCAAAACATGGGCACTGCAAAAACAAATTTCTCTGTCAGGAAAAGGTTACACTTCTAATTAAGGGTCCTGCACTGTGTCCTTAATTCCAAGTCAAGCGTCAGCTTCGCCTGATTGGTATAAATCTATTTTCCGTCAGAGGTTATGTTAGTAGTTCACAGGTTCAGCGCAGTGGTGATTTTCTTACACGTTTAAAAGGCCATTGATCACAGAATTAAGAAAAGCTGGAGTGTTCACACTAGAGCAGAGCACTCTCTGGGAGAATATCAGCCATTGAGGTTATGAGGTAGACTGCATTAATATCCAGTTCATTACCATGACATCTGTACTGTTAAAGTAATAGTTCACCCAAAAATGAAAATCCTGTCATTTTCAGCAGTGCCGAGGTGAAATGTTCACTGTGTGGCGCAAAAAGCGAGTGAATCGTTTTTGAGTTTAAATGTTTCTGATTTATGGTTAATGCTCTATTGAGTTTAAAATTAACAAAATTGACCTCTCTACCATTAACCTTACACCCTAAACCTTACCTATAGAGTCAAAAAAGCAAATGTGAGATGGAAAACACAATTGCTGTAGCATCTGTGTCATTTTGTGGTGCTTTTATGACACTTTTGGCTTTCCACTGATCATTTTCACATGCAAATGAGCTTTGTGGCAAACTTGCAGCAAATTGTCCATTGTTGCCAAAGGTTTGCTGCAGGTTCACCACTACTGGTAGAGAGCTTCAAACTTCTGGAAAACATTTGCAGTGAATCACAAGCTCATTTGCATGTGAAAATTAGCTTGTGGCTAATTTGTCAGAACTCTATATTTTTTGTAAGGTCATTTTGCAAAAATGTTGGTATAGTAACGTGATTCTATGAGACCAGGTTGTCCTTTTGTGTTCTACAGAAATAATAATAATAATAATAATAATAATAATAATAATAATAATAATAAACAGCATACAGGTTTGGAATGAAATGAGGGAAAATTATGCATTTACATTTTTGTGTGAAATATCCCTTTAAGAAGGCTGTTGTAGGCTAAAATATCTACAATAATAAACTGAACATCAGAAACATTTGAAATGTATGTGAAATGGTCTCATGGTAAGATCATATCTCCTGGCCTGACTCTGGCAGCTCGATCCATCTCCCAGACCGTTATGGAGTGTCTGACCAGTGAACGGTCAATGTGAGGAGGCCACAGTCACCAAAGCAAAATAAATTGCAGGCAGAGGAAGTGGTCAACATTAGCAGGGGCCCAATAAGAAGATGAAATGTAAAATGGTGCTGGGTAATTGATGCGTTCTTCCTCTTCAGCTGGTAATGTGAGGGGGGGAATAATTGTTCCCAGATATCCCGCCATTGCTCCATAGGAAAAGCTAATTAGTGTCTTTACTGTTAAGTCTTTACTGTAAATAATTACAACTAATCACCTCAGCTAATGGATATTAGCATATGAGATATACAAACAAGCTGAGGGGTGCTTACGACCTTGCTAAAAAAGACATTTACAGTGCCCTAGAAGTGAATTTTTTATTTATTTATTTTTTTCTGTCAAAAAAAATATACTGAGGAATAAAGGTAAATGGAAAGCAAAGGCATATACTGTATGTAGTATATGATAATGATATACTGTATATCAAATGTAAATATGTGACATAAACTGATGGAAGTAAATGAAGTCAGAGCAGCCTGGGAAGGTTATAAGTCACTGATTATTAGTGTGTTCTCTAAACAGGGAATAAGTGACCAACATACGACCTTGTCCTTAGAACAATATTACCTTATTAAAGGGATAGCTCTCCCAAAAATAAAAATGCTCTCATCATTTACTCACCCTCATGCCATCCCAGATGTGTATGTCTTTCTTTCTTCTTCTGAACACAAATGAAGATTTTTAGAAGAATATTACAGCTCTGTAGGTCCATACAATACAAGTGAATGGTGATCAGACCTTAGTAGCTCCAAAAATCACATAAAGGAAACATAGAAGTAATCCTTAAGACTCCAGTGGTTAAATCCATATCTTCAGAAGTGATGTAATGTGGGTAAGAAACAGAACAATATTTAAGTTTTTTTTTTTTACTCTAAATCTCCAGATATGAAAGTAAAACTAAACAGGCACCACATGTGACTTTCAGACACTCAGTGAAAGAGCGCACAAACAACTTAAGCACCTTCATGTCGTGCCGACACCCCCTGAGAACCATGTTGTGGACCAGTGTGATGCGTGCATTTATCAGACCCAAAACCCATTCAGGCATGGGCTTCACGGCTCGCCCTAGCCTCTTTGGTGACTCTAGATAACCTCGGGCCGAATACACGCCCTCCGCGGCAGCGACAACTGTGTCTGTCCTCTCAACTTCTGATAGTAGGCTACTTCAGGCACTTAACATGGTGACCATAGGTTACAGGGAATCTGGTTCGATTCCGGAGAGGGAGCCTGAGAAATGGCTACCACATCCAAGAAAGGCAGCAGGTTCACAAATGTCCATGGCAAGCACTGCCTTATGGACCACACGCACAGCCTGAACCTGAGGATGATGAGACACATAAATGTTCCTGCACAAGCAGCGCTCCAAGCATGGCATCAGTTCATTCAACATCTACAGTGGTACATATTATAAAATCATTCTAAATTGTAATGGTGTACTGCACTGTTTTATAGTGTGATGTTTTTTGGCCTTTTGCGTCATCTTTCTCTACTGCACAGGTGCAGTGGTGCTGAAAGGCGATGGTTTGGGCGTGATTTTTGCAAATTACTACCTTTGTGCATGGGCTCTTTTGTTTAGAATACTCTGGATTCATTAACACTAGAATGAGGGGAAGAACAAATTCATGTGTGTATGCACCTGTTGTGAATCAGGCGAAAATGTTTCCCTGTGCGTATAATAATAAATAATACAAATAATGAATGTTTAAAAAAAAAAAAAAAAAAAAAAAAAAACATATTATCATTGCTAGTTTAACGCTTTTAATGTCGGTGGCAAAACAGGTGTCTGTGCTTTGAATTGTACCAGTTGTGCTGCTGTTGGTAACTGCAGAAGCTCCTGACACATGGTTCAAAGATCATATTTACTGGTCAGGGCATTTCATCGTTCAGCAAAGAAAAAAAAAAAAGAAAAAAAACACAACCTTACAAAATAAAAATAAATACATTTTAAAAAACTTGGCCTGGTAGCATGTGAATGCTCGCTCTGTTGCGACAAGAAATTGCAAAAACAATTTGCGTTTGGTGTGAAAAGGGCCTTGACAGTGGTTCAGCTGTTTTCAAATTAGTGTAGTTTTTACAATAATAAGCTAGTTTTTCCAATGACTAGCTGTGTACTGTGACACAATACTACATCACTGTTTTCTGAAAAGAATGTATTGCACTGACAACATTACAGTCGAGAAAACTGAGGAGGAGATCTGAGCTCCATTTTATAAGTAATTTGTAAAGAAGCTTGATAACTTTTTCACAAACAAATCACTCATTGATTCTTGATATATATATATATATATATATATATATATATATATATATATATATATATATATATATATATATATATACTAAATTAATTTTAAATGGATATATGATTTGTAGACAAAGGTCTCAGCTAACGAACCATGTAAGGGAACAGGTTTTTATAAAAATGCTTTTTCTGAAAATTGAAATGTATTCACTTCAAAACTTAAATCTTACTATGATTTGTGTCAACTGCATCAGACACACTAAAAAGCATGCTATTTTAATATGATCCATCCAAAAGTATTTAATTAGCTAATAATGATATTCAGTAAAGGAGTTATAAAAACATAACCCCCATCCTGATTTCTTCTATTTTATATATATATATATATATATATATATATATATATATATATATATATATATATATATATATCCAATACCAACTGGGCCTGTATGAAAAAGTATTTGCTCCTTAGTTACTAAATCCCCAAATCTATGAAACTGCATTTGTAATGGGGTTCAGCTGGACTAGACACACCCAGACCTGATTACTGCCAGCCCTGTTCAATCAAATCAACACCTAAATAGTACTTTTTCAGAAGCATGAATTTGGCTAAAAGGTCCCACCCAGTAGCACAAAATACCAAGGTCAAAATAAATTCTAGAAATTATGAGGAAAAAGGTGATTGAAATACTTCAGGCTGGGAAGGGTTACAAAGCTATTTCACAGGCTCTGGGACTTCAAAGAACCACAGTGAGAGCCATTATCTCCAAATGGAAAAAACTTGGCACAGTAGTGAACCTTCCCAAAAGTGGCCGACCTTCCAAAATTCCTCTAAGAGCACAGCAACAACTCATCCAGGAAGTCACAAAAAAGCCAAGGAGAACATCCAAGGAACTGCATGCATCTCTCACATCAATGAAGGTCACTGTTCATGACTCCACTATCAGAAAGACACTGGCCAAAAATGAAATCCATGGAAGAGTGGTGAGGCAAAAACCACTGCTAACACAGAAGAACATTGAGGTCTAAATTTAGCCAAAACACACCTTGTTGATTATCAAAGCTTTTGGTAGAATGTTCTATGGACTGATGAGTCGAAAGTGGAACTTTTTGGAAGACAGGTGTCCCATTACATCTGGCGTAAATAAACACAGAATTCTACAAAAAGAACATCGGGCCAAGAACACCTACGGTCAAGCATGTTGGTGGTAGTGTGATGGTGTGGGGATGCTTTGCTGCTTCAGGGCCAGGGCGACTTGCAATAAATGAGGGAAACATGAATTCTGCTCTCTACCAGAAAATCCTAAAGGAGAACATCCGGTCATCAGTCAGTGAGTTGAAGCTCAAGCGCAACTGGATTATGCAGCAAGACAATGATCCAAAGCATAGGAGTAAGTCCACCTCTGAATGGCTCAAAAGAAGCGAAATTAAAGTTTTAGAGTGGCCTAGTCAAAGTCCTGACTTGACCCATTTGAGATGCTGTGGCTGGACCTTAAACGGGCAGTTCATGCTTGAAAACCCTCCAATGTGGTTGAACTAAAGCAGTTCTGCAAAGCAGAGTGGGCCAAAATTCCACCACAGCGTTGTGAAAGACTGATCTTCTGTTATCGGAGGTGTTTGGTTGTAGTTTTTGCTGCTGAAGGTGGCACAACCAGTTATTACGTTTAAGGGGCAGCTTAAGGTTAGTTCCCTATCTGTCACTCACTCGACGTTGTGTCAATGTAGTGACACTAGGGGTCGCTCTTGGGAGCCCGAGACACCTCTGGTCTTTGATAAAAGGCCAATAAAAATTGGCGAGTGGTATTTGCATGCCACTCCCCCAGACATACAGGTATAAAAGGAGCTGGTATGCAACCACTCATTCAGATTTTATCTTCGGAGCCGAATGGTCATGCTCACTGAGCTGAATTCCCATGACTGTTCATTCACCTCTGCTGGATATGACGGCACATTTCAGCGGCTTCTCCCCCCTCTGCACTGCTGCTCTGCAGAGAATGCCCCTGGGCACTTCAGCAGAAATAAAAGAGTATATTTCTCTAAAAGAGTATATTTCTCTAAAAGAGCGGCACACACGAAAGTCTTTTTCAAAACGCGTCTCCCCGCCCCTGAGCGCCCAGCTGTGGCATAAATCCACCCCCGATGTGACAGTCTCCAAGGGTCACGAGGACAGGCCTCTTCCTCCCCCATTCCAGGCTGTTCCGGGGGTGGTCACAAGGAGCCAGGTAAGTACTTTGATGTCCCTGAACTCAGCACGGCCACGACATGGTCTGACAAGATTGTCCCTACAGCCGAGATGGAGGAGTTTTACAGCCCCTACTTCATTTTACCGAAAAAAGGCGGTGGGTTGCGGCCAATCTTGGACCTGCGAGTACTGATCCGGGCTTTACACAGACTCCCGTCCTCGATGCAAATGCAAAGACGCACTCTAGCGAGCGTCCAGCATCAAGATTGGTTTGCGGTGGTAGACCTGAAGGGCGCGTACTTCCAAGTCTTGATTCTACCTTGACACACACCCTTCCTGCGGTTTGCATTCGAGGGTCGGGCGTATCAGTACAAGGTCCTCCCTTTCGGTCTGTCCTTGTTCCCTCGCATCTTCATGAAGGTCGCAGAGGCAGCCCTTGCCCCGCTAAGGGAAGTGGGCATTCACATCCTCAACTATCCCGACAGTTGGCTAATCCTAGCTCGCTCTCGGGATGTGTTGTGTGCACACAGGGTCCTGGTGCTCTCGCACCTCAGCCGGCTAGGGCTTCGGGTCAACTGGGAAAAGAGCAAGCTCCTCCCGGTTCAGAGCATCTCTTTTCTCGGTTTGGAGTTGGACTCAGTCTCGTTGACGGTGCACCTCACGAACGAGCGTGCACAGTTGGTGCTGACCTGTTTGAAGGTGTTCAAACAGAAAACAGCGGGTCCACTGAAATTTTTTCAGAGGCTCCTGGGGCATATGGCATCCTCAGCGGTGGCCACCCCACTCCGGTTGATGCATATGAGACCGCTTCAGCACTGGCTTCAGACTCGAGTCCCGAGATCGGCATGGCGCTGCGGGACATATTGCGTGGTCATCACGCCGGTCTGTCAACGCCTCTTCAGCCCTTGGACTGACCTCACGTTTCTACGGGCAGGCATTCCCCTAGAGCAGGTCTCCAGGCACGACGTGGTCATGACAGATGCCTCCAAAACGGGCTGGGGTGCTGTTTGCAATGGGCACGCAGCCGCCGGCTTATGGATGGGCCCGCGGCTGCGTTGGCACATCAACTGCCTCGAGTTGCTGGCAATTCTGCTCGCCCTGCGGAGGTTTCCGGCCGTTGATCCAGGGCAAGCACGTGTTAGTTCGGACGGACAACATGGCAACGGTAGCATATGTCAACCTCCAAGGCGGTCTGCGCTCTCGTTGTATGTCACAACTCACCGGCCGTCTCCTCCTCTGGAGTCAGCAGCACCTCAAGTCGCTGCGAGCCACTCACATCCCGGGCGACCTCAACACTGCAGTGGACGTGCTGTCACGGCAGGTTACCCTCAGGGGAGAGTGGAGACTCCACCCTCAGGTGGTCCAGCTGATCTGGAGTCAATTCGGACAGGCACAGATAGACCTGTTTGCCTCCCAAGAATCCTACCACTGCCCGCACTGGTTTGCCCTGACCGAGGCACCTCTCGGCATAGACGCGCTGGCACACAGCTGGCCCCCTGGCCTGTGCAAATATGCGTTTCCCCCAGTGAGCCTACTTGCACAGACTCTGTGCAAGGTCAGGGAGGATGAGGAGCAGGTCGTCCTGGTAGCACCTTACTGGCCCACCCAGACGTGGTTCTCGGACCTCACGCTCCTCGCGACAGCCCCCCCTGGTGAATTCCACTGAGGAAGGACCTTCTTTCTCAGGGACAGGACACCATCTGGCACCCACGACCAGGCCTCTGGAATCTCCACGTCTGGCCCCTGGACGGGACGCGGAAGACCTAAGTGGTCAACCACCCGTGGTGGTAGACACGATCATTCAGGCTAGGGCCCCCTCTACGAGGCACCTGTATGCCTTGAAGTTTCATCTGTTTGCTAAGTGGTGTTCCCCAGAGACCCCCAGAGATGCGCAGTCGGATCGGTGCTTTCCTTCCTGCAGGAGAGGTTGGAAGGGCGGATGTCCCCTTCCACCTTGAAGTATACGTTGCTGCTATTGCAGCACACCACGACACAGTGGACGGTAAATCCTTAGGGAAGCACGACCTGATCATCAGGTTCCTGAGAGGTGCCAGGAGGCTGAACCCCTCCAGACCGCGCCTCGTTCCCTCATGGGACCTCTCTGTAGTTCTTCAGGGTCTACAGAGAGCCCCCTTTGAGCCCCTGGAGTCAGTTAAGCTTAAGGCACTCTCCTTGAAGACTGCCCTCCTGACTGCGCTCACTTCCATCAAGAGGGTAGGAGACCTGCAAGCGTTCTGTCAGCGAAACGTGCCTGGATTTCGGTCCGGGCTACTCTCACATGAGCTTGAGCCCCGACCGGAATATGTGCCCAATGTTCCCACGACCCCTTTTGGGGACCAGGTGGTGAACCTGCAAGCGCTGCCCCAGGAGGAGGCAGACCCAGACCTGTTGTTGCTGTGAACGGTGTGCGCTTTACGCATCTATTTGGATCACACGCAGAGCTTTAGGATCTCTGAGTGGCTCTTTGTCTGCTTTGGTGCACAGCAGAAAGGAAGCGCTGTCTCCAAGCAGAGGATCGCCCACTGGATCATTGACACCTTAGCTATGGCATATCACGCCCAGGATGTGCCGCCCCTGGTAGGGCTACGAGCCCATTCTACTAGGGATGTAGTGGCCTCCTGGGCCCTGGCCAGGGATGCCTCTCTAACAGACATTTGCAGAGCAGCGGGCTGGGCAACACCCAACACCTGATTTATTCAGGATTATAAAAAAATTAGAGTTGATGCAAAGTAAGGACTATATTAGATAATATAATGTAAAAATGTATTTATGTATTGTTTGACATACATATTCCTACCTTTCATTTGATATTTATATTTATGAATTTTTGGCATTTTGGCAACATTTTGTTTGGCAATTTAACATCGTGACGTCTTGCTGAGGACAGGTTAAGTTACATGTGCTTCCAAGTATAGAGCATGCATTTTAAAAAGCTCTAACAAAATCTCTGTTGTACCTCCTTTACAATACAGAAAACAATGAAGGTATGGATATTGTTGCAATGTTAATGGTTTTCTGATAATTACCGCTATCTGTCGGGTGCAATTGTTTAATTTGCGATGCACGTCTGTTTCTTCTCAATGTAAGTGGTCTATTGTAGCAGTAGGATGGGTCTAGGTTTATTTTTACATTTCTAAATAAAGCTCAAGATATCTATGAAGCATAATGACTGACGTTCTGGGATGATAGGTGTGCCTGATATGAGTTTGACAGAATCAAAAAAAGTCCAAATCGAAAGAGAAAAAATAATTATTGAAAACAGCCATAGGTAACATCAAAATAAACAGTCCCAGGAGCACAACTTTCTCATGAGGTCCAGATGTAACCATTTTTAAATATTGTAGCCTGACATACAATGGCCCCAACAAGTATTTAAACATGTTTGGACATTTGGGTCACACTTAAAAACGTCTGATTGTTATAGCATTAAAAAATATCAAAGCAAGTGTTATCCGCAAATAAATGATAACTAACTTCACTTTTCTGAGCCAATTTTTGATGTCATCTTTGATTTTTATGTATAAAGTCAGTTCCCCTTAGGTTCACACAGGTGTCCTAACAGAGTAACCACAGGTGGAGTTCTGCACATTAACTACTGTGAATACATTCCACTAACAATTGGCAACCACACAGTGTCCAAATACTTTTCATCGTAATTTTAACAATACATCTATTGATTTACCATTTAAACCCTAAAAGGTGCCTTTTTGCTTAAATGTTTTGCTTGGAAAGTATGCTTGTGCTAGATTTCTTTCAAATAAAAGCCACCTGTTTTGATATTTTATTATCTAATATAAAAGGTATTAACTGTGGCTAACATTTTCAAATACTTAAAGTCCACTGTGTGTGTATATATATATTATCAAGTAAATTATCAAGTAATTAATTATAAATAAACTGAATATAACACATTTGTGTAGTGCTTTTCAAAATAAAAATAGTTCCACTTTACAAAAAATAGTACCATACAAACCTCTTATTAAGCAAGCAAAAGGAAAATCCCTTCCAAGGCAAGTCATTCCATTCTGTGGCCATCTAGGGAATACTCTCAGGCAGCTATTTTCTATAGATACAAGTGCATTTAAGTACAGCTCCTATCAACTTAAATTGGGAAAGGCTGTAATTTCTAAAACAGTTGGTCAAGATTGCAATCAATTAAAATCAAATCAGCAGTAAAATCTGAAAACAATGGTATCATAAATTGTGCTTCTTTAGCTCCGATCACGCTAAAAAATGCAATTAGTCCAGCTAATGCGCACGCACTTTCTCAGGTTAACTAACAGGCGATGTCTGTAACTGAAAGATGATTGTTTTTTTCCCCTGTAGAGATTTGACCTAAACACGGTCAATGTTAATAAAGTTTCGATTGTAATAAAATGTCATTATTAAAATTTTGACCATTTTGTTCAAAGGCTAGGAGAGGTCTGCTGGCCCGTGCCACCCCACCGCAAGATGCTGCCCTGGACGGCTGCCCATGTTGCCAATGCCCAGATCTGCCACTGAGCTTCCGGGTGCAGGACAGAAACTTGTGGGAGCAGGTGGGTGCGGGATGGAAAAACAGTCCTAGCTGGATACTCCCTGTATGCCTGGAACTAACGGAAATTAAAGTGTTTAGATTGCAGAATAACCAAACCACAAATGGACACATGAACCACAGCAGTGAAGCGAGACTGCTGGATACATGCAGTACTAACTGTAGCACACATCTTATCTCTGGTTGGTAAACACAGTTTGTGCCAACTAACAGTAAGTTTGATAGTTAGAGTTTAGTTGGCGAATTAATTCAGAGTATTTCTTAAAGGCTCTACAAGTGACTATAGATCACTCCTTGCAACGGCGTAAGGTGGGCAAGGAGGAAGCGGGAACCAGCTGAACACTCAGTGTAAGTTTTAATATCATAAATGAACTTAAATCAATGTAAACATAAACACATAGACACACACAGCAGCCGCATGTGGCTCTCTCTCTCTCGAAATGGTGCCTCCGGCTCGTCTTTATCCCCCTCCTGGCTGATTAGCCCGATTCAGGGCCGGGCGTGTGTTCTCACCCTCCTCCTCGTCACACTCCTATTAGGCTATAATGAATGAAGCTGCGTAAGTAATTTCTCTCGCTTCATCCGCCATCTTGGATTCATTTTTCCACCAAACTCATCACGGTGCATTCTGGGATCATCTACCTGGGGAAGGAAATATACAATGCTACCTTAGAATTTGGACAAAACGAGATATCTTAAGAGGCAGCATAATTAAGATACCTACATTTTGGAACAGCCTTCGTGTAGGGAGCGCGTCTATGATGTCTTAAATGCTGCCTCAGGAGGATGCTCACTAGATGGGTGTTCCAATTCCTCACATTTATTTTAATAAACATGGTCTGTCTCGGGCTAAACAGTCTCCGGCCCAAGGCAACTATAACAAGGGAAGGCTTGGTCACGTTTACCTTTGCACAGCGAAATTCCGTGGGTGAAATACAGTCATCTCAGTGGGAATCCAAGTAATCAGCAGTTTTGCCAGATGGACTTCCAATGAAATTTCCATTTGTGTAAAGGTTTGTTTTTGTCATTTCATCTTGCATAATAGTATCTTGAGAAAAAGGTTGATTTTAGACTTTTTATTCATACCAGCATTGCAAGTTATGTACCGCAGTGTATTGCAGCTACTGCAACACAAGCACTAACCTCAAGCAGTGAGTGTTATCCATATCAGTTAATGAAATTAAATGTGAACATGTTAATATCAGTGTCTGTTCTATAACAATACCTTAACCTTAAACTGGCATTAAACATGCTTAACCTTTAGCGGTTTCTTGCCTTTCTGTTAGCTTGTCCTCTCCATTGGAGCGTTCAGATGGCGGCATCGCTTTCACAATAAAGAGGACAGCAAATCTATAGGCTGCCCCTGAGGGATTATGGTATAGACAGAGAGCTAATGAGTGTTGAGAGCAGATGCAACATTTCACACTGAATAAAGATGTCTTGCTGAGCAAATCACAATATCACCATCTGACATTTACAGCAATATTGATGCACTGATTTTATTTTTATTTATTTTTTTATTTATTTTTTTGGTCTAAATTTGTTGAACATAATATGGTGCAATTAGAGACCAATGGAAGACTCAATTTAACTCACAGCCTCTCATGGTTTATTGCTTTATTCTATTGTGATTTAAATGTTGATTACAGCATGACTTTAACATGTGCATTTTTTCACAACATGTAAACTGAAATGTCACAAATTGGCATGCAATAATGTGTACACAACACATTACACAGTTAAAGTGTTTACTTGGGAATAATTATAAAAGGTGTAGGACTAATCACTGCAAATGTGATAGAGGTAGTGTTCTTAATAAACATTTATCAGAGTCATTTATCTGTATTATTGCAGATGTTTCATTCGTCAGCTGTTTTGTCAGTAAGAGTTATTCTGTAATTTATAATAAATTGTGTGTTTTGTGTCTTGGGAAATATATACTAATGGTTACAGATATCTCATAATGATGGTCTTAAGCGGTTAAACGAATCATCGTTGCTCAAATACTCTTAGGCCTATACTCTGTATTGTTCCAGTGCTGGAAGGCTGTTTGTTCTAAAACATAGTGCACACATAAGTTTTTTGTCCATTGCCTCAGCTAATTTCCTTAAATCCTCCATGATTAGTTCCATGGTCACATCAGTGTCACAGCAGAACATGCTGCACATTAGTCAATTAATAGTCTGTTAAATGACAACAGTTCCAGTCAAATGAATTACTAAAGGGAATATCGCTGGGTTCCCTCATAAAACCTTAGAAAGAAATTCAAAGGAATTCCTAAAGGAAGTCAACACCAATAGAAAAATACAACAATTAGTCTAGTCTTTATTATGTTGCTTGTAGTGTTTTCCTCATATTCCTGTTTGGAAACTGGTTATCCATATAGAAACTTCAAACAATCTAGTATGCATTTTGTATTTTCACGTCTTACACATTCCAGGCAAAACCTACATACATTTTCTAATATTAACTTTAATCTTAACAATGGGCTTTAGCGATGGATTGTTCATTCTTGTCAAAGGTTTGCCACTGAACCATTTACCAGTAGAGGCAAACTTTGCTAAGAAGCGGCAAACATTGGCCAAGTAGTTGCAAACATTCAATAAAGGTTTGCCACAGAACCGTTAACAATTAGCGGCAAATATTTGCTAAGTAGAGGCAAACATTCAAAAAAAGGTTTGCCACAGAACCGTTTACCAGAAGTGACAAATATTTGCCAAGTAGTGCCAATCTTTCAACAAAGGTTTGCCACAGAACTGTTTACCAGTAGCTGTAAATATCTGCCAGGTAGCGGCAAACATTCAACAAAGGTTTGCCACAGAACCATTTACCAGTAGCAGTAAATATCTGCTAAGTAGCAGAAAAAGTTCAACAAAGGTTCGCCATAGAAGCGTTTATCAGCAGTGACAAATATTCACCAAGTAGTGGCAGACATTCAACAAAGGTTTTCCACAGAACTGTTTACCAGTAGTGGTAAATATCCGCCAAGTAGCAGCAAACTTTCAACAAAGGTTTACCACAGAACCGTTTACCTGTAGCGGCTAATATTTGCCAAGTAGTGGCAAACATTCTACAAAGGTTTGCCAACGCTCTGTTTACTAGTAGCCGCGAACATTCAACAAAGGTTTGCCACAGAACGGTTTTACCAGTAATGTCAAATATTCATTAATTAGCTGCAAAGGTTTGCAACAGAACCATTTGCTAATGTTGGCAAAGTTTTTCTGCTAGTTCACCACTGCTAGAGCAGCAAACTTCTGGTAATTAGTTTAGTATGCCACAAATTTACCACACTTTAACTTGCAAGTTTACCACAATTAAACAGTTTTTTTTTTTTTTTTTAAAAAGGTACTGTACTTCCATACCTGATTTTTATTTTATTTAATTTTGCATTATTGCTTATAAAATGCATTGTCAGCACAGCATTGCAGAGAGGTGCATGTTTTTGATCAGATATAGGGTGTAGCAGTGAATGAGATAGGTGGAGCTAGTTTAAATCCTGCCTGTGCTATATGAATGCTTGCAGACTAGCTGCTGTAGTCCACAGGGCACATATCAAAAGGCTCCACTTTAGTGCAAAGCATTCCCAGTGGACAGAGGCAAAATGTGCCACCATTATATGGGCCTCTCTCACGGCTCTACCTCAGACAAGAGTATTCAAATCAAATAAATCATCCCTTAAGATCAGGCCATAGCAATTGAAGTGGAATTAATACCTGAACCGTCAACAGAGTGATGACTTGTCATAATATAAGAATCATGCACCAGAGACCTCTAATTGTCTCTACATTTTTTTTTTTTTTTTTTTTTTTTTGTGGCTTTCTCATGAAAGGTTAAAGTGCCCGACTCGATGCCCTTCCATTTCTGTTCATTAATTCAGTGCTAGGGATGGACTCAGCAGCCATGTTAATTGAATCCCATGTCCGTGCGTTCTCGGCAGTTTTGATTTTACCGTTATATTGCTTAACTTAGTTCTTTAATACAGGCTATTAAATGTCAATTAGAGTGATATTTGTCAGTCCAATTCCATACAATTTACTTGATTTATGAGCGTCATTTCTTCAAAGGGTGAAGAGAAATACATGTTATCATGTAACAAAGGCAACAATACATTCAAACTCTTCACATCTCAGACTACACACTATCACGGCAAAATCGTAAGGATTCATAGGACTTTTCTAAATTTGGCTAATTCGTATGATATTGTACGACTGCACTCGTTTGAATTCCTACGACTTTCACTACAGCCAATGACGTCGCTGGACATCGTTTCCATCTAATAAATAACAATTACTTGCTTCTGTCTCACACAACAGCTTCCTATCATGTTTACACACTCTACTGATTGGTTAAGTTTAGATAAGGGGTTTGGGTAAGGGCATAATATTAATAAATATGTCCTTTATACAAACGGACACGTACAAAATCATACGAAATTGCCAACTCGTAAAATATGTACGAATTTTCATTAGACTGGGTAGTCTCAGACTATGAAGTGATCAAAATGAAATGAGTAAAGTTGTTGTTCCATACTAGAAAAAACAAACAAACTATGTTGTGTTTTTGTGACTTTCCAGACTTGGAAACACTATTTAAAAAAAATCCCAGATATTTGCAGGTTTCCATGAACGTGGGATCCCTGTAAATTTCATGTTTTATACTAGTTATAATACAATCCTAAAGTTAAACACAAGGCTGACATGTATTCCGGAAAGTAAAACTAAAATGGAATTGCTCATGGCGGAGTAATTATTACGAAGCAAAATTCAGTGTGGCAGGTAGTGCTAAAACAAATGGAGCAACCTCAAGACAACTTTGTGCTTATTTGAAATTTCACAGAGGTACTTTTTCATCTGTCACAGGTTATTGATATATTCATTAAAGGAACCTGTTCTCTCTTATCAATTTCTTTTTGTCAGTAGCATGTTGTCAACCTCAGTTGACAATGAATCAATTTACAATTATGATTGTTGATGGCCCATGACACAAACAGTGAGGGAATGTCATTAGATGAACATTAAAATGATGCACAGTGTGTTGAGACCCTGACTGCTGCTGTTTAGTATAGCCCACCCTCTACTGTGGGTGCCACTGGCCTGTAAGCTCACAAACAGTGTACAAACACACAGTAATGTATGTAATATATTTTATGTAACAAATACTTTTCATATATGTTGTTGTGTTTACACTAGGGCTGAGGAATGCAAATGTAAAGACTTACAAAAAAACTTTAATTTAAATTACTGTATATTAAAGACATATGACCTGCTCCATCATTTTTAGTCGCATTGACCCAGAATCACATTTTGTTTATTATTATTATTATTATTATTATTTTTTTTTTTTTTTATTTTTTTTTTTTTGCAGTCTAACTAACCATGGACTTTGGAAAACTTTCCTGAGGTAAATGTAAGCAACTGTTAGGTGTTGGTGCAGATGTTGGTTCAGATCACTGTGAAAGTTGTTCATATCATTGGCGTCTTCCTGCAGTTCAAACCCTGATGTGCCGAATATATTAAAGATGATAATTTCAGCCAAATGCACTATATCATTCAACATCCCCTCTAATGTTCATTCATGTGTTTTTTCTTGCTATAATTAGTTGTTAAAAGTAGGGCTAATCGAAGGAGAGATGTAGCACTCCAGTTTGAATTGAAACAGCTAAAGTAATTTGACACACTGCATTAAAGAGCATAAAAACAAATGTATTTTTTGAATTTCATGATAACACTGGTAAAAATCAAAAAGCTGAGACTCTGTTTAATCAAAAACAATAAAAAATTAAAATTAAAAATCACGTTATTGACCAAATTCCACTTTTTTTTTTTTTTATTGTCACAGTTTGTTCACCCCAAAATGAAAATGTCTTTCCAAACTTATGTGACTTTCTTTCTTCCATGGAATACAAAAAGATACATTTAGCAAAATGTCAGAGCTACTGTTTTCCATATATAAAAGTATCAGAAAAGTATCATAAATGTAGTCCATGTGACTTGTCCAACAGTGGCGTAGCAGTCATTTTGAAATATACTTTTAATATTTGTAGTATTTTAAAGATTAATTGAAAAATTAGCTGCAAAAATAAAGGGCATCTTCTGGAGCACTTGCTTCTGTTTCACACATGACAATAAAAGACTGAGCATAAGCTGGTCTTGAATAAATTATTTAATCAATTACAATAATGACAAATGTGCATGTGCACAATTATTTATTTATTTATTTATTTTTTATCTTTTTATGTGCATTGTGAGATTTACATTTATCCAAGTGGCTTGAGTGTTTGATTACGTTCACAAAAATTCGTTCAGATCCATTTAATGATTCAGTGACCATTTCTAGTGATGCCAGAAGGTGGTGACAAATGAGTGTCCTGTGTGAAATGAGTTAGTCACTGAATCAACAATCAAAATACATTTTTAATCCTTTAAAATTTGTGTCTACAGACCTACAAAGAGACTTTAGTAGAGGTTTTAAGCATTATAAGAACAAAGCAAATCTATTATTTCCCTACAGTTTGTGAGCTGCTGAGCATGACTTTTATCAAAAGACAACAATAATAGTCTTATAATAATTATGAGTTTCAATAACGTCTGTACGTTTTCATGAATAAAAAAGCATGTCTACATACCTATTCACTTCAGTAAAATGCCTAAGTGTTCTAAGAACACAGCAGATCTTTTTTTTTCCTACAGTTTGTTGACTGCACACCAAAATAGAGGTAAAAAACAGAAGCTGATATTAAAAATAGCTTTACATACTATTACCTCACAAACATAATGTAAAAACATAATGAAGACTCATGCGCTGATATAAACTCCACTTACAATGTGTGCTTGAAAGAAGGATTGTCCTTTGTTTTTATTTACTTTCTGCAGTGCATTTCACAAAATGCTGCTAATCAAGAACGCTGTGCACTATAAATAACACTCGTTTGTGTGTTCCTCATCTCTAGATTATTAATTTAGATCAACATCTATGCCGATAAAAAACATGGATAAATGAGCATTGTTGAAAGCAACTTTGTAGAAATGAATGGAGCCGGTTGATTAGACTGTCTGACTGACGGCCTATTACGTAAGGGTTGTTTCGGCTCGTGAAACTCACCTGTGATTGGATGGATGGTTGCTCAATCAGCCCAAAGAATACTGTTTACAAATCCACCATTTGGCTTGAAAAAGTGCAGGGGATCAAATCACCTTTTAATGAGTGCGGGGGATGTGTCCCCCACGTCTCCTGGGGCTGCTACGCCCTTGTTGTCCACTATATTCCAGGTATTCTGAAGATATATGGTAGCTTTATGTGAGGAATAGACTCAAATCAAAGCCATTATTTACTGATGATCTTCCCCTTTGCAGAGGCTCTAAAATCTCATTCACATATGTACATATTCATTGGTGCCATGTGATCAGACACATGATAACTAATGCATGTGGCATCATTGATGTCAAACCTGCCATGATGGGCTTTCGTATGGCATATTTGCAATTAAATATTTTAATTTTTTGGTTTCAGTCTGATCATTAAACAAATTGTATGGCTTCAAAAGACTTGCTGTTTTGTCCTTTTTGGAGCTTGGCGGTCAAGACAATCTTCATCCATCTTCATTGTTTGGAAAAGAGCAGCATGAACATTTTTCAAAATAATGTTTTTTTGTTTTTTTTTCTCTTCACAAACGAAAGTCATATGGGGCAAGAACAACACAAGTGTGAGTAAATGATGACAGATTTTTCATTTTTAGCTTAACAGTTCCTTTAAGGTCTTTGAGGTGTGATGGAATAAACACCTTTATGATTTCTTTCAGACAGAGGGACAGAGCGAAGAGTGAAGGCTGTTTTTGTCTCCCTGTGGCTTCTCATCGGGTCACTGACCTTGTTGCCATGGCAGACTAACATGACAGCAGTGGAGATTTGATTGCTGGGTCCAGCTGAAGAGAAGGGAAGAGACAGACTAAATTAAACTCCATTCATCTTAATGAAATACAATTATTTTCCACTTATTAATCATTGAGAAATCAATATGTCTCTTCTCGGCTGGATTTGTCATCCAGTGTTGCCCGTCAATGTATCATCCTCGAAGCAAGACATTCCCAGGTTCAGTCACCTGTGTCCTTTCTCTACAAGAGAGACAGACGGAGACTAGTGTCTAGTGAATTTTAAAAATGGTCTTGCGCTGCACAGAGATGGATTAATGCTCATTAAGTCAGACTCCTGATAATTGTGTGTTTCACACCGATCAATTCACTAAATATATTGCATAATGGGACATTATTAAAGTCTAAGTGACACTACTGACTTTGAATGAGGGATGTGTCAGTGGAAATGGAGTATCCTCACCTTTTATTGCATCTTTGAAGCTCAGTCTGATGTATGATTCCAGTTTCGAAGAGTTTCGCATAATGAGATAACTGCATTCATTGGATGCAAGCTAATGTGCAATAATCATGGGTAGACGTATAAATAACTCACACCCCTTTAGTTAACAAAAATAAGGACCATCAGTGGTAGGGGAGGTGTTGAGGGTACAGCAGCACTCTGTTGTCTTTACACCTCTTGAAGCTCAGTGGTCCCCAAAAGAAAAGCTTGTGGAGATTTGTGAAAAATCGTGGGAGAAAGTAATGATTTGGGAGGCTCAATGCTTTGTTTTCCCTCTAAATAAAGAGAACGATGTGAGGGCTTGCGTGATGTATGGCTGTTTAGTGGCGCTTCCACACAGTGCGGCGTATAAGCAAAGCCATGTTTCATTGCAAAGAGCTCATGCTTTACAACACTTTGTGCCTCTGATGAGAATATAATGTTCTACTGTGTCTAAATGCTTCAGGTCAGGACTTGATTTGCTCCAGTGTGGGGGCAGAGTGAGTTTGGGGACCAGGGCTACATCGGGGGCCTCTGCCATAGTCTGGGTTTAGGGCTGTGACTTAGTCCCTAGCTTCTTTAAACAACAGCAGTCATGCATGGCCAGGCAATTGAAAGCTCAGGGGTCAGTGATGGAAGGCAGGTGGGATGGTTTCCACTCCAAACTGGTGTTAGAAAGATGATTAGATCCTGCAAATGCAGAAGAGACACATCATGTACCAAATGAGTTATCAGGATTTCAACAGGGAAAGTAAAAGTTTGTGGTAATACACAAGCATGGAGATAGGAAAAAATGGTCTTTGATAAAATTGCACTATTGTTTAGGACTAGCAAATATGAGATAAAAAAAAGGCTCATAAACACAGAAATATTTAATACTGCCTTTGACAGATCTTGGAGGCCTACTACTGTCCTACATCCAGATTGTAAAATCTTTGTCTAATTCACAGGATTTTACGCCATTGAGAATTTAATGAAGAATGCCAATTCAATTCAAACATAATTCCTGAATTTGGAATGAATTTGAATTGAGGTAGTAAAAATGATGTAGAATTGCAATTCGAATTTGAAATTATGGAAGTAGAATTAAAATGGAATGAAATGTAAAGAAATTCATATGACTGTTTTCAAGTTTATTTTTTAATAATACATATGATTTTTCAGAGTAATATGAAATATGTTACCATATTATAATATGCACGACAAATGGGGTATTCCCAGAACCATTACACTGTAAAAAAAACAAAAAACAAAATAAAAATCTTAGATCAAGTAAACAATGCTGAAAAAGCATTGAAAGATTTACTTGCTTATTGTAGTTTTTCAGCACAATTCATGCATCTCACTGCAGCTCTTCTATTACAACATACTTTCAGTCCCACTGGTTTTAGTCCCATTTACCCTCTTCCCGGCATGCACTGGCGCATAAACAATATGGTTGCATTGTTTGTCCATTTGCATAGTTTTATTTAAATTGCTGTTGTTGATTTTGTTGTCACAGTAGGTTGTTATTTTGCAATGTCAGGATGAGTTTGTTTCTCTAATAAAATTTAAATTTGTTGATTGATACCCTTATAGTTGTAGCCCTCTCACCAATGCACTGGCTCAAAATACAAGTATGTCTAGGGGAAATTCAAACTAAAAAAAACTACGGGTGAGAGGCACATCTAAATTTACTTTAGTCATAAAGAGTATTTATTAACCAAGTAATGTCTAATAATTAAATACAACCCAGGACCTTCAGATTTTTACTGTTTAATATCTAATGTTAAATTTGGAAATAACTTTGTAGATGAACCACTGTGCCCACATTACATCGTGTAAACCCCAATCTCAACGAAATTTACTCAGATGTCCCCTTTAACCTCCCCCTTTCTCTGCAGAAAGATCACAGGAGATTAAAATACTAAAACACTATTTATTCTTTTGACTTTTTTTTCCTCTTATTTCCCTTTGAAACTGAAGCAACTAATAACACTGTTAATTGAAATCAACACATATGAAACAAAAGAACTTTAAAAATAAATAAATTCAAATGAGTGATCACATGGAATACAAATTTCACACTAAATATGAAACATTCAGATTCACATTATACTCAAAAAAATAAAATACATTCCCAAACAAATAAAAAAAAAAAGAAAATTACCCAGCTGGGATTTACGTCTCTTGTAGGCGCGCAAGGTAAGAGCTCAAATTAATGTGTTAGCGAACAGTTAGGAGTACTCACAAGATCCCACAAGAAAGCGATTCCAAAAACAACACAGTACCAGATTTGAAGATGCACCAATGAAATGATCAGCAGATCCAGTCGTCCATGCATCCATCACAAACCATCTCTTCCAAAGATGAATCGGATGACATGTCCAGGCAAATCCTCCATCTTGTAGATAGGCCCGATCAGCACAGGCCATGAAAGCACGTCGGTCTCTCCTAATAAATCGCTCCGCATTCACTCAGTCATCCCTTGAGCTCCGAACACTTCAACCATTTCTTAACACTTTAATATAAAATAAAACACGGGCATTGTCTCTCTTCCGAATACTTTCACAGATGAAACAAAAAAAACAAGATAAACTGCGACACTCTCTTGGAGCGTTGCACACGCACACACTTTAGGTTCACGCAACTGTTGAATATAAGCTATAATTTTTTAGCTCAGCGTGTTGTCGACACTCAGTTCCTCCCATCAACAGTCTTTAAGCTGTTCAATGTTTCTACTTTCAAATCAAAATCCTTTTCTTTTTCTCAGTCTTTAGACACTACATGTGTGTACTCTTTTCTTTTGCTTCTTGCACTCCCGAACTCTCTAGAAAAATCTCCTCTTTTTCTCTCGTGACCCCGCCCCTTGAACTCTAGGGGTCAGATTATAAACACTTCATTTCTAAACAATTTAAAGGTATCTCCTAAAATACACCTTCCTATTATTTCTACCACTTCCACATCAATTTTAAACTTTTAAACATAAAATGACAAATATAAAATTACAAACCAAAAATAAACAACAACAAACACCTTTTTTTTTACCCTTTTAGACAGTGTTACAAAACGCATTGTTGAAAATTAATTTTGTATACCCAATTTACAAAAAAATTGTAAAGATTAAAGCCTTTAAAGTTATGAAAGAACAATGAATAGACTACTAATAGATTTAGTAGGGTTCTACATTCTCCCCCCACCAAAAATCGTTATGTCCTCATAACGAGGGAAAACATAGTATCACACAATTTACATTTCCCATGAGTGAAACACAATACAGTACCTTCAGTAACCTTTTTTTTGAACATTCATTTCGTTATCTTAGCTCTTTGCACATATATAGACACATATACACTTTTCAAATAAATGAACAAGATAATATCACGATAGACCCATGTCAAGACTTGAATTAATCACTCAAATTAATGTCTGATAGGTAAGTTAACTGAACAGGTACCTAACCTTTTTGAAGGCACATTCATCCGTAAAAACACTGTAGAACAGTATCTAACAGGACTTACAACTTTAGTTTGAGCAATGACAGGCTCAAATTTTGGCTCCCCAATAGTATCATAAGTAAACCTCTTAGGCACAGTTCTTTCTCTTTGAGACCTTCTACAATTTTCCATCATCTCAGCAGAGATACCTTGATTTACACCAGTCTCATTCACGTTTGAGAGGTCTTGCACCTCACTTGCAATATCATCACATATCTTTGACACTCTGCTCACATTTTGCAAGTTGTCAGAGTCAGTGTCTGATAGCAGTCTTGAAACAGACTCTACAGATTCATTTGTCTCAACTCTTTCTTTAGATTGCTCAATGTTATCATGAACATTCTGCTCAACATTCTCCTGAACAGCATCATCAGAAACCTCTTCATTATTCTGAGCGAGTTCTCCACTCTCTGGAGTCAGAAAGAGTTCTTCAGGAACATGAAACCAAGTTCCATACATTTCATCATCACTATTAGAACTTTCTGAACTCTCATCGAAATTCTGGTTAACTCTGGTTTCTGCTTCCTGTTCTACAGGTGCATTCTCAACTTCCTGTTCTGTACTCGGATTCTGTTCAGCATTCTTCCTATTCCTCAGAACTCTCTTTCTAGGTTTTGGAACAATGTCTACGATATGCCGCTGCCTCAAATTCTGTCCAACAGGAAGAATATGATTCCGATGAAGAATCTTAACAGGTCCCCTACCATCTTCTGGCTTTAAACGAAATACAGGTAGGTTTGGCATTTGGCTCTGAACAATGTATGGCACAGAATTCCACCGGTCAGCCAATTTATTCTTTCCTTGCAGTCCCAAATTTCGGATTAGAACTCTATCACCAGGAACAAGATGCGAGTAATGAAGTCTCTGATCGTACCTCCTCTTGTTTCCTTCATTCTTCTTTCTAGCGGTAGCTTCAGCCAACTCATATGCAACTTTCAATTCTCTTTGCATGTTCTTGACAAATCGCTGGTAAGACTTAGTGGAGGTACCATCACTTGACACACCAAAACTCAGATCAATGGGCAATCTGGCTTCCCTTCCAAACATTAGGAAGTAAGGAGAAAAACTCGTGGCTTCATTCTGACTGCAGTTATACACGTGAACAAGGTGTCCAATATGTCGACTCCAATGCTGCTTCTGTTTTGGGTCTAAAGTCCCCAACATGTCCAACAGCGTCCGATTAAATCGTTTTGGTTGTGGATCACCCTGAGGGTGATATGGGGTTGTTCTGGATTTCTCCACCCCCAAGATGTCCAACAACTCAAAGATGAGTCGGCTCTCAAAATCTCTTCCTTGATCCGAGTGAATGCGTTTCGGCAGTCCATAGTGAATGAAATACTTCTCCCACAGTACCTTAGCTACAGTTGATGCCTTCTGGTCTTTGGTGGGGAAAGCTTGCGCATATCTGGTGTAATGGTCAGTGATGACTAGAACATTGCAGATGTTACTGGAATCAGGCTCAATGGATAGAAAATCCATACACAGCAGGTCCATAGGTCCTGTGCTAGACAAGTGTGACAAAGGTGCAACTCTTTTTGGTAATGTCTTCCTCTGAACACACCGAGCACAAGTCTGACAGTACTGTTCCACATCTGTCTTCATTCGTGGCCAATAAAAGCGCTCTCTTACAAACCCATAGGTCTTGTCAAAACCTAAGTGGCCAGAATCATCATGCAGTGACTTGAGAACTGCATCATGAAATTTCTGAGGTAAACACAACTGTTTTAGTCTTGCCTTGTTTGCTGCCTGAGTGCAACGGAACATCACACCACCTTCCATTCCTAACCTCTCCCACTCACTCATAACCACGGGAAGGTCTTTATGAACTTTCCTGTTCACCTTGTTTGAATCTCCTACTTTCAGTGCTCTCCATATCTCACCAAAACAAGGATCTTTCTGCTGAGAGAGAGACAGATCAAAAGAACTCAGTTTAGGAATAAGGTTAGTGTCTAATGTGGCTAAATTGCAGTAAGCTGTGGGGACTGATACTGGGGAAACCCCCTAAAGAGGTGACAACTCCATTACAGCTCAAAACACCACATGACTTTTCAAGCTCTGGCAGCTTACACAGGGATCTCACACCGGAAGACGAAATATTTGTCCAACCCTTCTCATCCTCCACTCTCTGATGAGGTCGACGGGACAAAGCATCAGCATCTATGTTCTGTTTACCAGGCCTGTACTTAAGGCTGAAATCATAGGCAGATAAAGCCGCCAACCACCTATGCCCTGCAGCATCTAATTTTGCTGTGGTTAGAACATAAGTTAGCGGGTTGTTGTCTGTCTGCACCTCAAACTTAGCTCCGTACAGGTAATCGTGTAACTTATCAACGACTGCCCACTTTAATGCCAAAAACTCAAGTTTATGGACTGGGTAATTCTTTTCAGAAGGTGTCAAACTTCTGCTGACAAATGCTACAGGACGCAACCCCTGCCCTTGGTCTTGGTACAACACCCCACCCAGCCCTTCACAACAGGCATCAACATGCAACACATACGGTAGCTGGGGGTCTGCAAAGGCCAACACAGGAGCCTGAGTAAGCCTTTCTTTCAACTCTCTGAAAGCAGCTTCACAACTAACACTCCATCTATTACCAAATGGATCTGATGCTTTATAACACACCTTTTCTAGGTTATGTTCTGCTCTGTTCTTTTTCAGACTTTTATTTGGAAGACAACCCTGCAACAGCTGATTCAAGGGATAAGACACTTTAGAGTAGTCTTTTACAAAACGCCTATAATACCCACAGAAACCTAAAAACGAGCGTAGCTCTGTCACGTTCTGAGGTCTGGGCCAAGATTTGACAGCTTCAATTTTGGAGGGATCAGTTGAGACACCATCTTGAGACACAATATGCCCAACATAGCTGACAGAAGTCTGACAAAAGGTGCACTTGTCCAGCGACAACTTCAACCCTTCGCTCTGCAAGCGGTCCAGCACCTTGAGCAGCCTCTCCTCATGCTCCTCCAAAGTCCGTCCGAATATAATGAGGTCATCCAAGTAGACCAACACTTCCAACAGGTTCATATCTCCCACCGTCTTTTCCATCACTCGCTGGAAGGTCGAGGGAGCTCCACAAATCCCTTGTGGCATCCGCTGGAATTGGTAAAACCCCATTGGGCAGATGAAAGCTGTCTTTTCTTGGTCTTCTTCACTCAGGGGAATCTGATAATATCCACTCCTAAGGTCCAATACATTGAACCACTGGCTTCCATTTAAGCAGGCCAGAGCATCTTCAATGCGGGGAACGGTGTATTGGTCAGGGATTGTGCGACGGTTCAATGTTCTGTAGTCTACACACATCCTTATCTGTCCGTTCTTTTTCCGGACTACGACAATCGGTGAAGCGTAGGGACTTCTGGACTCAGCAATAATACCAGCCTCCTTCAGCTTCTCCAAATGCTGCCTAACATCCTCAATGTCGGCCGGTGGAAGCCGTCGGGACCTCTCACGAAAAGGCTTATCCTCTGTCAGTCTGATGTGGTGTTGAGTACTCTTTGAACATCCCACATCGAATTCATCACAGGAGAAAACATCCTTTCGCTCCAACATCTTTTTGGCCAACCGCTGTTTCCATTCTTTAGACACAGAAGAATCACCAAAGTCAAATGAATCCGGGGACAGTTTGGTTTGGCCCCTACTCTCTCTGGGTTTAGAGATGGTAGGCACAATATCAACAGGAAACACATGGGCAATAGGCATTCCTCTCTTAATTATCACTGGGCGAGAAGAGACATTCCTAATAGTGACTCCAATTCTCTTGGACTGGACAACAGAAGCAGACTGCACCTCAGCTCTCACTAGCAGTTCCTCAGGAAACCGGGACTCCTCAGGCTGATCTACAAACAGGGTTTTAGCAGACGAGGTAACGGGGTACTTCAGGATTCCAGAGACCCTCACACTCTCTCCTGGAGTCAACTTCAACGGCTTAAGGCGAGGAAACCAGACGGTGCCTCTACTGTCGTCGACATCACACTTGCTAACAGCAATAACCCATTCATAGGCAATTCTAATCTCAGGATGAACAGTCATGGTATGCAGAAAATCATTTCCCATCTTCTCCTGGCAAACTTCTACCAGCTTCTTCACCACGGATGTGTTTGTTCCCACCAGAATATCAATGGCTCCTTTTACAATGGGGTCAGGACAAACCAACACAAGTGCTTCGATGGTCTCTGCCACTCCAGCTACAGATCCCAGAAACTCAAGCCTCAGAGACAAACAGCCATCATATGGGTACTGTTGAGAACTTAGGCCCCATATTTCCAAATTTTCAATTGGTGTCAATGGCAGATGCTTCAGATACTTATCATAAAAGGATCTGTACAGCAGAGTAACTTGCGACCCACTATCGAGCAAAGCTTTCGCATAAATGCCTTCTATCTGAATAGGAAGGATAGAGCTGGGTCCAACTAACCCGCCTGGGAGAACAACTTGCTCTGCTTTCACTCTCTTGCACTTTGTGGAACGTGTCTTACACGGAGCTTCAGGCCGTTCCTCTACTGAGCCCCGGGGAAGTTTCCCGTCGGCTGTTTCAATCTGATGAGTCGCTGATTTACTTTCCTCAAATTTTCCTCATTAACACAGTCACGTTGTAAGTGCCCATCTTCACCACACTTATAGCAGAAGATGTTTGAGTTACCCACATGTGCTCTGTTTGGTGTTCTCCTCTCTGTAGATGTAGTTAGGCTATGCATTGCAGGAATGTCCTGAGTCACAGTTTCACTTGCTGCAATTGATAAGCGTGACACCTCACTCTTCAACCCTCTAATCTCTTTCTTCAATTTCTCAATTTCTGAATCAGCAGGATTAGTTTTAACAGATGCCTCGCTCTTTGTGGAAGACACAGCAGACACAGCTACCCTAGGCTGGACTGAGTTTCGACTGTGCATCATGTTCTCTTCTTCCCTAACCTCTTTCAAAAGTTCATTGAAGGATGGTGGGTCACACAATTTGTGTGTCATCCTCAAGCGAAGAGCTACCATGTCACTAGGAAGGGCTCCTCTGATTATCTGCTGCATACGAAACTGGTTCATTTCAGAGAGATCAATGCCTCTTTTGTGCAAAATACTGTGTAACAACTTGTCTAGTCTCAGTATGTATGTTGAGAGCTTTTCTCCCACATTCTGAAAAGTACTCCGAAACTTTAACATCAGATCAGCAGCATTTTCTGTGGTGCCAAATGCTGACTCAAGTGCACTGAGATAATCACTGGAAGTTGCTAGTGGATTCCCAGTTTTTTTCAAATCTAACAATGTCTGCTGCCAGACCCCTAAGACATTCAACAAGTCTTTGTTTCTTAACGTTATCAGGGCACTGCCACTCTTCAAGAATGTGTGTAGTCTGTTCAGCCCAAACCTCATACTCATCCTCACCGTTGGGTGTGGGTGTCAACCCGGAGAAGGTACGTAGCTTTCTATAGCTGGACCCCTCAGCAGGTGAAACAGCATTACACTTCTGGACAAGAGAGGTAATAGCATCAACAAGCTCAGTATTAAGAGTGGGTGCAGGGGAAATCATGCTTGGGACGTCAGCTAGAGATTTTCCCTCTTTCTGCAAGAAAGAAAACAGTTTTGAATGGAACTCATCACCGCTGTTTTGCTCAGGTGTTCGAGTAGTAACACTTACAACTTGTGTGTACCATGTACCTACATCAGGCCCTCCAATTTCAGCAGGAATAGACATTTCAGAAACCTTGCTAACTGTTTCAATTAAGACAAACTGCTGCTGTTTAGTCATATCAGAACGACGGCCACGCACTTTGCACTTACTCATGCCTAAAATGGAATCAAGCACATGGTATACAATCCTGTCTTCACAGTCTGAAGGTACATTACTTAAGATAATTGCATTCTCAAATGCAACATTCTTCTCACTACACCAAGCAATGACCTCACTTACATCCATATTTCTCATCTGTGTCTTTAAACAATGTGTCTGTAAATAAAGAGATAACAGCTGTTAAGCCTTAACGCCCTTGTACACTTTGTCAATAGAATTCTAAAAAAAATTCACAGTTTGCACATAAATCACTCCAAATTATCAAAGAAGACAGTAAATTCAGTTTCTAGAAAGAAAGGGGGGGAGGGGGAACAGTCTGAAAGATAATCCCGGACGAGCCCCCACAAATGTAGCCCTCTCACCAATGCACTGGCTCAAAATACAAGTATGTCTAGGGGAAATTCAAACTAAAAAAAACTACGGGTGAGAGGCACATCTAAATTTACTTTAGTCATAAAGAGTATTTATTAACCAAGTAATGTCTAATAATTAAATACAACCCAGGACCTTCAGATTTTTACTGTTTAATATCTAATGTTAAATTTGGAAATAACTTTGTAGATGAACCACTGTGCCCACATTACATCGTGTAAACCCCAATCTCAACGAAATTTACTCAGATGTCCCCTTTAACCTCCCCCTTTCTCTGCAGAAAGATCACAGGAGATTAAAATACTAAAACACTATTTATTCTTTTGACTTTTTTTTCCTCTTATTTCCCTTTGAAACTGAAGCAACTAATAACACTGTTAATTGAAATCAACACATATGAAACAAAAGAACTTTAAAAATAAATAAATTCAAATGAGTGATCACATGGAATACAAATTTCACACTAAATATGAAACATTCAGATTCACATTATACTCAAAAAAATAAAATACATTCCCAAACAAATAAAAAAAAAAAAGAAAATTACCCAGCTGGGATTTACGTCTCTTGTAGGCGCGCAAGGTAAGAGCTCAAATTAATGTGTTAGCGAACAGTTAGGAGTACTCACAAGATCCCACAAGAAAGCGATTCCAAAAACAACACAGTACCAGATTTGAAGATGCACCAATGAAATGATCAGCAGATCCAGTCGTCCATGCATCCATCACAAACCATCTCTTCCAAAGATGAATCGGATGACATGTCCAGGCAAATCCTCCATCTTGTAGATAGGCCCGATCAGCACAGGCCATGAAAGCACGTCGGTCTCTCCTAATAAATCGCTCCGCATTCACTCAGTCATCCCTTGAGCTCCGAACACTTCAACCATTTCTTAACACTTTAATATAAAATAAAACACGGGCATTGTCTCTCTTCCGAATACTTTCACAGATGAAACAAAAAAAACAAGATAAACTGCGACACTCTCTTGGAGCGTTGCACACGCACACACTTTAGGTTCACGCAGCTGTTGAATATAAGCTATAATTTTTTAGCTCAGCGTGTTGTCGACACTCAGTTCCTCCCATCAACAGTCTTTAAGCTGTTCAATGTTTCTACTTTCAAATCAAAATCCTTTTCTTTTTCTCAGTCTTTAGACACTACATGTGTGTACTCTTTTCTTTTGCTTCTTGCACTCCCGAACTCTCTAGAAAAATCTCCTCTTTTTCTCTCGTGACCCCGCCCCTTGAACTCTAGGGGTCAGATTATAAACACTTCATTTCTAAACAATTTAAAGGTATCTCCTAAAATACACCTTCCTATTATTTCTACCACTTCCACATCAATTTTAAACTTTTAAACATAAAATGACAAATATAAAATTACAAACCAAAAATAAGCAACAACAAACACCTTTTTTTTACCCTTTTAGACAGTGTTACAAAACGCATTGTTGAAAATTAATTTTGTATACCCAATTTACAAAAAAATTGTAAAGATTAAAGCCTTTAAAGTTATGAAAGAACAATGAATAGACTACTAATAGATTTAGTAGGGCTCTACATAGTGTTTTAAGTACCAAATGTCGAGGTCTGTGCGTGCCATTTTAGAATGTTTTTTTTTTCCTCGTAAGTGTTCATGTGATGAGTAAAATTTTTATATTATTTTAAAACTAGCACATCACTCTCCATTAAATATATTGTATGTATATAGAAATGTACATGAGATGCTCAGAATATTGATCAGTTTCATAATCATGTACATAAAGGAAGCAATTTTCATAGGAATAAGTTGACAGAGTTTAAGAAATATTTTTTTAAAGTTACTGTAATTCAAATATGTAATAATTGTTAAATCTTTTTAATGAATAAGTAATATGTACAACTAATAAGTATGTCATGGCAGGTGGACATTTTAAGTTAATTTACTTAAAATTAAATAGATTAGGCAAATTCAACCTAAAGCAATGCAAACTTCATTTCTTCATGTTCTACAAACACATCACTTTTCACATCATTAATAATCAATAATACATATAATAAATGTAATAATGTTTAAATTGCCACCTAGATAAATGTGTATTTCATTTATTTCACTATATTCAAAACATTTTCATTTTATGGACCATGGTGGAAGAACATCATTTCCAGGAATGCTCTAATTTGCTCAACATACATTATAAAAAAAAATCAACAGATTCAAATGTTGAATATATTTTTACGAAGTAATCTGAAAACAATGTGGTGGACCATTTCTGGTGCTGTAAACAAAATCTTTTGATGGCTGTAAATTTTAGTTAATTTCTTTGAATTGCAATTCAGTAAATTGGGCCATGGCCAATTCAGTTTAAATTCCAACTAATGGTATGAAAAGGAGTTCATTCTGAAATTCAGAATTTTGCACAACCCAGCTAATTCATGTTATTTAACTGCACTCCTGTTGGCTTAGTGACTCCCCCACCCCCCCAGTATAAGCACATCTGTGCCAAAAGTAGTGGTCGACTGAAATATGGCGACAAATCTGCAATATTTGGTATTTTCAAGATATCGGCCAATACTTTTCCCCGTTTGGCCGATTAGTTTCACAAGTCACGACTGTGCCTAGAACCGCCTGTTTGCATGTGAAGGAGCCATCTGAGACGTGTAAATGACTGACAAAAGTGAATGACAAAAGTGTTCCTTTTGCTGTTACGTGCCATAGTGTTACCACAATAACAGACTGCTGTGCAACAAAGTCTCATTCAAGCAGTCCCAGTTCCTGAGCAGACACTCATGACCTCATGATGTGCTCAGGCGTTTCATACCCTCTATATTACCTCAACACTTCTCTGTAACTTTTAAATGACTTGTCTAATAATAGTAAAATTTCTATGAAATATCATCTGCAAATATGCAGATATTTCATTTAAAGAAAACGACTGAATTTTTTTCAAATATTTAATTCACTAACCTCACAAAATCCAGCGATTTCTTCTTTGAAGCATGTATTCCTGTGGAGCACTCATATTTCTTCCTGTAAAACATGTATTATATCAGTCTGGATCAAAACTGTGTACCTCTGTCTCACAAATGTTGCGTGACAGTCAGTCTGTGACACTCAAAGAAGGCAATTCCGGCCATGCCAGCGTCCCGTGCATTGTGAAAGCAAAGTGCTTTAGGTTCACTCCTTCACGCAATTCCAAACATATGTACTGCTACAATTTATTATATAAATCTAAAATCTCCACACAGTATGCCTATCACAGAAAAGGAGGCGAGGACTGCATAACACCTTGTAATGAGGAAAAATGTGAACTGTCAAATTCACACTACACTTTTTGTTTTCCATCAAAATAAAAGCTCAATTAGTTAATGAGCGCAGCATCGGAGAGCGGGCTCGTCCAGTCTTACACAGAGGCATCGGCTCGGCTTCCTCCTTCGGGAACGGTCGCCTAGCCTTACGCTGACGTGGAAATGACGGACGTGCTTTCCCGGGCGGCCGCAAGCGTCGGGCTTGAGTGGAACCCTTCACTCTCCCCTGAACCCTCGCGGCTCAACGATCGGTTCCTGGGTACGGGGTGCCGCCCATGGCCATGCCCCGCCCCCGTTCCTTTCTTCCCGGAAGTGCACGAGGAGCTGACAAGATCGTGGGAGGCACCTTTTACTGCCCGTTCCCGGTCTTTCAGCTCCCCCGCTCTCGCTACCCTCGATGGCGGAGCGGCCAGGGGGTAATCTGCGATCCCCCAGGTGGACAAGGCGCTCGCGGTGCACTTGTGTCCACAGAGCACCACCACCTGACGTGGGTGCCCGAGACTCCCATCTGGGGCCTGTAAGTTTACATTGACCCTGACGGCTGGAGCCTACGGTGCCGCTGGACAAGCCGCCTCTGCCCTGCACGCCATGGCTCTCCTGCAAGTACACCAAGCCAAGGCGCTAAAAGAACAGCATGAGGGTAGTTCTGACCCGGGATTGATGCAGGAACTGCGCTCGGCGACTGACCTCGCGCTCCGGGCGACGAAGGGCAGGCGATGTCCACCCTGGTGGTCCAGGAGTGGCACCTTTGGCTCAACTTGGTCGAGATGGGAGAAGCGGTCAAGGCACGGTTCCTTGACGCCCCCATTTCCCAGGTTGGCCTGTTTGGCGACACCGTCGAGGACTTTTCCAGCAGTTCTCGGCAGTGAAGAAGCAGACGGAGGTTTTACAACATATCCTGCCCCGGCACGGCTTAAGACCCCGCACCTTGTCTGCTCATCGCCAAGGGCGTCCTCCTGCAGCAACAACACAGGCTCCGCTGCAGCCCGCCCCCATGGCCCGGCTCCGGCGTGGAGCCCTCCGCAGTAAGCAGACGCCACCAGTCTTGCGGTCGGCCGCTAAGAACCAGAGGAAGGCTTCAAAGCACCCCCAAGATGGGTGACCCAGGGGCGAGGAGATCCACTTCTCTGGGGCTGGTCAACAGACCACTCCATCCCCCGGTGGAGGGCCGGGAGGAGAATCTTTTGTCGCCGCATGCCCAGGAGGCTGCGGCACCCAAAAGCCTGACAAAAGAATGGTTCCCTTGTCTCCTGGGTCACATATCCGGTGCGCACGGCCATCGTCACGACCACCGTCCACTGTCCCATTTTGGCAGGTATGGCGCTCCAGTGGCGGACCCCCCACCCCTGTATGCCCAGCTGTGGCATAAACATGCCCACACAGGATTAGTTCCAGTGGACTACGGGGACGAGATTCCTCCTCCCCCCTCCTCGACCAATCTTATGGTGGGCGGCAGGAGCCAGGTAAGTGCTTCGATGTCCCTGGACTCAGCATGGCTATGGGGCTCAAATCCCCTCGCCGCGAGGCCCCACCTGCCGGTACGTCCGATGTGATCATTCCCTTGGTCCCCCTCGCCTGGAGTTTGGACGCATGGCTTGCGCTTTCCAACCCATCGGGATGGCTGACCCGGACCGTCCAACTCAGCTATGTGATTCAGTTCCCCAGGTGCCTGCCCAGGTTCAGCGGCGTATGCTTCACCTCGGTGAAGGGTGAGAATGCCGCTACCTTGTGTGCGGAGATCGCTACCCTTCTGTGCAAGGGCGCGATAGAGCCTGTCCCTCCAGCCGAGATGAAGAAAGGATTCTACAGCCCTTACTTCATTGTACCGAAGAAAGGCGGTGGGTTGCGACCAATCCTGGACTTGCGAGTACTGAACCGGGCTTTGCACAGACTCCCGTTCAAGATACTGATGCAAAAATGCATTCTAGCGAGTGTCCGACATCTAGATTGGTTCGCGGCTGTAGACCTGAAGGACGTGTATTTCCACGTCTCGGTCCTACCTCGACACAGACCCCTCCTGCGGTTTGCCTTCGAGGGCCAGGCGTACCAGTACAAGGTCCTCCCCTTCGGCCTGTCCTTGTCCCCTCGCATCTTCACGATGGTCACGGAGGCAGCCCTTGCCCCCCTAAGGGAAGTGGGTGTCCACACACAGGGACCTCGTGCTCTGGCACCTCAGCCGACTGGGGCTTCAGGTCAATTGGGAAAAGAGCATGTGCTCCCCAGTTCAGAGTATCTCTTTTCTCGGTTCAGAGTATCTCAATGACAGTGCACCTCACGAATGAGCGTGCACAGTCGGTGCTGAACTGTCTGAAGGCGTTCAGACGGAGAACAGCGGTTCCACTGAAACTTTTTCAGAGGCTCTTGGGGCATATGGCATCCTCAGCGGTGGCCACACTGCTCGGGTTGATGCATATGAGACCACTTCAGCACTGGCTTCAGACTCGAGTCCCGAGATGGGCACGGCGCCGTGGGACACATCGCGTGGCCATCACGCTGATCTGTCGCCGCCTCTTCAGCCCGTGGACCGACCTTGCATTTCTATGGGCAGGGGTTCCCCTAGTGCAGGTCTCCAGGCGTGTCGTTATTACAACAGCAGCCTCCAAGATGGACTGGGGCACCGTATGCAACGGGCACACAGCCATCGGCTCTTGGACTGGCCCGCGGCTGTGATCACTCAGGCTAGGGCTCCCTCTACGAGGCGCCTGTATGCCTTGAAGTGGCATCTGTTCGCTAAGTGATGTTCTTCCCAATGGGAAGACTCCCAGAGATGTGCAGTCGAATCTGTGCTTTCCTTCCTGCAGGAGAGGTTGGAGGGGCAGCTGTCCCCCTCCACCTTGAAGGTGTATGTAGCTGCTATTTCGGCTCATTACTGGTAAGTACTTGTTGATCATCAGGTTCCTGAGAGGTGCTAGGAGGTTGAACCCCTCTAGACTGCGCCTCGTTCCCCCCTGGGACCTCTCTGTAGTCCTTCAGGGTCTACGGGGAGCTCCCTTTGAGCCCTTGCAGTCAGATGAGCTTAAGGCACTCTCTTTTTTTCCCTCCTGACTGCGCTCACTTCCATCAAGAGGGTAGGGGACCTGCAAGCGTTCTCTGTCAGCGAATTGTGCCTGGAGTTCGGTCCAGGATACTCTCACATGATCCTGAGACCCCGACCGGGCTATGTGCCCAAGGTTCCCACGACCCCTTTCAGGGATCAGGTGGAGAACCTGCAAGCGCTGCCCCAGGTTCACATTTTGCAGGTGCAATTCACCGAAAAGGGCTAAATAGTTGATCGGCTTGCACGCACAGCGCGAGTCTCAACACACTTTAATAGTGTTTAGTCTCCCATTCAGCTGATGAAAACACTCTGCGTGATCACGAGGAAGCATTACACCAAGATGTAGATTAGAATGCAGGTGCGTAAAACGTCATTTAAATAAAATAGTCTGCTCCTCTCTTGCTGTTGCTTGCATGCTAGTAATTACACGATTACAATGACAATGCATCGGCACAGCCATTGGCCAGGAAAATAAAAAAAAACCTTCATGTCAAAAAGGTTGCCAACCCCTGGGTTGGGGTTTACAATTTGGAACAATCTCACCAACATGCATTCAAAACCAATATCTTTATCTTTCTTCCATGGTACACAACAGGGCTTTATAGATTACCTTGCTGATTATGTTAAGGGTCTGGTAAAGGTGTTAGATTGTATTGCTAGGTTTTGGCTTGCATTGAAATACATTTTATGTACCATGGAAAAAAGGAAATATCGGGGATTACAATGAGGCAAGGGAAGCGTATGAATGGTTGGTCTAGAAGTCGTATGTTTTCATAAGACCCAACTGAATTTTCATTTTTGGATGAACTATTCCTTTATTGCCTCCCTTAAATTAGTGAACACATATATTCCAGCAGCAACAGTATCAAATCTACAGAATGAGAATGAAACCCATGCAAATTTTACTGTAAAATATGTCAGTCTTGTTTGCCCAGCCAAAGAGTTGAAATTGCCATGCTGTTTTAGCTATAAGACCTATGAAGACTGTGGTATATGGCCAAACACATAATGCATGTATGCTCAGGGAATTAGCTGCTGTAATGCTAAATTAATGGGGTTTTCCTCTGCAACTTTGCCTTCCACTGGAAACAATTAATTAGTGGCTGGGGCTATAATGACGTTAATGCTTGTTTCAGTGGCTGAAGGAGCTTTTGAAAAGCTCACTGTGGGAGCACTTTTATTAGGGTGTTAATCCAGTAAGGGGCAGCAGACCCCAGGTACCGTACCACACTGACCAGATGAAAGACTTCCAGCTACATTTATGGCTTGTGAAAGTGGTTAGAAGTGAGCAGATCCTAGCCACAGACAGAAAATTAGGCTGTAAAATCCCAAGAGGTTTACTCTCTTAAAAGCTTCGGAGAGAGCTACAACAAGCAGATGGAAATCTCTAGACCATAAATGGAGTGTGTGGTTGTTTCAGAAAGATAGAGAGAGAGAGAAACAAGATGATGTAGGGTTCTATTTTTTCCACAGACAGGACTACAACTGTTAATTGACGGGAGGCTAAACTGTGTAGCAGCTTAGCATGGATCTAAACAATGGCGGCACGTGAATGCCAACAAAACTCACCACAGGGAGTTTGCAGGAAAAAAAGTGAAGATAATATTGTTTCACGCATTGCATCAAATAAGTCTGGCTGCAGCCTTGACCTCACAGGCCAGATGGCAGGAGTTTGCCAGCTATGTCAGAGGTTTGAACTGTCCTGTGACCTGTGTGATCCTAAAGAGAGTGTACACTCAACAGTGGTACATGAGATAAGGGCCATCTGCTGCCCTACTTGCATTCACACTCACAGAAACACTCAAAGACATATACAACATGACTCCCTTCCACCACTAAAATATGACAGACATGCATACAGTTGAACAGATAACAGTGACTTTAGCCACAGTCTTGAAAATGTGTTGCTTACCTTTACAAAAAATCTAGAGTTTTGGCAAACTAGCCACAAACTTACCACAAATTTACCACTCATTATTTTCACATGCAAATGAGCTTGTGATTCATCGCAAATGTTTTCCAGATGTTTGCAGCTCTTTACCGGTAGTGGTAAACCTGCAGCAAACCTTTGGCAACAATGGAAAATTTGCCGCTAATTTGCCACAAATCTCATTTTCATGTGAATTTTTTTATTTTTTTTATTTATTTTTTATTTATTTATTTTATTAGTTTGTTTGTTTGTTTTTATAGTACATAAAGAAGACTTTTTTCACAACTCTAGTGACCACGACTGTCAAGGTCCGAAAAATGGACAAAAAAGCCTGTAAAAATTAACATAAAAGTTGTTCATATGAAAATCTTCCCTTCTGTCGTAATTCACATGTAGCGCACGCTCATATGCAGATTTCCAAAATGTTCACATTTGGTTACTACTTACTTGAGAACCAATGCCACTTTGGCGTCAATGACTTGTTTGCACCATTTTTTAATTGGGACGAAAACACAATGTGAACTGTGGTGGAATGGAAAATTCAGAATACAGCTTTGACTTGGAAGACTTGAGTGTTTACACTGTCACAAAAAATGTACTCATATCTCACACATATCGGTTATTGTTGCACATGTGTAAACAGAATAATCCACACAAGATCAGATTTTATCGCATCTGATCTGAGCCACTTTTAAATGTGGTTTTAAATCAGATACATATCCGATATCTGGACATCTGACCTACATCTAAACACAAATATCCGATTCCCCTTGGCAGTGTCATCAGGGATAGCTTTTCTTAACGGTGTGTCCTTATGAAGCAGACGTCGCTGTAGGAGCTCGCACAAAAACTCAAAGCTTCTTTGTACCCACTCCCTGTCGACAAATGTGTGGACATGGTCCCACCACTTCTGACTTCTAGATCAAGCACTATTCGGACGGGATTTGTTTTATATGGGGACATTGGCTAATGTAATAATTACCAGAGCTTCTCAGTAATGTTAATCCCATGCTAATTGGTCATGTCAGTAATATTTCCGGACTTTTTACGGACTGCGCATTTCAGTGCAGGTAAAAAAAACTACAGCTTGTTTTACCTACTATAAAACACCCTGTAAAAACAACCCCATGTAATATTTATCCTGTGTGAATTGACATGTTGGTAAAAAGGCCCCATATCTGTACTTTCTAGCCCTTGAGCCTTTTAAATATAGCTGTTTCTTAAGTTCTCTGTGTCTGAAGTGAATGTTGGTCAAAAGAAGATGTCAGAAAATATAAGACACACTTCACTTAAGATGAACTTCAGATAACGCTGACTGTTAAGTTTGTACTGATGCATCTTTTTCTCAAGCTTTTTATGCTGTCAAGTGTTTATTTTAGAAACTTTAGGTGTTGTTTAGGAAAATTAGAAGGAACACAAGCTAATGTTTTTGTAATTTATTTTTTATTTATATTTTTTAAGCAGAGTGAGTGCAGGAAATTGTGTTGAGCTCTGTGTTTCTGAACATATATTTTGGAGGGACAAATACAATTACATCATGTGAAGGGATTGTCCATATTTTTATGTAACCAAATAGAGAATGTAATTTAACTCTAGTCATAAATTGGACGTGGCCCCTTTAAGAACCAGAGTTTTGTGACACTGGAGTTTTGCAACACCTGCTTTCCTGAACTCTCTCATGTTAGAGACGTGACAGCATTCGTTATGCAGGAGAGCTCCCAATTTTGTTCATTGTTTGAGAATTCTTTGGGTAAATATAAAATTTTACACAAAATGCTGATAAATTGCATTAAATATGTGTTCAGAAGAGCTGTATGTTAAAATTGAGTTTTTGTTATGGATCATTTTTGAAGGATACATATGGATTGCATGTGTGAAGATTGACCACGTTTCCTGCACACATGCAGGAACTGGGTATGTAAATTTAGAATTAATCATCTTATTTATTTATTCATTTTCCAGTTTAGTGAATAAGTGTAATTCGTGTTATATGTGAAAATCTGAAAATTCTATTGATTTAAAATGTTATTCATTTCCTCAAAGCCTGGTTAAAAATAAGTAAAATACTGAGAGTGATTTAAGCATGTGTTAAATGCATAAGATGCTTTGAGTGGTTTGAGCAAGAACTTGAATGTATAAAATGCTGTGAATGATATAAGCATGTATTAAGGTGAAGTATGTTGAAGCATATGGGTAGGCTAATGCCTTGTTTGTATTTTCTTTTGACATTATTTGACATAATACAATTGTATTTCATTGAACCATATTTCATTTTCTGTATTTTATTTATTTTTATTTTTATTTATTTTTTATATACTCTCATCGACCGCTGTTTTTTCCTTTTTTTTTATAGACAGCCGTCATAATAAAACCCCAATAGATATTTTTGTATCCTGTGTTGTTTCTTTACATCCCGCGGACTACATTTAATTGTAATAAAACATTACAGGCTTGTTAATGTCACCAGTTCTGATGTATTTAGACAGATATTCCAATCAATTTCTTCTTATAATCACAGATACAGTATATGCTCATGTTTAATATTTCCTGCATAATTAATTAGCACAATAGCCTATACATTATCTAATAGGTCAGTTCCGATTGTGTAAATGGTGTAGACACACCCAACTCTGTCATATTTAGGGTGCGTTCACACTTGGTTCGACTGCTTGGAACGAACCCGAGTTTGTTTCCCCCCTCCCCCCACTGGTCTCTGTTCACATCATATAATTTGGATCCTAAACCGAGGTCCGAATTCGTCATCAACATGAGTACAAGTGGCAGCTATTTACCACTGTAACTAGGCAACAACTCAAGAAGACATCAGCTTCGCTGTGTTATTAAAGTATACATCTCTTTGGATTTACCACCAAAACTTTACATGCACAGATGACACTAGAAATCACCCTTACAGACATTGCTTATCCTGTGCGAAACAATGGTAAATATTACAGATGTCCACAGTAAAATTACTTTACTGACATATGTCAGGAAAACTAATCCTGTCCGAATAGGGCTTTAGCCACACTTCTCATCTGACCGATGTTTAAATCATTAAAGCCGTGCTTACCATGGCAGCAGTAAAAAGTAGCTTTTGTCTTTTTTGGCTAATTAATTGCAAACGCGTGCAATTTTACCTACTTTTGAAAATAGCACAAGGCTATTCAAAACCCTAGGGTGAACCGTGGTGCTCATAACTGAAAGCATTCAGTAATGGAATCATTTGAGTTTGGGCGGTAGATTGATGTAAACACATATGTCAGATACAAGTCGTGTCTTCAGTAATGTAAACAGAGGAGAAAAAAATCATATACGGTCAAAAGATCGGATCTGTGCATTAAGCCTTGCAGTGTAATAGCCTTGGAGTACAGAGTTACCCAGTTGTACTGTTATGGTGCTTTAATGCTATTTTGTGTCCTTTTTGGTGCTTGTCATTGTATGGGTATCACATTTGTGAGTAAATGCAATAGCAAAAGGTAAGTAATTAATGGCAGAATTAAAATGTTTGGGTGAACAATTCTTTTAATATTTGCATCTTCCTCTGTGGATTTGAGACAATTAGAATACAGGTGCATTATTGAATCTTGAATCCAGTCCAGTTAAAGTCCAGCGCTAACCAAATGTGAGGAAAGAGGCCAGTCAGTGCTGATGACCCAGTCTGCTTGAAACCAATGTCCATTTATTGGGTTAAACACAAAGCAATGTGTCTTGTCACTTTGCAGAGACAAGGCCAATAGAATCCAGTGAATGGACTTAGATTGCATTGATGTGTCAGGCAGAGACAGAACAACAGATCGATGGCAAATTACCAAGTGTGCTGCACATGTGGAGATCATGAAAGAGATGTAGACTCCATCCCACCATACAGGGAAAGTTCTGCCCTTCTTGCTTGGAGCGATCACTATAGTGAGGGAAAAAGAAAGAGGCAAAAAAATACTCAAGCAATTCCAATAGAGCACTAATGGGCCACATTGTGCCAATACAATAAAAAAATGGCTCTTTTGGTTCAGTCAATAGAGAGTAAATGAAAATGTAACCTTTCATTAAATGCACTGTTATTTTGTCTCTTCTACTTGTTTGCTGTTCTATTTCACTGTGCTTCTTTTATTCTTTTCTCAATTTAACGCTAAGTGTGCATGTTAATGTTCCTGATGGGAGACACACTTTCAAGTAATGTTCCCTGTGAAATACATTCAACAAACATGTGCACTAGGAATGGGACATCTGGTTCAATTCTGATTCCATTAACAGTTCTTTTTTTTACTTGAAGAATTACTGGTGCTAACTATGACAAATATAAAGAAAATTAACAAATATACTAAACAAAAGAACTGCTACTTTTTGGTATCAAAACTGTTCTGAAAGTGTATCTTTGACTATACATTGTCATGAACATACTGTCATTACACTGATATAAGTCTTGCAAGTCTTCAGTACACATTACACAGTAACAGTTCTCACTTCATTTAAAGTTGCACATGTTGAAAACATTACGGTCAATAACTATTCTGTCCCATTTATTCAGTGAATGTGTCACCAGACCGATTCAAACCAATGACTCATGATTTCAAGATTTTTTATTTCTGAGTCTTTTTAACTCAATAAAAAAACGGACTCACAGGAGTGCTTTACAGTGATTTTACCACAGGCAAGGGATGTTAATAGTAATAATAATAATACATGTAACTACACTGTAAAAAATGTTTTGTTGATTCAACTCATTATATTAAGTGCCTTTTTTGCATGCTTTTTTTTTTTTTTTTTAACTGACTTGAATAAGTTTGAATATTTGAAAATTTGTTTTTCTCACAAATTAAAAAAATTATCTGAACTGATGGAATGTAGTTGTAAAAACATCAGTTTATTAAGCTGAACTTAAATTGGATGTATTTATAACAACGTCATTTTAGTTTACTGAACTGTAATGCCTACCACTGTAAAGTTAGTGTTAAGAGAACCTAACTTTAACCATCAAGTAAACCCTGCAAGGTTTGAACTACAGGACAGTCTTTACTTAAGAGACACAGGCAACACATGTGATAGTTTAATTCAGAGGCACAGAGATGTCAGTACTTGATACAACAACCTCAGTAATGGTGATAATCTACAAACATCATTAAAGGAATATTCCGGGTTCAATACAAGTTCAGCCATGACAACTCTCGGAAAGGTTGCATGTTGATGTAGGTAAGGCATGTAGATATGATATTGGTCTTGGCAGACTAGATCTGCTACACTGCTGCTGCACAGCAAGTACAGATATTTGCTACTGTTAGTAAATAAGTATACTGAGTTATAGAGCTGCATGATTCTGGATAAATTGAGAATCACGATTTTTTCGCTTAGAATAAAGATCATGATTCTGAAGAGAAAATGCTTATTTCAGTGATTTACAAAACCTGAACATAAGGGTACTAAACAAAGTAATATATAATTTACTAGAGGTTCTGACAAAATGTTCTCTGCTTCATTCTATGCAAAAATGCAATAAAGTTGTAAATCAAAGATATACATTTAAAATGTCCTAAGTCCACAAGAGTGTACAAGGAATACATTATAAAACAAACAGCACCTTGTTATTATTGAATAACAAAAAAAACAAACAAACAAAAAAAAACCAAAGTGCATACAGTATAAATAAAACGATTTAGCCTGTTTCTCACATGCTAAGTAAAAAGCTAAATGAGTGTAAAAAAAGTTTCATTAACAGTTCTATGTTAACTTGGTATTACACTTGTAAGAAAATATGCAATAAAACACTGTTATTTTACAAAAGTTTACAAAACATATATTAAAAATTTAAATTAAAACAATGAGGTGTCAGTGTTTCTCTTGTAAAAATTGCTTCAAGCTTTTAAAGGAATTATTCAAGAGGCAGTAATTAAATAGAGAACAGAGTAAACAGTGCTTTAAGTGTTTTAGTAACTGTAGCAATTAAACATTTAAAAAATGATGATATAAAAACTTTAAAAAAGGTAATTTAATGCTAAATGAAACTACTTAAATATTTGATACTCCTTTCTCTGTGATTATTTAATATACTACATTAATATTGATTTGATGCAGTAAGAATGCCTGAATGCCTATAACAGACAGCATGCAGCTTATATGCATTTAGACATCGCACAGATCTAACATTTTGAAGAATTTGTCCCATCTGATTACACATTAACGGCTGTGTTTGCTTTAATATCTTTTCAAGACAGCGTAGATTTAATCCCGTCTGTTTACACTCTCGTAACTCATTAACAGCCGTGTTTACATTAATATCACCTAAAGAGGGGTATTTTGATTAAAAACAGTGCAGAGTCTCGTGCAGGAGCGCTGCATTCATCACTGGCAGATACATGTATGTGAGTGTTTGAAAGCAGCCGGCTACGATCAAACAGCGCACAGGTAGTGAATTGAGTCAGATTTTGGTAATGGCGGTAATTTTTAGCATTGTTGGCTATTAAAATATTGAACTGAGCAGAGATTCCATCACACTCCTAGCTAATCGTGGCTGCACCCTGTGGTTTGTAAAGCACTGTGCTGGACAAACGTCTTTGGCCGTTGCATTTTAGTATATTCAGCATCTCGTGCAGGAGTGCTGTGTTTTGTAGATGCCATATAAAGTTTAAAAGATCAACATTTAAAAATGAATCTTGAAGTGAATTTTGAATTAAAATTTGATCGCCTTACCACGGGAACGTTAATATACATTGCAGAATCGTTGTCATTTAGAAATGTGATCGCGTGGGTGTCTTCATTGAGGTCTTGATCTTTTAACGATTAATCGTGCAGCTCTACTGATTTAGCATGTGAACATGTCGCTGCTGCACAAAACAATGCAAAAGATATGCTGCATCGAGCATGAAAGTCATGCTGATGCACAATTAGGCATACATTTAACCCCCCGTAGCAGATCTAGACAGGTGGGAGCTGGGAATGGAGGTGGGTTTCAGAGCGAAGCTCTTTCAGCGCGCTGCGGTGTACTGCTATCGCAAGACTGAGCTATTTAAATGTTACGCAAAGAGAGAGATGCGAGCTGATTGGGTCCTCAAATATACATGAAGGAACCAACCAGATTACAACAAGCAAACAGATTGTCTTAACATGTCACATGTGAGCAAGCCAATTGGCTGACGGGATACCATTAGGAAAACCTATCAGTTTGCACCCAACAGAGTTTCCTGGCTGAACTTGGGTCATTTAAGCTCAATCGGCAGCATTTGTGGCACAAAAATTAATTTGGACTTGCCCCTCCTTTTCTTTAAAAAACAATCTGGGTTACAGTGAGGCACTTACAATGGAAGTGAATGAGGTCCAATTTTTGAATGTTAAAATAATTACTACTTCAAAAGTATAGCCAAAAGACATAAACAATATGCGTGTAAACATGATTTTAGTGTGATAAAATAATTTACAAACCTGTAAAGTTATAGCCAATTTTACAGCTTTGTTGCCATGACGATGAAGTCAACAAACCCTAAAACCCTAAAAATGACTGTAAAAATTACAATTTAAACAAATTTACAGCTCAAATAATACACAAGTTTTAACAGAAGAATTAATGTAAGTGATTTTATAAAATTATAAGCTTCACATTTCTGTCTTCAAACCCTCCAAAAATGGGCCCCATTGACTTCCATTGTAACCTCACTGTAACCTCGATTTTTGCTTTTTTTAAAGAAAAGGAGGGATGAGTCGAAATTAATTTTTGTGGTAATCAACATTATGACACAAATGCTGTTGATTGAGCTTAACTTGTATTGAATCCGGAATATTCCTTTAAGTAAAAAATGAGCTCTTAACATCACCACATAACTAATCAACAGTGATGACAAAACAACAACATCAGCACAAATAAATTCAGCTAATAGAAAAAATAAGCCTACAACACTAACCTCATTATTTATTCCTGCTGCAATGCATGCTGGGAAGTCTTTGTTTGTTCAGACAACTTTGTTAAGCGAGTTGATGACAAATACACTTGCTGATTCAACTAATGTACAAATTGATAGAATCACAACTTAATATGTTAAGTTGACTGGACAATTTAGTTGTGTCAACTCAAAAAAGCACCTTGGTACAACTAGATGTCAAACAAATTTGTTACAGGATACTACTGTATGTTTTGAACACTGCCATTTTTATGACATTTCTGCCATTTTATAAAAGTGATTTTTTATTGCAGTGATTTTACCAGTGATTTTAGTGGGTTAAGGGAAGAACACCTCTTATCTGTGTTAAAATCCCTTGTGCACTGACTTCAGTGGCTGAGTACTTTTAAACAACTGTGACAACAGTAATATGATATAAGACACAAATGTTCAATAAACATTGCAAAGTTACATTTATTATTAATAATAATTAAAATAACCTATTATTCCGCTAAGTAATGTTGTTTATTAGCCTAACTGTCGGACTGTCCAGTTACTAATTTCATACCACTCAAAATTTACAGTCATTACAGTTATTGAAACACTTTATAATAACTACACGGTAGCCTATAAAGTATTTGTAAAGTATTAGCTTTTAGTTAATACATTATTTATAAATCGCTGTTCCTGCATTGTTCCTACATTGAGAACATCCAGACAGTATGTTATTAATTTTTATTACACAGATCTCTGGAATACTTAATTCTGATTGGTCAATGGCGCCATCTAGCGGTCTGATATCTCTGAGTAACAACCGCACATCCATATATCAGACCGCTCATCCGGTTCTGCAAGTCATCGTTCCTAATTCTTGTATCACTGTACGTTCTCTACAAGTAAGCTAATAAAATAATTTCAACTCAAATCAATGTTTCATGTGCATTTATTTATTTATTTGGCAAGTAGTCTTCTAATAATATAAACAATAAGCAGTCAGATGGTAATTTGCACAGAATAAACACCAGCAGAACTCTGACGCAATCCAGAGGTGGATTACAGCTGTTCAGCGATTTATTTCTTCTCAAATAATTACATAATTTCAACGCAAATCAATATTTTATGTCCATGTATTTATTTGGTTAGTAGCCATGTAATAAGCGGGATATTACTTCACTTCCCATCAGGATGGGTCCTGATCACCCTGTCTGGGTTTATTTAGTGAAAACAACTGGCATCTGTACATTATCCCTTACTTATTTACTGTAGAATACAAATGTATTTATTATTCTTTAGTAATTTCACATGTAAGCAGATTGATAAGGGTGTTCCATCATCAGTAAACTACTTTTAAGAGTAATGAATCATTAATACATGTTTTATTAGTTATATATAGTTCTCACTTTAGATTAGGTCATGCAACATACTTAGCAAACAATAAGTCAGTGCTTTATTATAACCTTTAATAAGCATTAATTGCTATAATAGTAAGCATTCCTAAAACAGTGATTACACATTAACTAAGCATAAATGTATATCTAATTCATTATATACATAAATGTATAGTATATATAATTACTTTATTAACTGTGAATTTATGCCTTCTTGATGTTCTCATAAATACTTATATAATGTATTTCAGTGTTAAATATGGTAAACAAGTTGTTTACCAAGGATGAAAAAAATATTAAACTGCATATACAGTATATTATTTATTACACAATCATAAATTGATTGTTACATTGAATATGAACAAAAAACATACTATTTGTGTAAAACCTATTAATAAATTATCAATTAACTATTAACTAATGCTCTACAAATACTTTATACTGTCATTATTATAAAGTTTTACCAAAATTACGAATTACTTCTCTAAAAATGTAATCATATTACTATACTGATTGCTTCATTGAAAAGTTATTACATTACATTGCACAACAAATTAAAAATATTGTCTGTATTTCCTCATTGTTCATTGTCGCATGGACGCCATGCACAACACATTTTCCTCTTGACTTGTTAGTGGGCACACATACTTAAGCTGTTACAAAAATACTAATAGATCTGAATATATATGAAGTCTTTTTCATCCATTCATCAGTCTTTTTCATCACATTGAATTGTTTTTCTTTACATTCGATTCAGACTATTAACGTTCAAGAACCTACAATGGAACTGAATGGGGTGAAAATACTGAGAAAAAAGGCACAAATAGTCATTTGAAAAAAGAAGCTGCACTGTTCTCTGCTTTGTATGGCTGTGGATAAAGATTGCTGTGGAAGATTGCTTGTGTTTGGAATGACAAAAAGATGAAAAGAGACTGAGAGGGGAAGAGAAGGAGGAGTGATAAATCTGAACAAATCCTGTGAGTGAGATGAAAAGGCTCAAGGCTCCGGTTCCACTACGGCCTACCTGCCCCCTTAATTAATTAGCACTGGCAGGAAGTGCCGCCCATAGGGAAGGCGGCCCCTCCGTGTACTGCCAAGGTGATAATGTCCGAAAGCTGAAAGCAGTGAGGTAGGCCTCTGCAGATCTGGATGCAACAGTCCAGGGGCGTTGCTAGACTTCAGTGACATCCGGGGTTTAGCCCACAGGCCATATTACAGTATTAAAATAAAAATAATCCTTCCTTCCATGACTTAAACAATGGCCACCCTACCTGTCAAATAGTAATTATATTAAGCACAACACTGATACCGATTCAGAACTTTATATAAGCAAACTTCAGGAGCACAAAAACGGATCAAACATGTTTTTAATTTAAATTGCAGATCAAAGCGAGAATTACAACTTGTCGGCTCATTGTTCATTGTGCAGAAAATAAAGCTAACAATAAAATCAAAGTAATTTAACAATTTAAATTTGTAATTGTCATTTATCAAAATATTTTGAGAATAAAGTAAAAATAACGAGAATAAAGCCAAAGCATTATGAGTTTAAAGTGGTAATATTTTGAGAATAAATCGAAAGGAAAGTGATGTGGTGGACAACAGCAAAGTGCAGCATCTGGGTTTTTAGATATAGTCTCACACTCAAGTGAAGCGAAAAATTATTGAAGTGCATATCAAGACATTGTATGTGGTAACATCCCCTCAGTTACAGTATTGTTTAGAGAGGAAAACCCAATAACAACGTAGAGTGGGACTGCACAAATCTGTCTGGTTCTTTCTCCTGAATAAATTAAATATCCAACATAACCGCTGCAGTGTCCAGAAACGAATAACTCTGTGCTGATGCGCCAAAAGACCAAGGATTTCTTTATTGCTAAATCCTATCCTAAAGTATGATTTAACTACATCCTCCACATCCATCTCTTGCATTAATGAAGCTGCTGGCTCAGCTTCGTTCTATTGTCGTGATAATGACGTTCTGTTTAGCCTAATATTGAGATTTGTTTTCTCTAATATTGCTACTTTATTCACACAATATACTTTATTCTCACAATGCTAAGACTTTATTCTAATATTTTTTTACTTTATTCTCAAAATATTATGACAATAATCTTAAAATGCTATGACTTTATTCTAATAATTTTGACTTTATTCTCATACAAAATTTAATATCATAATGCTACGACTTTATTCTCAGACTATTATGATTTTAATCTCATAATGCTACACATTTATTCTCATAACTCTTACTTTATTCGCAAAATATTACGACTTTATTATCGAAATCGTATTTTTGTTTTATTAATATTTAACGTGGCAATAAATGCCATTGTGGGATCACAGTGTAAAGTAAAAAATAACTTTAATTTTTATAAACGCATCTTTAAACACCTGCGTTGGGTTTCATGACTGTTATTAAACATGATTCCTGGTTGTTTTTAACAAAGCAAAGTTTCATCACTTGATAAACAGTAAGAGAGTGTTTTTTTTCCCCTTTTGCTCTGGTGTGCAGACTTAAGTACAATAATTAGACAAGTTCAGTGTCATAAAATCAAGGCACCCCAAAGAGGCTATTTAAATGCAGCAGTGTAACTCCATGCACATGACATGGAAATGTGAACCGGCACGGGCAGAGCGCATATAAAGGCAGTCATTTTTGTTTGACTTTAATGTGAGATTTATCATTTTAAAACCTATGTATTGTGTTATTTAGACTTATAGCTCACTGTTCTGCTATTTAGAATTGCGTTTGAGTAAATTCCATTGCAATAAACATTCTTTATTCCCATGTACAAACTCCCGACTAAACCCGAATAACCGAACAAGATGACTGGTGCATGCATTAAAATCTACTTGGTGTGTGGATTGTTAAAAACAAATTAAGATTAGAAATGAGGCTTGCATAATAAAACCTCAGTGCCTCTGATCCAGAAAAGCTGCACCCCGTGAGAGAAAATAGAAAGCTCCCACACAAGGTGTTCATAACAATTCATCTGATGAACTTTAGCATGAACAGCAGGTAAAAGACAAAGTGCGAACTGTCAATTAATGCAAGTTGGGCTCACTGATTGGAATTAATTAACATTTTAAGCCAGAATTGAAGCCTGACTTGTTACTTTTGTAACCCTGATATAATTAACATTAAGCCGTACTTTTTTTTTTCTCATCACAAAAATCATTCGGGGCTATTATAAAAAGATCCGGGGCTTCAGCCCTATCAGCCAGGGCCAAGCCACTGCAACAGTCCATCCCTCTACGATTGCATGTGCAAATCAACACGCAAACTGACCCTATTCCAGCCTATTTGTGCTCACTGAAAGCAGCATTCATATGAAGATTGAGACAGTGGATCACGTTTAAAATTAAAAGAGCCAAATGTATGGTGGGAAGAGTTATATTGACCTTACCTGACCACTCACCCTTCACTCCACTGGTGGCTCGACCATTCTCCCCCGGGCTAAATGACGTAGATAACCAAAGATTTCACAATATCTTATACATACACCGATCAGCCACAACATTAAAACCACCTGCCTAATATTGTGTAGGTCCCCCTCGTGCCGCCAAAACAGCATCAACCCGCATCTCAGAATAGCATTCTGAGATGATATTCTTCTCACCACAACTGTACAGAGCGGTTATCTGAGTTACCGTAGACTTTGTTAGTTCAAACCAGTCTGGCCATTCTCTGTTGACCTCTCATCAACAAGACGTTTCCATCCGCAGAACTACCCCTCACTGGCTGATTTTTTGTTTTTGGCACCATTCTGAGCAAATTCTAGAGACTGTTGTGTGTGAAAATCCCAGGACATCAGCAGTTACAGAAATACTCAAACCAGCTTGTCTGGCACCAACAATCATGCCACGATTGAAATCACTGAGATTAATTTTTTTTCCCCATTCTGATGGTTGAACATTAACTGAAGATCCTGACCCATATCTGCTGTCTCCTGCACTGCTGCCACACCAGATAATCGCATGGATGATTGTTGGTGCCAGATGGGCTGGTTTGAGTATTTCTGTAACTGCTGATCTCCTGGGATTTTCACACACAGCAGTCTCTAGAATTTACTCCGAATGGTGCCAAAAACAAAAAAACGTCCCAGTTCTGCGGATGGAAACGTCTTGTTGATCAGAGAGGTCAACAGAGAATGGCCAGACTGGTTTGAACTAACAAAGTCTATGCTAACTCAGATAACCACTCTGTACAATTGTGGTGAGAAGAATATCATCTCAGAATGCTATTCTGAGATGTGGGTTGGCGCTGTTTTGGCAGCACAAGGGGAACCTACACAATATTAGGCAGGTGGTTTTAATGTAGTGGCTGATCATATGCTCAAAGGCAAATCTGCAATGGGCTCAAGCTATTGGCTGTTAAGGTGACATGTGACCCTATCTCCAGGTAAGTGCATGTATGGGTGAAAATGGGGCCTTGTTGTGGTGAAAAAAAAAAAGAAGAAAGAATCGAAGACCAGAGAAAGTTTATTTTTTATTTTTTATTTTTTTCTGTTTCAAGTAATGAGCGACTGCACCTTTAGCGCCTTAGGCCTTCATACACAATTTAGCCAGAAAGCCAGTGCCGATCATGATTTAGCTTTTGACACCGCCGGCGCCCGAGGTGGCCGCAGACTAATACAGATATCTGACTCACAGCCCACCGCGTGATGCGAGGAGAGACAGAGAGAGAGCCCTTTTATTGACTAAATGATAAAGGACTTTGTAATGATAAATAACAGTCATTTTATTGTGGAATTCCCAGAAAAGACACATACTACACAATATATAAAGAGAAAATACTGGAGGGCTGCTGGCCTCTGTGTAGCTGAACAGTAGTAGGTGACGGCTTCAAATATACTTATAGCAATTCTGCATGCATGTGATCTTTGATTATAATGTCTCTCTGTACCATTATAGCAAACAAGAGCAATATAGTTATGTCTATTTTAGTCACAATTGAACATATATATATATATATACTGTATTCAATTGTGACTGTTAGACAGTAAACTGTGCATGTCAACACCATGGTTTTATTAAAATAAACATTTTTCCAGAGCTGTATAGATAGATAGATAGATAGATAGATAGATATTTACAAAATCAGTAATAAGCACTGAGATTTACATTAAGCACGAATATTCATATTTTTAATGAGATACTGTAAATCGCATCAGTAATCCTTAACAAAGTTATAATTAAAGTTGAATATGTTTTATTAATGTAATTGTTATCACTTATTATAATGTTTTTTGTTTCTTTTTTTTTTTTTTTGTCTCCCCTTTTCTCCCCAATTTGGAATGCCCAATTCCCAATGCGCTCTATGTCCTCGTGGTGGCATAGTGACTCACCTCAATCCGGGTGGCGGAGGATGAATCTCAGTTGCCTCCGCGTCTGAGACGTCAATCCGCACATCTTATCATGTGGCTTGTTGAGCGCGTTACTGCAGAGACATAGCGCGTGTGGAGGCTTCACACTATTCTCCACTGCATCCACGCACAATTTACTATACGCCCACTGAGAGCGAGAACCACTAATGGCGACCACGAGGAGGTTACCCCATGTGACTCTACCCTCCCTAGCAACCGGGCCAATTTGGTTGCTTAGGAGACCTGGCTGGAGTTACTCAGCACACCCTGGATTCGAACTCCTGACTCCAGTGGTGGTAGTCAGCATCAATACTCGCTGAGCTACCCAGGCCCCAAGTTTTATATTTCTATTATTTATTATTTGTATATATAATTTTTTATAAATATAAAAATTTGATTATACTATTTATTTACTATTATTTATTATGTAATAATTTGTATTAACTTATTACTAATCTAATGTATTATATTTTTTATTCAATTCTGTAATTTATTAATTTACACAACAATTCAATTTGTTGAAAATAAAAAGGGTAAACAATATAATTTGGTGTATATAAATATGAATGTTTTATATATGTTGTTATAAGCACTGAAATTTACATTAAACATGAACATTCATATTTTTTTATGTAATCTATGATATTAGTCTTTAAAAAGTTATAAATTAAAGTTGAATATATATATATAATTTATTTACAATTATAATTATAAAAATATATTATTTACAATTATATAGAATATAATATTATATATTATATAATAAGTTATTATAACAACAATTTTCATTAACTAATAACTAATATAGTATATTATTTATTAATTTGTATAATTTATTAATGTACTCAACAAATACACACTCACACAATGGGTTCCAATAAAAGCTGGCTTATTTAATAAAGAAAATAATACAAATAGATAAAAGTAGTGGTAATATGCTATATGTAATTAAAGACAGCACTCTATTGGCAATAAATTATCTTCAATCAGTTTGACATAGTTTTTAGTTTTATCACATTTACCTGTTGATGGGATATCCACCAAAACATTAAAGTTTAGTAAAAGTTTAAACTTTTAACAAATATAACAAGTGAGTGACCATCTCATTTCATAAAATGTTGTAGAGACTATTTCTTAATTTTTCTCAAATTCATCAAAATGTAATGTGTGTGATAACGTTTTAGTCAAATATGGGTAAATAAATTATATATTTCAGCACTCTTGAAGAAAGTAACCGTTGAACTGATTAGAGCGAATCAAAGGATGAGTTTGAGACCCCCCACATTAATTATTTAGAGCACTAATTAAGCAAAGATGGAAATGTCTGCACAAGTACTGCTAAATAAGCTTTTCAGTGCGATTCTTAATGAGGAGAGATTGTAATGTCTTCATGCTGTCTGAAACAACTTTAACCATAATTGTACTTGAGACTCTTTGACCCTTTTTACATTTTAAATTTACTTTTCAAAGTGCCTTTCCAAGGTAGAACTAGTGAATAATGAGTTAGAAAATAAGCTTGTTAATTGACTCTCGGTAAATTTAGATTTTCTAGAGCGACATATACATTTCCCCCTTTTAAGTGAACCATTGCAGATAATAAAGTTATTAATCTTGCCCATATAGTAATTATCTCTGTAATTATAGTGTAATTGCACATACATCAAGGACACTTTCATACCAAGAGCTCTTGGGCTCATCACGATACCCCCATGTCCGATTCAGACGATTATCCTCTCTGTTTTTTTTTTTTGTTTGTTTTTTTTTTTTTTTTTTTTTTTTTTTTTTTTTTTTTTTTTTTTTTTTTTTTTTTTTGCCATTATACTAACAGAGAAAGCAGGCTTAATAGGGGCTGTAAATGCACTAGCATGATAATGCAGCTTTAATTACCCCTGGTCAGCCCACTTACAAAGCCATCACCGCTGCAGTCAATATCCCGGAGGATCTATTCTTGCATGGGTTGGTTGTTAACATGGGAGTCTTTGCTGCATGCTTTAGCCTAATTGATATCCTTATTTAGCAGAGGACCACAGGGACATGAATAGAGTTAAATGGAGCAGTTTACGGTACTGTAACACTGATCTCTGGACCACAGCTCATTGATACTCATCATAATGTATCCCCATTACATGCTGCTTCACAGTATTGTTCAGTGTTTGCTGTTTAGCCAGGACTATTTACAGTCATCATGAAATCAAAATGGACCCTATTTACTTTCTCTACCTTTTAAATTATATTTTAGCATTTGGCAGACCCATTCATAAAACATGATCCTGGTTTTATTGTGAATGATAAGTGCATGTTATTACAAAGGGGGAAAAAGTTTACTTTATAATCTTTCATTAAAATGTAATAACTTGCTCAACCTTTGAAACGACTTTGCTTTTCTGCTGACGTCATCATGACTGTGTGGGTGGAGACAATAGGCAAAAATGTTTTAAAAAATCTGTTCTCCAAAGTAACTTGTTTGGCTTGTTTTGCACTTTGAAGAAAGAAGAATATCAGAAAAGTAATGGTTGTATTTTAGGCATTTCACTTCTGATTGCTTCAAAAATGCTCCACTAAAGCTCTGTCCTTGGAATCAATATGAAATCGAAATATTGACTTTCTTATTACTGTCTCTGCAAAGCCCCTAGAGGACAGGGAGGGAATTTATTTTCTGAAATTGTTTTGCATTCCCTCACAAAAAATGTTGCGTTCCCTCACAGTAGTTTGCATTCCCTCACAATAAGTTTTGCGTTCCCTCGCAGTAAGTTTTGTATTCCCTCAAAATTAGTTTTGTGTTCCCTCACAAGAAGTTTTGTGTTCCCTCACAATACAGTTGCGTTTTCTCGCAATATGTTTTGTGTTCCCTCACAGTAGTTTTTCTCCCTCGCAATAAGTTTTGCGTTCCATCGCAATAAGTTTTGCTTTCCCTCACAACAGTTTTGCGTTCTCTCGAAATAAGTTTTGTGTTCCCTCTCAATATTTTTGTGTTCCCTCGCAATAAGTTTTGCATTCCATCGCAATAAGTTTTGCGTTTCTTCCTAATAGTTTTGCATTTCCTCGCAATAAGTTTTGCATTCCCTCACAATAAGTTGCTCCCTCGCAATAGTTTTGCGTTTCCTTGCAATAAGTTTTGCGTTCCCTCGCAATAAGGTTTGCGTTTCATCACAATAAGTTTTGCATTCCCTCACAATAAGTTGTTCCCTCGCAATAGTTTTGCGTATCCTCCTAGTAGTTTTTGTTCCCTCACAATAAATTTTGCGTTTCCTCATAGTAGTTTTTTATTCCCTCAAAATAAGTTTTGTGTTCCCTTGCAATAAATTTTGAGTTCCCTCACAAAAAAATGTTGTGTTCTCTCGAAATATGTTTTGCGTTCCCTAGCAATACGTTTTGTGTTCCCTCACAATAAGTTTTGCATTCCCTCATAATAAGTATTGTGTTCCCTCGCAATATTATTTGTGTTCCCTCACAACAGTGTTGTATTCTCTCGCAGTACTTTTTGTTTTCCCTCACGGTAGTTTTGCACTCCCTCGCAATACTTTTTGTGTTCCCTCACAATAAGTTTTGCGTTTCCTTGCAATACATTTTGCATTCTATTGCAATAAGTTTTGCATTCCCTCACAATAAGTTTTGCATTTCCTCCTTGTAGTTTTATGTTCCCTCGCAATAAATTTTGTGTTCCCTCACAATTAATTTTGCATTCTCTCACAGTAAGTTTTGCGTTCCCTCACGAACTGAGAACATAGCTGAACTAAAGTTACTGTAGTAAAACCATGGTCAGTTTACATAAGGGATGAATAAAGATATTGCAAGAGAAGTTTATTGAGAGGGATGAAAAAAAATTACATTAAAAAAATGAATTCCTTACATGTCCTATAAGGTGCTCCATATGTTCCTGGTGTAAATGTGCACGAATAATGAAAAAATGTTGACTTATTTATTTTTATTTTTTGCTGATGTAACGAATCACTCTTAATTTTCAACAACTCCCCTCCAAGTACCAGCAATGTAATGCTGACTTTCCACAGTTTTTTTTTTTTTTTATCCAATAAATTCCTATTGTACAAAAATAAGTTTAACTAATATATATATATAAAATAAATTCCATATAAAACCCATTCCAAAACAAGCAACACATAACATTGGTTGCCAGTGGTGTTTCACTGTGACTTGAAGTGCAAGTCGATAACTCAGAAGTAAGCTAAACTTTAGAAGATCATTAAAGTGGTTTGTTTTTTATCTAGACATTTAGTCACAATTTTCTAATTAATAGAAGATTATATAACAGGTACACAATAAATAAAAGCATGCAGAAATGTGGAAGAGCTGTTTAACATGATGTCTAATGGTGACCAATCACGAGTTCACAGGTCAGTTGAGCTGTTGTTGTGCTAAACTGATGTTGGCCCCAAGGGTTTCTTTGGATAGTTCTCTCCCGCACTTTAAATAATCAATTAAAGGACGAGGAGCAAAATAAATTAAGATTGTGATTGCTCTATTTAAGTAGGTTTTTAGGTCTGCTATGCTTTATCCAGATATATCTCATTTTCATTCCAAATTAATTAGCAATTAGCATGGACCGCAGTGTTTGAAAGTGCTGTAGACTGATTTCATCATTTCTTTCTCAATAGAAAATCATCTTTATAAAAAGGTTGCTAAAAATAGCCCAAACCATCTCCTTATATATATATATATATATATATATATATATATATATATATATATATATATATATATATATATATATATATATACACGTTTTTGTACATGTATCTACTGTATAGTTGATATGAGTGATATGTCATTGTGATATTCCTTCAGGCCTGATGATTTTTCACAAACTTGCAGCTGGACAGCCACAAATGATTCCCAATTTCCAGCAAGGCTGGGCAGCCCATTCCTTATGTCACTCTGAAGAAGAGCAGAGAAATGGATTACTTCACTTGCTGGATATCAACATAATTACGAATATTACCCTGAGTACTGCATTCACTCCAAATCATTATAAACAAAAACAAGCGCAGAAGTGAAGATTTACACTTCTGTTCTCGGTCAAGCAAAGTTTAAACCATACACATCTTAAAGATTTGACTCAACATTTAATCTGAAACTCATAAGTAAAACACAAGATACACTCAAAAAATACATGCATAAACACTTAAATATGCTGACACTGTTTTAAGAGAGTTTTGTATTTTTGTGTATTTTATTTATTAATTGTAGTATTGTCATGTCGTGTGGTTTTAACTAGAGGGAATACAGGGATCATACTGTCAATTCATGTTTGATAAAAGTGTGAGGATTATTAGTCCTAATACTGGATAATTAGGAAACAGTTTACTTTAAATTAATTTTCCCTTTGTCAAGGGTTTGTAAAGGGGTTCATTAATGAATAATAATTCATTCACAAATGCATTATAAATCACTGATATGCTGTTCATGCAATATGTGCCAATTAGTGCACATTTTAACTTACATGTTATAAAGCAGAGGTGCCCAAACTTTTTCCAATGAAGGGCCAAAAATCAAACTTGATTGAGGGTCGTGGGCTGAAAGTAAATTATTGAATTATATCAAACTGTAGGCTATTAAATTAAAATATGAAAGTTGCCCTGGTTCTCCACCTTTATGATTTCATATTTTAAAAATAAATAAATAAATAAACAGCAATCTGCTTAATTAATGCAATGAATAGCTGCATCAATGGCATATATACAGCTCTGCAAAAAATGAAGAGACCACTGCAAAATTATCAGCTTCTCTGGATTTACTATTTATAGGTATGTGTTTGAGTAAAATTAAAAATTTTGTTTTATTCTATAAAGAACTGTCAGCTTTTCTCCCAAATTCCAAATAAAAATATTGTCATTTAGAGAATTTATTTGCAGAAAATGACAACTGGTCAAAATAACAAAAAAGATGCAGTGTTTTCAGACCTCGAATAATGCAAAGAAAACAAGTTCATATTCATTTTTAAACAACACAATACTCATGTTTTAACTTAAGAAGTGTTCAGAAATCAGTATTTGGTGGAATAACCCTGATTTTCAATCAAAGCTTTTCAGGATCGCTGATGATCTGGGGGTGCTTCAGCGAGGCTGGAATCGGGCAGATTCGTCCACAAAGATGGATGGCCACAAGCCATCAAACAAAGCCGAGCTGCTTGAATTTTTGCGCCATGAGTGGCATAAAGTCACCCAACAGCAATGTGAAAGACTGGTAGAGAGCATGCCAAGACGCATGAAACCTGTGATTGAAAATCAGGGTTATTCCAACAAATATTGATTTCTGAACTCTTCCTATGTAAAAACATTAGTATTGTGTTGTTTAAAAATTAATATGAACTTGTTTTCTTTGCATTATTCAAGGTCTGAAAACACTGCATCTTTTTTGTTATTTTGACCAGTTGTCATTTTCTGCAAATAAATTCTCTAAATGACAATATTTTTATTTGGAATTTTATAAAATAAAACTAAAATTTTCATTTTACTCAAACACATACCTAGAAATAGTAAATCCAAAAGAAACTGATAATTTTGCAGGGGTCTCTTAATGTTTTTCAGAGCTGTATATATATAGAAATTAGAAAGTACTGTAGTTCCATGCACAAATGCGTTTTTATGACCATACTCAGTTTTTCCTATTTTTATTTAAATTTACTTGTTCATTGAACTGTTGTATATAAGCAATACCACACGAGCAAGAGTGCGATATGTCCCTACATCAGCACTGCTGTGATTCTGCCAAGGCCTTGTGCCTGCGTGTGTGTGTGTGTATGTGTGTGAGAGAGAGAGATAGAGAGAGAGAGATGGAGTGTGTGCGATCACCTAATGATGATTATGTAGTGTGTTAGTCAGCTTTCTGACGATAATGTCATTTTGGTGAAATTCATCCCTTTTTCTCTGTGGAAAAATAGCTGTCCAAGCGGGGTTATTCCTCCCTATTTCACAGTAGCTGCTGGTGCGTAAGAGTCTTTCACTTTTTCCTGACTTCTGCATGGGTGGCGCAATTGCGATGAGAGACTTCCTCTCGGATGCTACACACTTCCGCTTAGTTGTTGTTATCAGCTAGACTAATGTTATTGTAATGGCGAGCAGCTAAGGGTCTAGATAATTTTGCACTGTTATAGGGTGTTATAACAACTACAGCTGGCTTAAAGACTACTGGAAAATGAATGTCACAACAATAAGCGCCCCAAAAGCTGCAAATGCTGAAACATTCCGAGTCGAACCAGATGAAATAATCAGAGGTTGCATTAAACTAATTCTCCGTCACTTGCCTTTTTAAAAAAACATAGACAGATAATTCCAAATGATGTCCGTCATTTTAGAAGATAACAAAGATGAAAACATTTAAACCAAACCTTTGTTTTATTAATCATCTTTACAAGGTTCATATCTCATGTTGCGCTGTGAGTGTATGTGAATGAGGGAGAGACCTTGAGGCTCTGACACTTTAGTTTAGAACTACATGAATACAAGCAGACTGATATATATATATATATATATATATATATATATATATATATATATATATATATATATATATACATCAGTTAGTTCCAGTCCTCAAATCTGATTGGACAAGAGATGTTCCATGAATACTGATGTCTCACACCATCAGCACTCGGACACTGATGGATTTACCTATGCAATCACAGCAGTGCTGATGTAGGCCCATATCTTACTCATGTGATATTGCTTAAATATATATTTTTTTTTTCTTCTTCTTCTTCTTGTCATTCATCTTGTCATACATGGCAAGGCCTGCGTATACTGGTTTGGGCACCTCTGTTATGAAGGCTTAATAAATAATGTAAATATATTTATACGTGTATTTATTAAGCATTTACTCACTATTTGGCAAGTGTTGCATAAAAGTCACCCCTTTTCATTCGTGTTGCTTTTATAACAGCATAGCAATGATTTATTATATATTTGTTTTAGTTTGTTTTAATCATTCATTTCTCTTTTACTGTTAAATAATGAGTTCATTTCAGTTGTTTTATTAGTTTTAATTTCATTTTATTAGTTTTAATTACATTAAATAATAAATTAGTTTGAAGCCATAGATGAGATTTGTGATGGCATGCCGCTTATGTAAGTATATAGTTTAGCTATTGAGTCATCATCAGTTTGAGTCTATTCAACAATTTGTCTATCTTATGATTCGTCATTTGTTTATTCTTTAATTATTAGAGAACTGTTTGATATTTTCTGACAGAGACTCATCAAATGTAAACATTTCTTAGTCTCAATAAAATATATAACACCCACAACGCATCATGTTCAGTTTAACAAAATGACATATTTGCATTTTATAACAGAGAACGATCAATGTAATCAGAGATGTTCCCAACAAGTAATACATAGTGTAAGCCTAATGCATTTTTATTGCAGTCAGAAAGATTTATTTTGCAGTGATATTTGGACAGTCACTGGGGAGGATTGCATCCAATTTCAGAATATGTCAACAAACATCAGTCACTGCTAATGGAAAAATTCAACAAATTATTGTAAACACATGTGTTTTGTTTCACTATGACCTACTATGTATTTAGGAAGAGAAGGCCAAGAGCTCAGTGTGAGGTTGGGAACGTGCCCCTTTAGAGCAAGATGTAAAACATTACTGCTATAGACAAAAGAAACAAAGATATAAAGTGATGTGGTAGTATACTACAGCTAACACCACAATTCAGAGTGTATGTGCTGTAAAAAAAAATAATAAAAAAAAATGTCTCCTTGCTGCAGAAAAAAAGCTATATAAAAGATACATAATTTCTTAGTTTCTCAGAGTCAGCACAATAATCTGTGAGTGAACATTGTTAGGGCACAGGATGGTAGTTTATCCAAAAATACCTACAAAAATAAGATGTAGCAGTTTGTGTGCGTGTCTATGTAATTGCTATATATGTTTATGCGGTTGTCGACCACTAAAGACTTAGTGAATGGAAGATGTTTGTATTTTCTTTCAAATCCTCTTTGCCCCTCAGGCTAATTGGAAACAGTCAACGAGAACTAAACAACAACAGGCCAGAGAAAAGGATTTTGGCTGTGACGGTCTGATCCTGATAATACTCAAACTCTTCGGTACATCAGCCACACAACATGTTTTCTACATTTACTTGTTTGCTTTTGGTCAGTTCTCTAAAATGGTATTTTGTTGGAACCCATTTGCTTTGAACTCTGCTAAAGACATGGCAAATTCACGCTATGTCAGTCAAATTGAAATGGTAACAAGGAAATACATCATTCGATTTGCCCTATTTCTTAAAGGCAAATTCACAAATTGGGAAGAGTGCCGAGGAGTGGAGCAGAGAGGTTATACAGAACATCAACTTTATGGACAGCTCTGGGCCTCATTTCCCAAAAGCATCGTAAGCCTAAGTAGATCGTAGAACCCATCTTACGATTCATCTTAGATTTGCGGCCTGTTTCACAAAAATATTGTAACTTAAAGGAATAGTTCACCCAAAAATGAACATTTGCTGGTGATTTACTCCAAGATGTATATGACCTTCTTTCTTCATCAGAGCAGGATTTAAGGTTTTTAGGAAAGTATCCAGGTTTTTAGCTTCATCCAATGCAAGTGAATGGACACCAATTTTTGGCGGTCCACAAAGCACACTTAGTCAGCATCAAAGTAATCCACATGACTCCAGTCGATTAAATAATGTCTTCTGAAGTGAATCGATATGTTTTTGTGAAAAACAAATCGCTAATTAAAACGATTTTAACTTTAAATTGGCACTTCCACCAGCTCTCTGTAGCTGTTTGAATTGATCTAACTCTCACGTGAAGTACGTTCCTCTGTGGTAAACAGAGCGGAACTTCTGAATTCTTGCATGAACGCACCAACGTGATGACATCACACGACAGTGACGTGAGGCATTGTTTACAGGAAGTTAATAAAGTTTTAATTAGTGATTCGTTTCTCACACAAACATATCGATTCACTTCAGAATACATTACTTAATTGACTGGAGTCATGTGGATTACTTTGATGCTGACTAAGTGTGCTTTGTAGACCATCAGAATTTGGTGTCCATTCACTTGTGTTGGATGAATCTAAAAATGTTAAATCCTGTTCTGATGAAGAAAGAAGGTCATATACATCTTGGATGGCCTGAGGATGAGTAAATTATCAGCAAATTTTCATTTTTGGGTGAACTATTCCTTTAAGTAGTACTTGAAAATGCTCGTAGATTAACGAGTGCTCTGGAGTAATCATACAGCGCTAAGAACATCGTAAGGGCACAGACTTATGCAGACACCTGCAGTACAATCTCGAAATTACACCTGATAAAATTTAAATACTTATAGCTACACTTTAAGCTCATTTAATATCAGTATACATATGTTTATTATTATTTTCAACCGACAAGGCTAATAATAATAATAATAATAATAATAATAACGAAATCCATTAAATAGATAGTCTATATAAATGGATGAATAGATTAATTAGTAAACAAATAAAGTTATTTGTGTGGACTTGTTGGACTAGTTGGTAACAGCAAAGTGTTGGCATGATTGATGCAGACAACTGTATAAATTAAAATGAGAGAGAAGACAAAGTCAATAACTGTATGGCAATTGTCAGTATATATTAGCTCACCATCCTTGTCTCCGCTTCCTATCTGACACCCAAAGGTGCTCTTGCCAGCACTACAAGTTGTGTCACACAACACGTGCAGCATTGCTGTCACCGTTATCAATTTTGGGAGTAAAGAGCAGACCTCCATTTATTGGTGAATGTCCCTAATGCGCATCTTCTAAACGTCTCCTTATTATGTGCTGCGTGATAAAACGGTGAACCTGATTATCAAATCAGCCAATAGTGTGGCAGCAGTGCAGTGCATAAAATAATGCAGATACGGGTCAGGAGCTTCAGTTAATGTTCACATCAAACATCAGAATGGGGAAAAATGTGATCTCAGTGATTTGGACTGTGGCATGATTGTTGGTGCCAGATGGGCTGGTTTGAGTATTTCTGTAACTGCTGATCTGCTGGGATTTTCACACACAACAGTCTCTAGAATTTACTCCGAATGGTGCCAAAAACAAAAAATCATCCAGTAAGCGGATGCATCACTTGCATTTTATTTACGGTAAAATAATTTGTTTATTTGTTTGTTTAAATTAATTGTTTTTATGAATGTAATATGTAAAGTTTTATCATGACCATAATAAAGGTGATTCATACTTTTTTAACAAATAATCATTATTATTATAGTCTGTCCTGTAATAGCATGAGCATTGTCTTTTTTATATTGATCAAAGAAATCCTTGATAATATTGAACATATGGATTTTCACTGTAAATTGTAAAAACAATCATACTTCCACAAACAAATGTTGTACTTTATTATACAGTAAAATTAACATTTATGGTAAGGTATCTTACAGTTAACCAATTAACAGCATTTTTACATTCTTTCTATAATAATAATAATTATAAAATGACCCTGCTCTAATGAAACTCTGTTCTTAGTGCTCGAGCATGTGTGTTTCAGTACAGGTGCATGACTGAATGATATGAAGATTGTTCGGTCAGAGCTACTGTAAATCCTGCACACATGTGATGAGTGTGTGATGTGATTGCTGTAGTAACCCTGCCATCTGCTGGTTTCTCTCTCTCTCTCTCTCTCTCTCTCTCTCTCTCTCTCTCTCTCTCTCTCTCTCAACTGATGCATGATTGTCCTCCCCCAGTATCACCTGCATTTGATCTGTTTCTGCTGAACTGGAAAACTGTGGCATGAGGTTTGAGAGTTTGTCAAAGTATTTCTCTCTCACCTCTGTAAATTTCTCACAGTGAAGGAGAAAGTGTGTCTCTGTCTCGACCTCACCAGTGTCACAGTGAGCACAGATTCGTTCTACCTTTGGAAGCCATGTTTGTCTGTGTCTGCCTTTTTCTATGGCCAGACTGTGATCACTGAGCATTTTGGTAATGATCCATCTCTGTTTTCGATCTCTTACAATGTGGAGATATTCTGCTAGATTATACTTTCTGTTTAGGGCCCGATAACATTCCAATTTACTTTGGTTTTTACTTTCATTTTCACAATATGAATTTTTGCTTTCTTTTATGATTTGGTTTATTCTGATTTGGTATTGGTCAGCAGTGCTGTGTCTGAAACTGGTGTTTATTAGTTGTTAGTGGGTTTGTGAGTTTCAGAGCCAGCTGACAAAGGGGACTGGTTTTAGGCTTCAACTCTTGGGTTTTAATGTTGCAGTGTGTTAGGGGAACTTGAATTTAGGTGAATTTAGGTCTCTCTCTCTCTCTCTCTCTCTCTCTCTCTCTCTCTCTCTCTCTCTCTCTCTCTCTCTCTCTCTCTCTCTTTCTCTCTGAGCGACAGTCGTGTCTCTCTCTCTCTCTTTTATGCTCTTATGTGTCATCTCTGCAGAAAGCACCGGAAAGAGAAAAGAGAGTGATTGTTATCGAAAAATAAGCATGGTGTTTGAAAGGGAATTTAATTGAGGCATTCGTTATATTTGAAAAGGTGAATTCCTCTAGGGCGACTACAGGAAACTCGACCCATTTCATAGCCTCAGACATTAATAAAGAATGGCATCTTTTGACTTTAGCTTTCAGACCACAACCTTAAATGGGCTAAATATAGGGGCAGACACAGTAATTCCCTCCACCTTGGGGGATGAGACATGGGACGGGAGCGCAGAACGACGGAGGCCTCCAATTAGCAAAGCAGGGGGACCCAGACGCTGTCGCGCAAATGCACAAACAAACACACAAACTCCAGCATCCATACAATCAGACACACACTCGCTCTGCCCTTAAGCGAACCAGAGGCTCTTTCTTAATATCTGTGTCATTAATAATCCACAGAGGTCTGATGGCACGTCAAATAAGAGGCATCCGGTCTGAGCTCTGCTAACTAATAAAAAATAGGAAGTGAACATTGTTTTTGTCTGGTCGCATGAGAACACCCACTGGGACGAGCTTCAGGAAGGGTCGCATGCTCTTAAATATTTTTACTTGTTTTCTTATGAAAGGATTACAGGGTTATTTTTACTCACCAAGAGGAATATGTGTGTTTTTAAAAAGTGAATTGGCCAAACAGGTTAGCACAACGGTCTGAATCGATTCACTATTTAGTCAGATTAATTTGGACTGCACATTGAATATATAGTTGTAAATCCTGAATATAAAGTTATAAATCGGAATATATAGTTATAAATCCTGACTACATAATTGTAAATCCTTAATATGTAAATCTGAATATAGTTGTAAATCCAACATATTTCTATTTAAAATTAGAATATTTAGTTCATATTTTAGAACTATATTTTCTGATTTTACAGAATTTGTTCCTGTTTGGCCCCCATATGTTTGTGTGTGTATTTACAGTATATATTGTATGCTGTACATGCTAGCTAGTTTGGCACCGAATGTTGGTTTAGTTATTAATGCGTTTCAATTCTCACAAAAGCTTTGGTAACAGACTTGAATGGTTGAGCTTGAAAAATGCAGTCAAATGTTTGTGCAAATTGGGAAAATGGAATGAGATTATTGACTTTTCTTCCTGTCATGCTATATTAATGGTCACTGGAATATGTTTACTCATTTAAAGGATAATGTATTTTTTTAAACTGTGATTTGTGCATTGCTGGATCCTTTGTGATGTACAAGTGTTTGATCCAAACACAAGAAGTATTAATTAAAAAAAAAAAAAAAAAAAAAAAAAGTGACACTAGGGGTCACACTTGGGAGCCCCAAACACCTCTGATCTTTGAGAAAAGGCCAATGGGAATTGGCGAGTGGAATTTGCATGCCACTCCCCCGGACATACAGACAGGGCCTGTAGGTTTACGTCGTCTCTGGCGACTAAGGCCTACGGTGCCGCTGGACAGGCCACCTCCGCCCTGCACGCCATGGCTCTCCTGCAAGTGCACCAAGCCAAGGCGCTAAGAGAACTGCACGAGGGTAGTTCTGACCCGGGATTGATGCAGAAGCTGCATTCGGCAACCGATCTCGCTCTCCGGGTGATGAAGGTCACGGTGCGGACTCTCGGGCAGGTGATGTCCACCCTCATGGTCCAGGAACGCCACCTTTGGCTCAACTTGGTCGAGATGAGGGAGGCTGACAAGGTACTGTTCCTTGACGCCCCCTTCTCCCAGGTTGACCTATTCGGCGACACCATCAAGGGCTTTGCCCAGCAGTTCTCGCCAGTTAAGAAGCAGACGGAGGCTATTCAGCACACCCTGCCCTGGTGCGGATTAAAATCCCACACCCCGTCTTCTTGTCGCCAAGGGTGTCCCCCTGTGGCAACAACACCGTCTCCGCCCCGGCATGCAGCCACCCACAGGAAGCAGACGCACCCCGTCTCATGGCCTGCCGCCAAGAACCCAAGGAAGGCTTCGAAGCTCCTCTGAGGTGGGCGACCCAGGGACGTGGAGACCCGCTGCATTGGAGGTGGTAAGCAGACCACTCCATCCCCTGGTGGAGGGCCGGAAGGAGAATCTTTGGTTTCCTTTTCTTTTGATTTCGCCGCATGCCCGAAGGGCTGCAGTACCCAAATTTTCTGGGTCACACATCTAGTAGTCACGGCTGTCGTTATCACGACCGCCGGACACCGCACCTTTACGGCAGGCACGGTGCTCCGGAGGCTGGCCCCCCACCCCTGCGCGCCTAGCTGTGGCACAAACACACCGCTTGTACCACTTGTGTATAGCGCCTTTCCCCTCCTGGAGGGGGAGACGTGCGCTTTTTACCCCCAAGCCGTGTTCACGAGACCTGTTCCTTAGACCGATTTCCTTAGCCCTGTGACAGGCGAGTTCATGGAGAAACTCAATAACGGCCCAGTACGTGTGCTAGTAGGCCCTGTACTGGGGTAGGTGCTCCACATGCGCTGGTTGCCTGTCTGTAACCCCGTGTGATGTATCTTCCATGAGACGGTTTCCCTGTTGGTAAACCGCCATCTTCCTTGGGCAGAGTCCCCTCTGCCACCGGTCGCCGTGTTTGTAGAGCTCCATCACCTCTGGGTATGACCTACCACAGGGACTTGTCCACATGCGACACTGCTGACAAAACTCGGTAAGACCATGTGACATATTTCCACACAATTACCTCCCCTTTGGGAAGGGTGTGGTCTCCGCGGTGTCTTCCCCTCGGGAGGGACACCCCCCTGATGCGGACACTTATGGCCCCTAGCTGACCGATTTCCACTCTTTTTTGGGGAGAAAAAAAGAAGAGAAGAGGCACGGCTGGGGTAGCCTGTCCCCATTTTTTGGGAGTCAACTTGTCCCCGAGGTGGGGGGGACCATACAACGCTCATAGGAGCGTTGGGGGAGGTTACGTTACGGCCAGGTGTGATGGCTACGAGGCATGCAATGGTCTGTCCATCTCGCACTGCCAGTCCACGTAACACAGTTCAGCTAATTGTGGCGTTTCGTATTGGGATCCCTAGTGTCACTACATCGACATAACGTCAAGTGAGTGACAGATAGGGAATGTCCTGGTTACTTTCGTAACCTCCGTTTCCTGATGGAGGGAACAAGACATTGTGTCTCTCCTGCCACAACACTGAACTACCCGTTGAAATGGCCGGGACCTTGTCTCAGCTCCTCAGCACAAAACCTGAATGAGTGGTTGCAAGCCAGCTACTTTTATTCCCATATGTCTGGGGGAGTGGCATGCAAATTCCACTCGCCAATTCCTATTGGCCTTTTCTCAAAGATCAGAGGTGTTTGGGGCTCCCAAGGGTGACCCCTAGTGTCACTACATCGACACAACATCTCGTTCCCTCCATCAGGGAACGGAGGTTACGAAAGTAACCAGGACGTTCTCTACACCCCCCCCCCCCTTTTTCTATTTATGACATGTGCAATTTAAATGGAGATTAATGAGGTGTAATGTGTCCCTCTTCCCAGTTTTACTGTATAATGTGCAGTTGTTTAGAACTTCTTGTGAAATGCAGGGCTGCATCAATTGCATCAAACAAGCACAAACAGATTTTTCAGTCAATATGTGGGTTTATCATTTTTCTTGTATTCTAAACAAATTATTCAGACAGGTAAAAGCCTGTATAAGGAATAATATTCGTAATACATATAAATACATTCATAATGCCTTTTAATACGTCATATACTCAACTGCATGCATTGCAACCACATTTAAAATACATAATACTTACTCATGTTTATAACTTTCAAGTCAAAATGGAATCAAAACTGACCCTGTTTACATTTTTTATAAATGTCCCTGGTCTTATTACATGTTTCACCAGTGCACGTTATTCTTAATTAAAGTAAAAATTCATAATCTTCATATTCTTATTAATTTTTCGTCAAAATTTGTTTGACCTCTGAAATGTCTTTTCTATTCAGCTGATGACACCAAGCCCTCTTATTTTCAAAAGCCTCTTACCACCTGGCACCTTTCTGGTGTGTAGACTAATTCCCATTTTTTTTTTTTTCAGTCCAATAACCAGTGATTTCTTTTTTTTTTTTTTTTTTTCTCTTTCTCTTTCTCTTTCTCTTTTATAAAATCCAGTATCACTCAGACTGGCTTGCGAACAGTGTTTCACATGAAATATGCATGCATTAAAACAGTATTTTTTTAAAAGATCAGCCTGGTCTCATGAAAAATATGTGATTTACAGTATGTAACAGTGGCAATATGTTACAAAATAATATTCTGTGGTTCATTACACATATCGCTGCAGTAATGTGATGAAATATCCACTGTGTGATACTAAAAGCAAGTTAAATGTTCTCCCAAACAGATGAGGTTTTTAAGATCAATGCTCTATCGAGTTTTAAATCAAAAAAACCGACCTCCCTACCCTAAACCTTACACCTAAACCTAACCGACAGTGTCAGAAAAGCAAGATGAAAAACTCAATTGCTGAAGCAACCATGTCATTTTGTGGTGCTTATATGACACTTTCAGCTTACATGTCGACTCGTGTGCTCTTCAGGACTCGTACCCGCTCCTTTACATCACAAGTGCAATGCTTTATCAGTTGAGCACAATTTGATCACACTGGAACAAGCTTGAAAATGTTTGTTAGGTAATACAAATGTTAAATGTATCACCTTACAAGTCATGCGCTTTAGTAAAAGTGTTTAGATGTCATGATATTATTGTGTGAGGAACAGGGTGAAAAGTGAGGGTTTATGAACTGATAATCTGCCGTTTTACTTGTGATTTGTGTGAAAGTGAATAAAATATAGAATATTATAATTCTGGAACCATCCATTGACGGGGCACACTTCACTAACCACAGAAATGGTATGCATAAAGCAAACATCACAACACCAACACAAGACTTTTACTGTGGCTATTATTTCTGATAAGATTATCATTAGAGGTATTTTAGTTTTATAAGTGGGTGTATTTTCCTGTGTCGGTTGGAGAAATATTCACACGTCCGATAACCCACACAGCTGGAGGAGTCTGTTAGCACTAATGCAGCGAACATAAATATATTACTACCTCATCATCTCTATTTCTACAGGTGTCACTGACTGACTGTATTTACAGAGAATGCAAGTTTTACTTTGCCAGCTGATTGAAGTTGCAACATTATCGTAAGAGCAAAATGTATTCATGATAGCTCAAGTCCAACTGGCCCTGGGCTTTGTAATATAATTCCAGACTTTTTTATCAAATTATTGGAAACAGTCTGTACACATGATTTGACTGTGACATGAGGAGGCAGAGTCTGAGGATAACGCTCTCAATCTCTCTGTCTCTCTCTCTCTCTCTCTCTCTCTCCCATTTCCATTCTCTTATATCTCTCTCTGTGACTGGGCTCTTTTTACATGATTTTTGGAGGATGTCTAAAGAAAAAAGGTAAGACATGGGAACTTTGTGGCGTGCCTGGGCTGATTATTTTATGAATGGCTTTACCACAAATTGAAAAAAAAAAAATGAAAAAAAAAGTTTTAGTCTTGTCTGTCCTTTTCTTTATATATATATATATATATATATATATATATATATATATATATATATATATATAAGAATCAAAATCTGGGTTACATTGAGGCAGTTTTAATGGAAGTGAATGGGGCCAATCTTTACACGTTAAAATACTCACTGTTTCAATAGTATTGCCACGAGATGTAAACAATATGCATGTTAACATTATTTTAGTATCGTGATATCATTAGATAAAATCGCATACTATTTTTTCTGTTGCCATGACGACGTAATGCCTGTATGTAAACCCTTTAATCCCACAAAAACATTTTAACTTTACAGCTCAAATAATAAATGAGTTTTAGCTGAAGAATTAATGCAAGTGCTTTTGTAAAATTATAAGCTTCACATTTCTGCCTCCAAAAATGTACTACATTCACTTCAATTGTAAATGCCTCACTGTAAACTCGATTATTGCTTTTTTCTTTCTTTTTTTTTTTTTTTTTTTTTTTTAAAGAGGAGGGATGAGACAAAATTATTTTTTGTGGTAATCAACATTATGCAAACAAATGCTGCCGAATGAGCTCAACTTGTATTGAAACTGCATAATGCCTCTAAGTGTTTGAGCACTTTTTACTGTTTAAAATAGTGTTTTAAAAGAAATGGGGTTTTCATAAAACCTACAGAAATACAAAGATGGCATTTCTACAAACATGGCACATGCATTTCAAACTAGATTTTTAAAAGACCTGTCTTTTTATCTTAACTTGAACATCCTTATTTCTCATTGACCCATATTCAAACTTGGCGCGTTTTGATCATTTACAAGACACTGACATCATCAAAGACAAACCTGGTGCATTTTTCCACACCAAATATTCATAAATGACTTTGGGATCTTGGATGTGATAGTTCTGCTGTAAACTCAATTTGTTTTTCTCTTATACTGCCAGAGAACTTGGTAATGCACATTGTTTCATTGTCTTCATAAAAGCCTTGACTGATTTAAAATGATTATCCTGCAGTATATCAGTGTATCTTATTCTGCTCATTTCTCCAGATGGGGATCCTGAGAATCCTGTGAAGCTGAAATGACACTGCCAGTTGCCCAGCCCCAGGGTAGATGAGGGGCAGGGGTATAAACTGTCACACTGGAGGGGTGTTGAGGGCTTGTCTCAGGTGTCAGGTTATTGAGATGATGGGGCGGTGTGAACGCTCAACTCGCTGCGCTCCCGCTCCACTGGGATTATGAAAGTACTGCTGTGAATTCTTACAGGATGAAACACATCTTGTGTATTTGTGTACTGCAGTGTGTGTGTGTGTGTGTGTGTGTGTGAGTGTGTGTGTGTCTGTGTTTGTCATTCTCAGGAAACTTTGCCATTTGTGTCTGAAAATTTCAGGAAAAATCTAAACAAAAATAAATTAAATAAAAATCGATGATTCAGGCATTTGGATCACAGTTCTCAGTAGTAGCCCCTTTCACACATACGACCTTTTCCAGAAAAGTATCTGCAAATTTCAGGTTAGAGGTCATGTGTGAACACAACGTTTATGAAAATACTGGTAGATTTTGCTCTGGTAATTTCCCTTAATGAGAAGTTGTATCATTACCTATACATTTTCATACTGATGGTATGTGTGAACAGCACATGTGGTACATTTACCAGTAAAGACAACCCAACGGTTTCATGTGTGAATGGGGCTAGTGATGCTGTTCAGTCCTTCCAAAGTGTGTCAGATCATGGTGGACTGCTGTATCCTCTACTATATAGCACTTAGAATTTGCCCGCAAGATCAGAATTGTGTGTGCAGATTGTGTTCAGCAGCTATTTTGTGGGCGCGTTTGCGCTGTAGCCTGATCTGCATAATTTCTTTAGTGAATCGGGTGCTAAACCAGCACAGTGCAAATGGTCGGTTGTATTGAACCTGGAAAATTCCTTTAATGAATACAACACCTCTCTTTCTCTTTTTGCTGAGACTTTTTCCCTGCATCAGAAATCGTCTACTGTCAGGGTATGTATGGTATTTGATGAAGGATGCACTTCTCGGCCAGTAAAAAACAGTAGGCCTACATTCTTTAGGTATGCATGCGAGTAGTATGAATTGATCCTGGATATACTTTGACATCCGGGGACATAATGCAGTGGCGTAGATGCCCCCCCCCCCCCATATTTATACCATGATCAATGGAAATGTGTAAATGCTTCTTGCTGCAACACACCCAATGTTCAAGACAAATCTACGACATAATGACGAAATAGTAGGTCACTTGGGTATTCCTCGCTTACTGTTTTATGAATACTGAGGATTCGGACATACTACTCCATTGGCATGCTGTGTTTGGCATACTAGTAGGGAAGTATGGATATTCGGACACAGCATTTGACTGTGATTTGACTTTGAGTTGGTGCTAAGTGGTGAAATATCATTTAAACAGCATCATGTTCACAAGATGTACTAACCAACAGTCACCTGTTGCAATTACAAACTGAATCTGCAGTGGCTAGTTTTACACACCAGGCTTCCCACTGCAATTTAACGAAAGAAAGAGAGAAATGAGACAATGGTTCCACCTGATGTTAATTATGTCACTGTGACAGTCTTAGACTAGAAAAAGAGATATGTGCTGAATCCACATTATAATGAGAAAACATTGAGATGGAGAGAGAGAGCATGCTCTATGTGTCTGGCGGCGTGATAAAAAGCACACGAAAGTGCTGGCAGGCATCTCGTTTATCATGCAGGTTTAGCATGCGCATGTGAAAATGAACGCCCACTTTTATCAGCCTATAGTCTGCCTGAGCTTATTTTAGTGTACTGCCATTTATTGTGTGTAAATGACAAACTGTCAAGACCCATAAGTCACTGATTTATCGGCCACTGCTGTCCTCTCTAACGGCAATGAACTAACATCTACAAACCATCCAGAGTTACTCTTATCTTTGGCTAAATTTTGAAAATGTGGTGTGCAAATTTTATATTTAAAGGTGAAGTGTGTACTTTCTGTGCCACTTGCGGCACCAAACACAGCTGAAATCTGTTTGTTTGAATGGCCCGACTGGGCTGGACATAACAACATTAGCTCAATTAATGGTGTGAGATAGGGGATGGCTATCTGTTTCGCTGACCAATGGAGAGTAGAAGTTTTCAGGAAACCTGTTTGGAATCATTATATTTGCTAGAGGGCGCAAAAGTGCCCTTTCGCTTTTTAAGCCATCTTGGTTGGATGTATTTTCCCCATATATTTTTTCATAGGGATTTCATACAATCCTTCATAAAACAGTTGTACACCATGAACCAAACCAAACAGGTCTGAGGTGAATCTCAACATTACAAACTTTGATTTGAAGCAAAAAAGTATTTGATATCAAACAAAAAAACAAATGTACAATCCTGTGAAGCATTCAGAATGGCATAATCAAATTGAAAAAGATGGAAAAATATAAAACTGTTGATTTAAAGTTGTTGATCATAAGTATGGAAACAATATATTTTAATTGTATTGAAAAATATTCATGTATCCCTGCTAAAAAGACCAGCTTAACCAGTTGGTAAAAATCAATTTGCCTATGGAGAAAATGAATGGAATTTTTTTACTTTCCGGAACTAGACTTTTTGTGCTCTATTCCTAGTTGGTGGCAGGTGGTACTAAGGGGAGCGACATTCTCATTCTACAGAACATTTGATTGGACAGAGATTAGTTTTACGCCCATGAGCAGGTGATGATGTCACCAATCTTTTTGGTTTGTTTTACCGGAAGACTGTCAATTCTAAATGTGTATATCTGCTAAAATCTAATTTTGTAAACTTGTTTTAGTACACTAGCATATTAGATGACCTGGAAGCTAAAAGACATTAAATGCATCCTAAATTGCACACTTCTGCACTGTTCTATGCCATTTTGTAGTGTAGTTCAATAGTGTGTTCTCTGACAATGCAAAAAAAAAAAAAAAAAGGTTTACCATACCCGGATGGTGTACTTCTTCAACTGAAAGACAGACAGGGTAATACTGGACACTTCATAGTCTCAACGGTCGTGGCTTGCCGTATGCAGCAGAAGGAGTTCATTGGCTGTGATGCTGGACTGACAAAACAATAGACCTTTTCACAGACTGTGATGACACGTTTCCGCCTTATTTAGCAGCGTAAATCTCGCAATTTTTTTAATATGATGCATTTTTTAAATATTGAGTGTAAATTTATAACATTATGTTTTGTGTTATATTACCATGGAATTCGTTTTACAACAGCTGCTGAGAGAGTGACAGTAAATTTGGCATCTTCTCCCATCTGAGTCTCTTAATCCACCACTCTCTATTTTTTTCCTTTTCTGGAAAGTCATTCAAACATAATAGTGTATTTTTTCTTTTGGTCTTGGAGCAAATGGGTAAGTGAAAATTATATTTGCTGTGATCTCCCATTCACTGCTGTCTAAGTTTACCCTGCAAACGTTTACTCCTGTGTTCCAAAACCCGGAGTGTGAGAAAGGTCTAATGTAATTAATGCTGAATGTGAGAAGAAAGCACCTTACACATGTGAGTTGAATGCTTTACTGATGTGTGAATATGTACATTATTTGAGAAATAAGTGTTGAACTGAGTTTGGCTAACACTCTAAGGCTAACAGCAACACATTGCATGCATTTGAAATGTCACTTCCGTCAAGATTAAAAACTGCGAATGCTTCTGTGTAGTAAAAAATTTAAATGTTCCATTTGGGACAGTACAGTACTACACTTTGTAAATGCATACACTACATGGCTGAGTGCATAGTGTATAGTGTGTCATTGGACTAAAATCCACAAAAGAGTCTTTAAAACTGATAAAGGACATTCAGTGCACTCTCACAGTGCCTCTAGATTCATAAACAATGGAAAATGATAATGTGAATAACAACAACTTTTTGTTAATTGTGTTAATTTTGTAATTTGTTTTTGTCAACTATGTGAGTCTTTGAGTTTAGTGTCTATTATCACGTCAGTATGCATGACGGGACGTTCAATGGGTCAGTGTGATGCAGGCGGCTCTTCAAACACTCTAATGAGCTAATCTGACCTGTCAAAAAATGAAACAAAAATGCAACAGAGATCCAAACGAGATTACTCTAACAGTTGGCACAGCTCGAGGCACTTTCTCTCACACACACAAACACACACACACATGTTGGTGCAGCTATCATTTAGAGGACTATCCATAGACATAATGATTTTTATACTGTACGAACTATAGATTCTCTCCCCTAACCCTTACCCTTTTATTTTCAACATCATTTAGTATGTTTTTTAAGTGATTTGAATTATGGGGACACTAGAAATGTCCTCATAAACCACATTTATAGCAGAATACCCTTGTAAATTACCAGTTTGTAACCTAAAAAAAAAGTCCTCGTAAACCACTTAAACCTGCCCACACACACACACACACACTCACACACACACACACCCATACACACACACACACACTCACACACAAGAAAAACACATCTCATACTGTATTTACCTTCTCTTTCTGTAAGGACCCCAGAATGAGAATACTTCATTCATGCTTTTTTTTTTTTTTTTTTATTGAGTTCAGCCACAGAAACAAACTCCATTTCTGACTTTGTTTGCTGTTTCACTCTCTTTCTGTTTATTTTGCTGTATGTAAGTGGATTGTAAAAAGTGGATATGATCAAACATCAGTCAGACTTCTGTTTGCTCCATGTTTGAATGTATGAGTCTAATGTGATCATACAGTAGGTCAAATTAATGCAAAGCATCAAACTTAACATCTCCACTGCAGCTCTCAAATCTCATTCTCCATCCTGACTATTCAAATTGGCATGTCACGTTCCCTTAACAGCAAACACAAGAACGATGGTATTTTGGCATTAAAAAAAATTAAACCACTCGTGATAATCAAAGCACCATTTGAATGTGATTGTAAATAGAATTTAAGAGCTTCAAAAATATATTCGGTGAATAAATAGGATACTTTTCTATGAACATTTTGGTCTAAGACTTTTATCTTTGGCAAGACTTGAAGTATAGTACAGAAGTCGTATGGACAATTTACGATGCTTTAAGAGTGGCTTGACAGTTCTGGTTACTATTAACTGTCATTGCATGGAAAAGAAACAGCACTGCATGTTTAGAACAACATGAGGGTGTGTAAATAAGGACAGAAATTTCATTTTTGTGATTAAATACTGTACTTCTTATGTTGTTTTTACTTGTTATTGAATTTTATTAAATTTACGTAACTTTTTGTTTGCTGGATTTGGCCACTTTTCTGTTCTGTTTGTTGAAGTTAGGCACATTTTGGGGGAAAAATGCACATTCTACACATTGTACAATTGTGTTGGGATTTGTATTAGATTACAATTTGTATTCATGTCCAGAGATATTTTTATGGTGCCATATACAGAATTTCAAATTAGTAAAAAAATTAAGAAATACTGCCCTGAATACACTGCACAAAGTAGAACTAACAATTGAAAACAATGCAAGTAAAATACACTATTCATAAAAGGTATGACAAATTTGTAGTAAAATTGTTGGAGCTGTAGCTTTCTGGGCAAAGCACTGACATGTGCCATGCTGCCTGAGTTTGAGTCCTGGCTTGAGGTCCCCATTCTCCCTCTTCTGCCCTGTTATTTCCTGTCTCCCACTCCACTTATCTATTGAATAAAGGTGAAAAAACACCCAAAACTTACATGTGAAAAATGCACTTTTGTCTGCCAGAAGTTTGCCACAAGGAGTTGCCAGAACACTGTATTTTCGTTAGGCTGGTCTGAAAAATGTAGCCATCTTCATCATATTCTTCAACCATGTGTGACAGACATGTCTTTAAACATTGCTGCAGCTCTAAAAGACGCTCATCAGTCTGTGACGATACACACGCAAAACCAATGCACACACTTTCATCACCGGTATGGCACTAATACCAGGCAGAAATGTTCTCTCATTAATCTCTTGTTTATGCTTTTAATTATTAAACACAAAGTCACAATATGACAAACACATTAAATCTGTCACATGAAATGACTCCTCAATGAAACTGGCCTTAGAAAACATGTACCTGTGCGCTACTTAGTGGAGATCTTGCCATGAAAAAGTAATTACAGAGCTCTCACAGACAGCACATTTGAATGATAAGTGTGACATAACTTCAGTGATGTTGATGATTCTTGCTACAATAGTAAAATGAGTGATCAATGATATTGATATAACACAAATAATTGAAAATTCAATTCAGATTGGTCAATCACACCATCCAGCGACTTGACATTTCTGAATAACAACTGCACATCTGGGTATTAAGTGAAATCAGACTGGTCATCTGGGTATTGCGAGTCATCTTTCCTACTTCATGTCTCACTCTGCGATCTCTAAAAGGAAGCTAATAAAATACTTTTAACTCAAATCAATGTTTCATGTCCATTTATTCATTTATTTGGCAAGAAGAATTGTAATAAGCAGGATAACGAGCAGTCAGATACTCAATTTTGTGACATAAACAACAGAACACCCATGCAAACCCAAGGTAGAATTCAACTGTTTTAAGAGAGTCCGCCGATGTCTTTCTTCTTACATAACTCAATTTCCATACAAATCAATATTTTTCTTATAAAATACACCACACCTTATTATTACTAAAATTACTACTTGATCATTTTATGTGAAACTGTCAATGATGAGTATGACTGACAATTCAGATTTTTCAGAAAATCCAAGAATTCCGAGTTATTCCAAACCAAAAACCCCATGCTAAAAAGTTAATTAGTTGCATGGCATTGGTACAGCTAAAATTTAAGCAGTTGATGCAACCTGTATTGCTTCCAGTGAAAGGGAATCACAATAGCTAAAAGTATAACAGCGCTTCAATTAACGCTATTTACACAGTTTTTAGTAGTGTTGCAGTAGTTAAGCTGTTTTCAAAATGTATAGCTTTTCCCATTAACTATTGCAAATTGCTGGCTTTTGTCAAAGTGTTTTGTGCACACAACTGCACAGCCAAGCTAGCTTAGCATGTGAAGCTAAACTTTCAATGTACCTTCACTGATTGCTTCAGTCATTGTATTAATTTAAGCATTACATACAGATACAGTCATATGTAAGTGTGTGCGAGCTTTCAGGTCATATTAGACTTCAATACTCTATCTTCATTTACTCAAGCATTACTAGCACACTAGCGGCACAATGTTCTACTGATGTATCCCAGTGTAACCAGTGCAGGTCTGAAATGAATTAAGATTAAATGCATTTCTCCACTTAATACTAATGATTAATGAAAATTCCATGCAGCACATTTTTGCAATACATAACACGTGTTCAAATGAACCACAATTGTCTGGGTTCACACTGCAATTAAATTAATTAAGGAATAAGCTAGCATTTGACCAAAGGAATAATCCGGGGTTTGTCGAGTTCAAGAGACCTTTAGTTCAATTCCTTATGGAGTTTGATTCTCGAGGTCAATTACTGCTCGTCCAATATAAACGTCACAAGGTCAAGATCACAAACTTACTTTGTACTTACTGAGAAAAAAGAAGACGTTCTGTGTATGTGTGTGTGTGTGTGTGTGCATGTGTGTGCGTGCATGTTATAACACAGGTTAATTATTAAACTTGGCAAGAGAACAATCGCTTCAGTGAGGTGATCCAATTTCAACCAGTCAGACACCTACGAAAATACGAACACTTATCACAACAGCAGAAAGATTCCCTCATGTAATTAGCCGATGTATTAATTTATTGGAAGCCGGTGCTTTCTAAGCAGACTTAATTATACTGTATACTTACACTTAATTATATTTGGTTTGTTTTAGAGTCACAGATGGAAAAACATTTTTATTTTGGGAGATAAAAGTGCACCTGGGACGTGCGAGGGTCTCAGCAGGGCTCTTTGAGCGTCTGGTTGGAATTTACTGGATTAGCTCAGTCACTAAATGTGAGATGAACCGTGTTGTCAATCAGCCTGAGGGCAGAGACAGAGAGCTGGAGCTGTCAATCAAACCAGGCCTTCAACCGCTGCATTCACTAACCCTCTAGAATTCACTTCTGTTGATGGGTGTGACATCTCAGAGCTGCGGCCCACTAGAACTGAAGAAAAACTGAAGCAGATTCACAGTTCTGTCTTGTCTGTTTCAGGTTTCAATTTTCCAATCCTTCAGAATGAAAGAAAAACAAATAAACCAATCAAATCTGGTAAATAGAGTTAGTTCAGCAGAACGTTGCAAAATCTGTTTGAACATGTTCACATTCCTGTCTAATTCATTTACTTACACAAGGTTGTTTAAGAAAGTTATTCTTTTGGAAGGATTTGAATGTGATTCTGATCAAGGTCAGAGTGGCGATTTTCATAATGTTCCAGCCCACAATGATCACTGTGTTGATAAAATTGTTTACTTCTTACATTTTTAACAGACATTTGAACTTAATGGGCTTTTTAAATTGGCTGATGCTATTTACACCTGGGTGCAAATAGACACTCCATTTAAAATTTTCAGGGTGAAAAATTAACTAGAACAAATGCTGAATTAAACTGGTAAATTTATTTAAATTCTATTTTTATGACATGAAAGGAGTTTAATATTTCATTTTATTAAACACATTAAATCAAATAATTATGTACTAAAAATTGGAAATAAAAATGTTTTGCTACATTTAAAAGAAAATCATAAAAATGTCCCAGATTCACAGATATATCTCTGCTCATTTGTTACTGAATGTGTGTTAACTGCAGTTGCATAACTGAAAGGTCTATAAAGTGCAACTGTCGGGAAAGTAAAAATCCCACGTAAATTCTCCCTTGAGAAGTTTCACCAAAAACCTAAAAAACGTTCGTGTGCTTTGAGGTTGTTAAATGAAGACATTTTTCAGTAGAAGCCACAAAGGATGATTTCAACTTTTTAAGTTGTGCTTAACTGCTGGATTGCTGGTGAAGTCCTACACTACCTATATTCCCGAATGGAGCTCCACCACTCAGAAAAGGAGTTGTTTCCATGGAAATGGGAATTGCAGTGCCAGTGAACGCCCAATGAAAAATGCAAATGTATTAATTAAATCAGTACTTTCAATCAGCTCTGCAGTCCTGAATTATATATATATATATATATATATATATATATATATATATATATATATATATATATATATATATATATATGGATTTACACTGCAATAATAATAATAATAATTACATTTACACTTAGAAAAAATATATTTCTGAGTGTTATTGTCTTGTTTCCAGTAAAAATATCTTAACATTCTTAAAGCCAGATAAATTTATTTGAGAAGCAATATACATACATATATATATATATATATATATATATATATATATATATATATATATATATATATATATATAGTCTTGTTTTCAGAGAAATCGAACACAATTTTGTAATGTTTATGCTTTTTTATTTTTATATTTATTTGTTTTAAAGGGAAAGAACACTTTTTTCTTACCCGATTTGCAAATATATATATATATATATATTTCTTGTTTTAAGCATAAACTTCAATTTGTGTTAGATTCCTTTAAAAAAAAAGAAAAAGCCTAATATCTTACCATTCTGCTTCTCAAATAATGCTTTTCTTATTTTAAAGATGTTTACATATTCTTACCAGAAATTAAGACAACAATATTTTATTTTTTGCAGTGTACTATATACAAGTATATATTCAAATTTACAACAGTATATATATATATATATATATATATATAATTTATATATTTAGTGAAGTTTATGCTTAACATGAGAAAACAAAATCTGCCAAAGTAACAAGATAAAATAAAAAACATATTCAAGGTTCATTATCTTAAATAAAGTCTTAATATCATATATTATTAAATTTTTAGACAAAATAGCCTTTTAATTAAAGTGTAAAAATGATTAAGCCTAGAGGATCAACAGCAATATTTTCATACAAACTATATGATTGAATAATTTCAGCTCAGTAGATTGCATGTATGGACAGAAAGTATCCTACATTTGTGTGTGTTCAAACTCACTTAATCAGAGGAACAAAAAGATGAAAGTGTCCAACAGCGTGTTTGTCTAGTGTTGTTATGTATTCTTCACAACAGTGGTGTTTGGAAAATTCTGCACGCAGTCATTGGTCTTCCAGATGTGTGTATGTGACACCTCGTGCCCTGCAGTGCAGTCTATTTAGCTGCACTTCTGATCAGCATCTTTATACTCTATCAGCCCTGGGCTGCAATTTCTTCAGGATGCGTTTATAAATGAGTATAATCAGAGGTGAGCAGCAGCAGAAACAGAGCTGAGAAACTTTACTGGATTATCATGCCACTTGAGAACCAAACGTGCGTACACACACACACTGGCCTATGATGTCCCTTGCTATTGGCATTCTGCGCCTGCACTTTGTCTTATTTCACTAAAATAATATAATTGTCGCTCATTTTATTGCTTGTAAAGCCATCTCCTTTCTGCAGGCGATGTAGGTGATCAATGTACCGTCTAAATGAATCAATTCTTGCAGGAATACTGTTTGTTTGGAAAATGATGCTGTCCGGGACGGTGGGGACGATTGTGCCTGTATTAGTTTAGTGGCTTGGATTTTCATGTTCACCCACAATGCATCGGAAATGACTCCATTTTTCATGTTATGAGTATTTTATACAGCGGCCTCTGCATGTAATACTCTATGTAAGTCATTACAAACACATCTATTCAATAAATAGATGTGTTTGTTAGTCCTGGCATGCTGTGGGCCCATCGGCCTTCACTTGAGCTACGAGCACAAATAACAACCCACTGAGCTAGCACAAGTGCCACTAACTTCATACAGACGCTCATCAGAGCGGTTTAACATTGATATGCAGACTGATGCATTTATTCTTGTTAATACTGTTGGTTAGGGAAGGACATCTGTTATAAATGAACACTATAAGGAAAACCGCTCTATATTAGTTACATTACTTTTGAAGACTGAACACTATTCAGTCTTCAAAAGGAAAATTCTCTTTTTGTCTGGTCACAAATTATATCAAGATTCAAGAAAAAAATTATATATATATATATATATATATATATATATATATATATATATATATATATATTTTTTTTTTTTTTTTTTTTCTTGATTATTGAACCTTCTGTTGTTATTTCTTTTCACACAAATTATGTTGCTTAATCAATATTCAATAATAATAAAAAATAATAAAAAAAAATAAAAATATTATTTTTTGAATAAAATTCATTTTTAAAAAAAAGGTGGCGAGGGGGCATTATAAAAGCCTCCCTCATTTGGAGTAAAAGACCCCCAAGGGGTTATACTGATATAGTGTACATAGCGGTCAATAGTTATAAGGCACAATTGGTCAACTTACTGTATGCAAATACTTTTAGTACAGCAAGATGAATTTCTTTAGTAACAAATTAAAATAATTCTTATTCAAAATAACCACTCCAGAAAAGGGTGCATCATTTCTTGTTCATTTCAATCACATTTGACATTTTATAACATCTGAAGTATTCTATAAAAAAACTAATCTCTATTATGATTGGATGAGTCAATGTGAGCCCACTTTGAACATTTTTCTGAAAAACAATGTGTTTAATAGGGGCCTTTAGCACCTGCAGCAGGGGGGCTTTTTACCCCAAATACTATCCTTTCACTTATTGGACAGTTATTGAAAACTGTTTGATATAATGACCTTAAAACTGAAAATGACAAATAAGTATTTTGTTTAAAAATAAATGTGATAATTCACAGGATATTCATTAGCTACATAAATTTGCAACATTTTAAAAATTATTTAATATTAAATCAAATTGCCTCAAAATAAACCTTTAGACATTACACGCAATGTTTCCCAGTGTATAGTGACAAACAGGTGTTCAGGAAAGTGCTGTGGTAGTTTTTGATACTGTTTAGTATTTTGGAAGAAAATAAAATCAAAAGAGCCTTTTGCCTCGTTTTACCCTATATATAATACTGATTCACTTAAAAATGTATGAATATCATTGCATTATATTACAAATATCAAACAAAGAGGTGTATATATTAAAGGGATAGTTCACTCAAAAATGAAAATGATCTCATCGTTTTCTCACCCTCATACCATCCCAGATATTATATTCTTTGGAAGAATATCTCAGTTCTGTAGGTCCTCACAATTCAATTGAATGGGTGCCAACATTTTGAAGCTCCAAAATCAACATAAAGGCATCATAAAAGTAATTCATATGACTCATAAAAATGGTTAAATACATGTGTTCAGACATGATATGACAGGTATGGGTGAGAAACAGATAAATATTTAAGTCTTTCTTTATTATAAATTCTCCTCCCTGCCCAGTAAGGGGTGATACGAATAATGTGAATCACCAAAAACAGAAGAAGGAGAAAGTGAAAGTGAAGGAAAAATAACTTAAATATTGATCTGTTTCTAACACACCTATCACATCACTTCAGAAGATATGGATTTAAGCACCATAGTCATTTGGATTACTTTTTTAAGGTCCGAAAAAGAGGACATGTCTGGGAAAAAGAGGACGTTTGGTCACCCTATTTTTGTCCTCCGCACTTTTCCAAGCTAAACCCACATCGAGTCCAAATGGTGGATTTGTATACAGTATTCTTTGCATTTTGTTACTTTGGGCTGATTGAGGGACCATCCATCCAATCACAGGTGAGTTTCATGAGCCGAAACAACCCTTACGTAATAGGCCGTCAGTCAGACAGTCTAATCAACCGGCTCCATTCATTTCTACAAAGTTGCTTTCAACAATGCTCATTTATCCATGTTTTTTATCGGCATAGATGTTGATCTAAATTAATAATCTAGAGATGTGGAACACACAAACGAGTGTTATTTATAGTGCACAGCGTTCTTGATTAGCAGCATTATGTGAAATGCACTGCAGAAGAAAAAAACAAAGGACAATCCTTCTTTAAAGCACACATTGTAAGTGGAGTTTATATCAGCGCATGAGTCTTCATTATGTTTTTACATTATGTTTGTGAGGTAATAGTCTGTGTTAAATATGTAAAGCTATTTTTAATATCAGCTTCTGTTTTTTACCTCTATTTTGGTGTGCAGTCAACAAACTGTAGGAAAAAAAAAAAGATCTGCTGTGTTCTTAGAACACTTAGGCATTTTACTGAAGTGAATAGGTATGTAAACATGCTTTTTTATTCATGAAAACGTACAGAAGTTATTGAAACTCATAATTATTATAAGACTATTATTGTTGTCTTTTGATAAAAGTCATGCTCAGCAGCTCACAAACTGTAGGGAAATAATAGATTTGCTTTGTTCTTATAATGCTTAAAACCTCTACTAAAGTCTCTTTGTAGGTCTGTAGACACAAATTTTAAAGTATTACAAATGTATTTTGATTGTTGATTCAGTGGCTAACTCATTTCACACAGGACACTCATTTGTCACCACCTTCTGGCATCACTAGAAATGGTCACTGAATCATTAAATGGATCTGAACGAATTTTTGTGAATGTAATCAAACACTCAAGCCACTTGGATAAATGTAAATCTCACAATGCACATAAAAAGATAAAAAATAAATAAATAAATAAATAATTGTGCACATGCACATTTGTCATTATTGTAATTGATTAAATAATTTATTCAAGGACCAGCTTGTGCTCAGTCTTTTATTGTCATGTGTGAAAGAGAAGCAAGTGCTCCAGAAGATGCCCTTTATTTTTGCAGCTAATTTTGCAAAATGTTGCAATTATTTTGCAATACTTGAATCTTTAAAATACTACAAATATTAAAAGTAAATAATATGTATATATGAATATAATACTTATATATAAGTATATACTGTAATATATTAATGCTGCACTGTAAGTGCTGGGTCTGTGCGAGCCACCTACTGACAGCTGTGCCCCCCCCCCCCTTTAAAAATGACTGCTACGCCCCTGTGTGACCTAAGTGTCCAAAAGTGTCTAAATACTTAATAGGGTCACTTTAAGTGAAACAGGATTTATAGGCTAACTGTTTAAGACAGTTGAGATGTATACTGTACATATACGCTGAAATGAAACTATTTTTTTTTTTTTACAATAATCACTAGATTGTACATGATCCATTGACTAGGCTAGTGGATCATGGGAATAGGCCAAGCCAGCATCAGCTATTGGCCAATGCTGATAATCTCATAGTGGCAAATATCCACAGATTTTTGGTCTCTCACTGCTTGTATAGTGTATCTAAAAGTTGATTTACAGAGTGTGGGACTGGGATTGAATTTTAAAAATGGGTCACAGGTCTGTTCTGATAGGGTCGCAGACAACAGGGAAAAAACACTGGGAAATGCTAATAATAAAAATAGAAATTACTGAATTAAATAGACTAATCAACTTAAAAGGTAGGATAAAACGCTTTGCATATCTTTGTTGTTGGTGTCAAAGTCTGTGCAGCCAATCAAACTCTATAGTAGTGCCAATGCCAATTCTTCCATTTAGTCTATGATGCTGATTTTGCATATTGCTCGATCCATGCAATAATGTTAATACATTTAATGCTTGGTTTTAAGGACATTTTTGTTACTTAAAATAATTTTTGCTCTGTGTTGGTTGCCACATGATGTCTGGTTTAAAATCTGGATCCTGAGGCAAAACTAGTTGAGAAGGAGTGATGAAGTGTATGTAAAACTGCGCTTTACCAACATTTCTGTTTGACACTGCAAGAAATCGTTTTCTTAGTTTTATTGTCTAGTTGTTTTACTGTAAAAATATCTAAACATCCTTAAAACAAGATACATTTACTAGAGAAGCAAAATGAAAATCACAAGATTTTGTATACTTGTTTCCAAAGAAATCGGATTAATTAAATGAGTTTTTTTTATTTATTTTTTTTTTTTATTGGTAACCTGCAATTGTTACCTTAATGAGATATTTCAACCTGATCTAACTCTTAAAAAATTTGTTTTGTTGCTGTAACGTCATGTAGTCAGGTTGATTCAGGCATGTTAAATAGTCTTTTTTAATTTAAATCAATTAAGTTAATTTAGATTTTACCACATAATGCACTTTTTTTTTCTTCCTTTTTTTTCTCAGTGTGCTTAAAACAAGAGCTATAGTTTCTCCTTGAATCAAGTTTATTCTTCTTTCCCCACTGAAAAAAAAAGAAAAAAAAAGTAATTTGTAAAGATGTTTACACACTTGTTTTTGAAAACAAGACAAAATGCTGCTAAATATTTATGTGTGTGTGTGTGTGTGTGTGTGTGTGTGTGTGTGTGTGTATTTTAAGTGAAATGAACACATAAAATGACTAATAAATGTAGTTTTTGGTTTGCTCTTGAACACATTGTGTATAAAGTGTTTGGAGATTTTAGTTCAGTGGTCATTGCACAATAAGAGCAACATAAAGAAGCCACACAAATCTTCTGTTTTTCTACATGAAGTAAAACATTTACTTTGTTTGTACAGTTATATTATATGTCATCTCTCTCTCTCTCTCTCTCTCTCTCTCTCTCTCTCTCTCTCTCTCTCTCTCTCCTGTATGCTGTCCACTCACTCTTGGAGTAGCACAGGAAGTGAAACTGTAACTCCGAGTTCACGTGTAATTGGTTACGGTCATGCTACCCAAACAGGAAGGTATCTGTGACTGATTAGAATTCTTCCTCCTGCAATAATAGTCCCAAAATTAATTATATTCCGGCTCTATTCCCACTATTGCTTTTCCTGTTTTGAAGCTGTTTTATAGAGCACGAATCCCCAGACAACAAAGCCCAGTTTTCAATTACGAGCCGAGTCAAACCGGGCTGCAAAGCCAATGGACAGACATTCATCAAGAGAACAGACACACAGACATACATCACTGAACACACTCATGTCTCTTCCATGAACTCAACACTGCGTGCTGAACTCATGGGCTCTTATTGTTAATAAAGGAATATATTCATATACTGGATCATTGTGACCCAGCATGCACATTTGTCATAGACAATAACATTCAAATAATTGGTAGGTGCTTGTGTTTTGAGTTACAGTGAAGTCATGAATAGCCAGTGTGTTAGTAGATTTTCAAATGTAATACTATCCACATATTAAACATGAATCAGAATCATTTCTTGTATCATGAGAATTGTGGCCTCAGATTATTATTCTTACATTTGCTCATACGTTCCGTCCCGGCTGCAATAATCAGATTGTGATGGAAATGTGAAAAGATTTATGATGATGTGCTGGATTACAAAAGTCTCTTTGAATGTTTTACTTCATGTTATTTCTGGTAATGAAATACTTTTTGGTCCTCAAAGATATAAAGAGGTAAATCAGGTACATATTTGTCAAATATTAGCCTTTACAAAACAAACACAGCAGCCAGTCTCAGGGAAAGTGTTTAATATCTGTATTTGATCATGTGCAGTATAGGTTTGATAAAATGATGTTAACATTCTGTAAATTACATTCAGAGTATTACATGAATAGCATTAAAACATGTTTAATAATTTGCTATAAAAAAATGTATAAGCTAACAATTATTGCTCATACAGTATCACATTTTTGATATCACATGCAGAATATAACCAAATATATATATAAAATAAACAAAACGTTACTTATCTTATTTGAATCTTTAACTATTTCAAATGTGTTTATAGTCATAGTTGCATTTCTTATATTATACAATGCCAAATGGATAACAGTTTGTACATGAATTAAGGCCTAATTTGTTCTAATAGCTTATTAATAGCAACATTTCATCATGCTAAATTTTTTTTATTTTATTTATTTTTTCTTGCTTCTATTACTAAAATATTAAGGAACAATTGTTGAGCATTAGCACTGAATTTTTCTTAATGTGACATACATATCTTTCACAGTTTTATTGTTTTCCAATTCAAGATCTCTCCCGAACAGAAGTAGATAAAAACTTCACTGTGTGAAATGAGAATATCAGTTTAACACAATGAAATATTTGCAATAACAACAAGTAAATTAAATCATGCTAAGTATTTACGTCATCACAGTTGTCCTTAATTATTTAAAATAAATGTTGACTTTGACTATATTTTTTACATGTACATCTAAACATCTGCAAATATGTCCGCAGAGCTACACATCTGAAACTTGAGTCCGATTATTTCAGCATATATCACGCAAAACAAACCATAATGTTTCCATTTCCTGAAATTACAGATTCATTCATGTTGAAAAAAAACAATTTGAATGTCACACAGCATTGAGAATCATCACTTACCGATGCTTTACTTGAGCTAAACGTCTCTTTCGGCATGTGTTGTCTGTCAGTGGAGTTGAAAATTGGAGAATGGGTTGGAAATTGGAACCATTGTGAATGCGGTCCTGCAGAGAGCAAAACAAACTTAAATGAGAACCTGCCTGCCAAGACTCATTTCACCACAGGGCAGAGAGGAAGACGAGATAACACAGAGAAGCCAATTCATGCTGAGCTCTCAAGATCTCTTAAGATTGATTTCTAGGCGGTGTGTGTAGTATACAAATAAAAAGTTTTTTTGATTAATGTTTGATATTAAATAAATGTCAGTCCTTGTGATAAAACAAAATGAAAGAAGATAAAACTCTGTGAGAAACAAAATGAGAACTTTAACAATCACTGAAACTGAGTCTATCATAGTGAATTTTAGATGTGGTTCACCACAAATCTATGAATCACAAGCCGTTAAGAGTATTGAATCTAAACAAGCTCGACATTAAAGTGTCATCAAAGAGACTTTTATCAAAGCTATGACTCACTGTGTCAAAATTAAAATAAATTTTAAATAAAAACTAGGGTCATCCATAAAAAAAAAAAAAACGTTGATCAATAACCAACTAGCTATATTTCATAAAAAATAAAAATAAAAAAAAACAACAACAACATCAACAACAACAACAACAACCACCACCACAGCTACAATAATAATCCGATTGTTAAATTTTCTAAAGAAAATGTGAGTGGCACTTGCTTGTGCAAAACTCATTGTGGTTGTTGTAGATGGTTGACATGGCATTGCTATGTGGTTGCTATGGTGTTCTGAGTGGTTTTAATGCATTACAATTAGGTTGCTAAGGTTTTCTGATTATTTTGTAGTGTGTTGCTAAGCAGTTGCTAGGGTGTTGTGGGGGGTTGCTTTGGCATTGCTATGTGGTTGCTGTGGTAATCTGATTGGTTTTATTATATTGCTATGAGGTTGCTAAGGTGTTAAGATTAGTTTTGTAGCATGTTGCTAAGTGGTTGCTGGGGTATTGTGCATGGTTGCAATAGCGCAGCTACAGTATGTGGTTCTTAAATGGTTGCTATGTGGTTGCTATATTGTTCTGAGTGGTTTTAATATATTGCTATGAGGTTGCTAAGGTGTTCAGATTAGTTTTGTAGCATGTTGCTATGCGGTTGCTGGGGTATTGTGCATGGTTGCAATGGTGTAGCTACAGTATGTTGTTCCTAAATGGTTGTTATGTGGTTGCTATGATGTTCTGATTGTTTTTAACACATCACTATGAGGTTTCTAAGGTGTTAAAATTAGTTGTTTAGTATGCTGTACAGTTGCAAGGGTGTTGTTGGTGGTAGCCAGGCCATTGCCATGCAGTTGCTAACATGTTCTTAATTTTTTAGTGTGTTGCTATGCGGTTGCTAGGGTGTTCTCAGTGGTTTTAAGCACACTGCTTTGTGGTTGCTATAGTGTTCCGGGTGGTTGGTAGGGCATTGCTAAGGGGTTTCAAAGGGTGTCTGAGTGGTTTCTAGGGCATTGCTAGCTGGTTGCTAGGGTGTTTGGGGTGGTTTCTTGGTTGTTGCTTGATGACTGGCCCAAGTCAAAAGAGTCCTCCACAAGTCTCAACATTCTGGTCTCTAAATTTATGGTTTGGGACCCTGCTTCAGTAAGTCAATGGGATTTATTTTTTTCTGGTGAAAATCATAAACTTCAACATTTAATAAATAGCACACCTCTCCTCAACAAGCCACATGATTTAAGGAATGAGAAATTGTTCACTGATTTGGCCCAGCCCCCAATGGTTTGCTCAGTTTCTTCAGTCCTGACCAGGGACTAAAAATGAAATGTTTTTCATTTCGGTTCGTTCTGAGCAAAAACAGTATTTTTTCATTCCGGTTCAGAAGTTCTGCAGCCTCCTTTCCAAAAGGTTACCGGTTAGAACAAAATAAAATTACGGTTAATATCGTTCTTTTTAAAATGACAATACTCTGAGCTAAGGGGTGGGTGAAATACCAACTGCAGTATTGCCAGATCTCACAAGAGAAATAAGCAACCTGGTCTGGAAAAACAAGCCCAAACTAAGCCACTTGCATCACCAAAATAAGCAAAAATCAGTATTTAATTTTTTTTCCTGTGTGGTGGATTTATCAGCATAGAAATCATAACCCGGCATGCATCAGATCTGTATTAATATATCATATCTAACAGTAATTCAGTGAAGACTTGAAAACATCTGAGAAATGTACTTTTTACATCTAATAATGTTTTAAAATTATAATTATACATCGTTGTTATGTTATAAAGGTCTTCATTCACAGAATGCAACATGCACAATGGGCAATTAGGCAAATAAATGTGTGATGCAGCAGTTTCCTTCAGGATCAAAGCATGTTTCATTTTTTGAGACAGCATGAAGAGGTGTAGTTCCAAAAATGTACTATATATATTATAACCGGTTATCAGCACTCCGGAACAATTAAAAATCACTTAGTTCTGGTTTTTGTTACATTCTGCTAAAAATTCAGTTCGTTTTCAGTTTTCATTTTCGTTTTCATTCCTTGAACTATTCCCTGGTCCTGACAGTGATCTTGTTCAAAGTTCACCATACGCACATCTCCCTCCAGTGAAGATACACTTCCACCACAATCCACAGCCATCAGTAATGAAAAGACTGTAATGCTTTGAGCAGTGAGGAACGTGTGGACAGATAAGAATAGATGTTGATTCAGTTTAACTTATTTTAACCCTCGCAGGTGTTTAATCCAGTGAAAGTAACTGAGAGACTGTGATCAGGATCTGCACGGCACGCCAGAGGAAACACCACCGTCAGACATGAACATGTGAGTGAACTGCCAGCACCTGTCAGGAGAGACCCATGTGCCCTACAGAGAAGAAAGAGAGACAGACAGACCTTCAGACTCACACACACACACACACACACACACCGTTCACTTCTCTACCGCCAGCTACACTTCGTCAACTCTGACACCAAAGGGTTCTTGTGTGAGACCTCCGTCACACACACACACACACACACGGTTCACTCTGAGCTCTTGTATTTTTCAGATAAAAGCTCTCACTGAACACGTTTAATCTTTAGATTTGTGTTGTAGTGTGAAACTTACAGTGATTCCTAGTTGGAGACAGTACATTTATCTTATAAAGCCCATTTGTTTCTTGACATTATATCTATTATTTTATTAAAATAATAAGCTACTCAAGTCTGTGCGTTACAGTAATTTTACCATGGTTAAGAATTCCTTTAACCATGGTAAATTCACAGTAACTCACAGCCTCTTGTGGCTGATTATTTTTATAAAATGTCAGCAACAGCATTATCATAAAAGACACAAATGTTTAATAAATAGTTACATGCTTTAACAGTAATAATTAATCTGCCAATTAATATAGTTCATTAGTCTAACTGTAGGCTGTTTATGGTTGTCAAACAACATAGTAACTTGCCACATTAATGTATAATGTACGGTCACAGTTGTGCGTTTATCAGCATTTTACAATGGCTTCAAATCTCATCTAATTTAGAATTTAGACTTTGATTATCCATCTTATGCAACATAATAAAACATACACCATTACAGAAAAATGCAAAGATATGATGGTGACATCAAAAACTTTTTTGAATAAATTTTTAAGCTTTGTTGTTTTGTTTCAACACACGCTGCACTGTTAAAAAAAAAAAAAAAAAAAAAATTTGATATCTAGTTATATCAAAGTGCTTTTTGGAGTTGACACAACTAAATTGTCCAGTCAAATTAACACATTAAGTTGTGATTCTATCAATTTGTACATTAGTTGAATCAGCAAGTGTATTTGTCATCTCAACTCACTTAACAAAGCTGTCTGAACAAACAAAGATTTGCCAGCTCCCAGCATGCATTGCAGCATGAATAAATAATCAGGTTAGTGTTGTAGGCTTATTTAAATTTATTTATTTTATTTTTTTTATTTTTTTTTTTTTTTTTTTTTGCTATTTACAGATTTTATTTGTGCTGATGTTGTTGTTTTTGTCATCGCTGTTGATTAGTAGTTGTGTGGTGATGTTAAGAGCTCATCTTTTACTTGATGTTTGTATAGTATCACCATTACAGAGGTTTGTGTGTCAAGTGTTGACATCTATGTGCCTCCACAGTAAATTATCACATGTGTCTCTCAAGAAGAGACTGTCCTACACTGCAAATCATGCTAGGTTTCTTTGACAATTAAAGTTAGGTTCACTGAACGCTAACTTTACAACGGCAAGCCTTAAAATTTAGTTAACTAAAGTGACATTGTTATAACTACATAACTACACAAAATAAACTAATGTTTTACAACTACATTCAATCAGTTCAGATTACTTTTTAATTTTTGAGAAAAACTTATTCAATTAAGTCAGTTAAAATTAAAATAAAAAACAAATATAATGAATTGAATCAACACATTTTTTTTTAAAGTGCTAAAACTTTGTCATAAAAACAACAGTTAGTTGCAACTAGAGGTCTTCACGGGTCCAAAAATTGGTGCCTGAACCCAAAGAGACCTGGAAATGTACTACCCGGACCCGAACCAGACCCATCTAATATTTGAAAGCTGGGACCCGGACCCGGCTGGGAGACACAGACCCGATCAACACCAATTTCACAGCTGATTGCTATTAACAAGTTAATTTACAATTTGTGAAAACAAAACTTTGTGTCTTACCTAATGTAACGTTAGTAGCCTTCTCCCCTGTGCCTGGCTGTGATGCATATAATCCATCCTCCTTGCCAAGAAAGTTGGTAAAATACATCCAGGTTTTCTGTGATTCTTCTCTTGCTGATTGAAACAGCATTGCTAATCCACTCATTATTTCAGCTTCAAAAGTGCACTTGCTGTCACAGTGACGGGTGACAAACATGACTTGTTTAGAATCAGCTATGCCGTTTTTTTGTATCTCGCATAAGATAACTTCAACTGTTTGCCCTTTTGAACTATAATAACGATTGCTCGTTCATTGCCAAGGCTGCTAACGTTAGCATTGCTAATTTGCTATCGTGTGCCTTAACTCCGCTCTGCCTCTGACATCACTCAGCTCGTTGTGGCTCCACTCCGTTTTTCACCTTATTTCTTGGCCCGCACTTTCTCATCCTAGTTTTACAATGTTGCAAGTTACAACACACACACACAGCACCATCATCATCAGCACTGTCTGATCACAGCCGGGTCTTCTCAGATCAACTTGGGTATTACACATATGTTAAACAGACCCAGGACCCGCAGCAATAGAATGGGACCCGACCCAGACCCGGCTGACCGTATAAAATGTGGATCCGAACCCGTACAGGTCTCGGGTTGGGTCTCTGGTCCTCGGGTTAGGGTGGACCCGTGAAGACCTCTAATTGCAACAAACAGCCAGCAAGTTGATGTATTTCATATGACGGTAGAATTACTGTAAAATGAGCAGTAACACTTTAATGTTCTGTTTGTTATGGGTTTGCTAAAGGGATCAGTAATAATGAATGCTTCATTTATAATAATTCAGATATAACAACATGAATAAAAAGGGCAACTTTTATGCAATACCTGCCAAGTAGTGAGACATTTTACCTCAAATGATATAAATATTTAATAACACATATTCAACATTAGTAAACCTATAAAAATGAACCTTAACATAATGGTGACACATTTGAAGAATTAATTATTGAATTGCCAATATTATAAACCTATGTACATAAAGTTCAGTCTGGTTTAATGGTCATCAGGCTTTATTATATGATATCTGCTGTGAATGAACATGAAGAGCTGAAAAGTGTTTTTGCAGAGGACTTTAGGTAAATAGGACTGGGTAAGATGGGACAGCACTTGGAGTAGTACTATTCTTTTCACATCAACATGCAATGTGACAAGGAAAGTGACAACACAAGTGAGTCAAGACATTACAGTCATGAATATAAGAATGACATAATCCCTCCTTTTAATATCACTATAATAATTTATATTTGCTGCATTGTGACATAAATCATGAATGAGTGTATTTATGTTGTGTTTTATGTAGTATAGTTGTGTTTATTAAGCAATTATAACATGCAAGTTAAAATGCTCATTATTTGTTAAGTATTGCATGAAAATCACCCTTTTCATGAATGTTGTTATAACCGCATGATTTACAGTGCATTTGTAAATGATTTATTAGACATTAATGATCCCCTTTATAAACTTTTAACAAAGGGAACATTAAACACATGTAAAGTGTTGCCAGTCTACAACAGCATACTGTATAGTATATACATTTATACTGTACAGTATAATTCTGGTAGTTATTTGTATATTATATAACAAATTACAGTGTGCTTAAAATTACTCCTAGTTCTGTAACAATAACCAAGATTAGTGTCAAATAAGCTACACTCTAATGCAAGTTATAAAACAAATAATGAAATATTGAGTCCTTTTTGCAAATGACTTAAATATTTATTGAAAAACACTGATGTCAAGAATAAGGAGATAACCAAAATAGTGATATTCAGTAAAACATAAACATAACACGTAAAATATAAAAATCTCATAAAAAGTAGAGGACAGTGAAAAACATCCGACAACACTCAGATATGGGAAGTCATTAAGCCCAGTCACACACTCATTAATATTAAACAAGTTCATTCTTTGCGGAACAAAATACAAAAATAAATCATGTGCTAGATGTAATGATTATGCATAAATTAAGAATGCACAAAGACATGCTTCAAAATGCATGACATTAATGACATAATGATTTCAATAATCAAATAAATAATACACAAACACAGGCATAAATGTGTATCCAATGTATTTTATTTAATACAATTTATTTCAGAAAAATATCTAAAATTTATATAAAATAATCAAATAAATAATACATTATAAATTATAATAAATTAAAAAATGATAAAAATATATAGATTAATTTGTTTGTTTGAAATCCATTTTACTGACCTATATTGTAGGAGATCCATTTTCAAATCACTATCAAGGGGGCATTCTGATAAAATGGTCTAATAAAGGGTTGAATCCATTATTAATATTTAAATTCAAATCATTAGAGTCCTTCAGTAGAACTCATAAAATCTATAAGAAACATCCTGCATAGTTTAAAGTGTTTTAAGTGATACTTGTAATAAATTATGTATGATTTCATATGGATTCACTGCTGTAGTAACACACTGGGCCATTTACAGTTTCTTAGAAGTGATTAGCACTTAAATTTACACTTCATAAAATAATTCTGAATATTTTTTCATGTCATGTGTGTGTGTGTGTGTATGTGTGTGTGTGTGTGTGTGTGTGTGTGTGTGTGTGTGTGTGATGGCTCTCCACTCTGATGTCCCATCGGGAGATGGAGAAGGCTTTAAAATACTGCCTGTGTGAAATGTAAAATTTATGAATCCCCCCCATGTCCCTGCTTGATTTATGTGAAATAATAATACACTATTTAATGCTTAAACATGGCTGCAAGCAATCTGTGGCTATCAAGATGTACAATGCAGTAATGGGCAGGAAAGAAAAATCACCTCGTGCACTGAGGATGCTTGTTTAAAGGTGCACAGCAGATATATTAAACTATATGTAATTGTACACTAACTCCACGCTGTAGGCTGAGAGACTGAGAGATGCAGATGGTCATTAATATAGTGAGAAAAGGGGGTGGACACATGGTGGAGACAGGTTCATCCCTCACCAAAGATGCCTGGTTGCTTTCTGTCAGGGCTGTAAATATACAACAACAAACTTTGTAGTGACTGTTAATCAAAGATTCTTTGTATTTTTATTATTATTATTATTATTATTATTATTATTATTATTATTTTATATAAAATATCCTGGCCGCACTTTCCATATAATGAAAGTGAAAGGGGACTTTCAGCTGCCGTAACGTGGTGTCAATTTCCAAACACACACACACACACACACACACACACACACACACAAAATAATAATAATAATAATAAAATTAAAATAAAAAAATAAAATAATTTTGAGTTATCCCTGTTGTAAAAACAAGCAATTTACTTGTACAATAGAAGTCTATGAGGCAAGTTTACCGGAGGAAAAAAGCAGATTTGTTAAAGTCAGTTATTAAGTGATTTTAGCACACTAGCCTCATGTTAACACATTTAATATTTAAGACTTGTGACTATACTTTAGAAACTGTGTATTTTAATGTTTATTCCAGTGCAATGCCATAGACTTCCATTGTTATTGCATTACACTGAAAAAAAGGTGACGAAGTAAATATAGCAGAAAAATTTAGTACTTTCTACATTTGAATAAGTAAGTTGTAAGCATGTAAACTTGAAAATGTTAAAATTCTACATTTGTACTCAATTCAAACATGAATGCAAAAATGAATGCTCTACCTTATAAGGAAATCTTTTTTTATGATTGTTATCTTTAAAACACATTATCATGTATCAGTCCTAAAGTAGAAAACCTTGTCATATTTATTTGCTAATTTGAGTCAGTTTCACAGGCAAATAAAATAAGTACATTTTACTTAACTTTGCGAAGCTGGTGTTCCTGATAATTAATGAGCTTGCATGGTTTCACTTTTTGCAAATTGATTTACACCATTTGTATTGTTGATTTTGTTGTTGAGTTTGGTAACTTCTTGATTTGTGAAGTTTGAAGTTCATTTTATACTTCATTTGTGCTAAAAAAATAAAAAAAAATAAATAAAAAGAAATCTGTTGAATTTTACCACCCATCATCATGTTTTATGCTAGCGTGCAGGTCTGCGTGCACAGCTCTGGATTTTGTTTCTATCGCTATTAAAGCAAGGTAATGTAGTTTAACAGACTACATAGCATGCAGTAAGCTTACCTGTGAAAGGCTTCTGTGTGTCATGTGGTCCATGACTAAGTACATTAAAAAATAATTGAAATGCTAGAACACTTTTAAAAGCATTTTGTAATTCAGTTCTATATTGCTTAAGTAAAATGAACAAAGAAAGTGAGTAACATTTACTTGAAACAGCATATTACAAGTAAACTTTACTTGAGAATTTCTAATTAAAGCCACCAAGAATTTTGTAGCCTTTACTTGAAATTTGTAATTTGTGCTGGCAATGACAGGCAGATGAAGGCAATGATGATGTGAAGAACCCAAGTGCAGTTTATTTATAAACGTGAAATCCAAAAACCATAAACAAACATAAACATGGACTAGACTAGACACTAGACTAGACACTAGACTAGACACTAGACTAGACACTAGACTAGACACTAGACTAGACACCCAAACAATGTTACATTAACAATACCTGACAAAGGACCATGGCAAACATGAGGGTTTAAATACATGGACAAGGGTAACAAGACAACCAATGAACAGACAGAACTATAAACAAGATAACAAGATTAATATACTTAAACCAATGACAAACTAGAACTGATAACAAGTTAACAAGACAATAAACCAATGAAAACAAGACACATGAACATGGAAGGAAACAGGATATCACATGACCAGGAAACACATGACCATAAAACAGGAAATCACATGACATGAAACACGTGACTATAGAACGGGAACTAGACTTCCAAAATAAAAGACATGAACACAAAACATGAACAAAAACACATTAAAATGTGTGACAAAATTATGGTCGGTTAAATTTACTAGCAAATTCTGCATGGAAATTGTTTCCATTTTTTTTTTTTTTTTTTTTTTTTGTGTGTGTGTACTGTACACACTTATTTTTATTTATTTTTATTAACTGTTGAACTGAGTTCAAATGATTATCTGTGGTAATAAATTTAATTAAAATTGAAGATAAACATAGGGCTACTAAACATTAGATCTCTTTCAAACAAAGAACAAATTGTAAATTAAATTATTACAGATCATAGTTTGGATGTGCTCTGATTAACTGAAACCTGGCTTAAATGAATATATTAGTATTAACAAATCTACTCCCCCAGGTTATTGTTATAAACATGAGCCTCGTCTGAATGGTCGAGGAGGAGGTGTTGCTAGAATTTTCTATGAAGTATTTGGTGTTACTCAGAGGACAGGATATAAGTTTAAGTCTTTTGAAGTAATAATGCTTAATGTGACACCGTCAGATATAAATAAAATAATCTCTGTCATCTTTTGCCCTTGCTACTGTATATAGATCATCCGGGCCGTATTCTGATTTCCTTAGTGAATTTGCAAATATTCTATCAGATCTAGTAGTTAATGTAGATAGAGATTTAATTGTTGGTGACTTAAACATTCACATAGATAATGATAATGACACATTGGAAATAGCAATTATCGACATTCTCAAATCTCTTGCAGTCAGACAAAATGTGACAGGACCAACTCATCACCATAATCATACACTAGATTTTGTTCTGTCAGATGGAGTTGATGTTGATACCATAGAAATTCTACCATAGAGCGATGACATCTCACATCTTTACCTTGTCTCTTGTCTTGCGATCAGCTAATGTCACTGAATCTACGCCATGCTATCGTTCAGGTAGTACTATTATTTTGACCACTAAAGATAGCTTCACTAATAATCTTCCAGAATTGTCTCACATACTCAGTAAGCCAAAAAATCTAGAAGAACTTGATATAATAACAGAAAATATAAATACAGTCTTCTCTAGCACTCTTGATAGTGTCGCCCCTCCTTCGATTAAAGAAAATTCAAGAAAAAAGCCCTGCACCATGGTGCAATGATCACACTCATGCTCTCAAGAGAGCAGCTCGGAAAATGGAGCGCAGGTGGAAGAATACAAAATTAGAGGTATTTTGGGGTGTATGGAAGGATAGTGTCTGTAGCTACAGACAGGCACTAAAAGGTGCCAGGTTAGGATATTTTAGCAAACTTATAGAAAATAACCACAACAATCCTAGGTGTTTATTCAGTACTGTGGCTAAACTGGTTAGGAATAAAGCATTAACTGAACCAGATATTCCGTTGCAGCACAATAGTAATGACTTCATGAATTTCTTTACTGATAAAATAGAAATCTTCAGAAATATGAATTATGCAATCAACTGTCACAGCACCTCAGAAGACAGTAACTTTCCTCACGAGCAACTTCAATCCTTTGCTGTCATAGGTCATGAAGAGCTAACAAAAAATCAAAAGCCACAATATGCATGTTAGATCCAATACCAACTAAGCTCTGAAAAGAGATATTCCCTGTAATCTCAGAACCTCTTTTTAATATTATTAACTCCTCACTATCCTTAGGACATGTCCCAAGAAACTTTAAAATGGCAGTTATCAAACCGCTTATTAAGAAGCCACAGCTTGACCCTGGAGAACTGGCTAATTATAGACCGATTTCAAATCTCTCATTTATGTTTAAAATACTAGAAAAGGTAATGTTGTCCCAACCATTTTCATTTCTACAGAGAAATGGTATGTATGAACAATTTCAGTCAGGATTTAGGCCCCATCATGGTACAAAAACTGTACTTATCAGAGTTACAAATTACTTGCTCTTATCATTTGATCGCAGCTGCATTTCTCTTCTATTGCTTTTAGATCTTAGTGCTGCCTTTGACACCATAGATCACAACATTCTCTTGAATAGGCTGGAGAATTATGTTGGCATTAGTGGACTTGCATTAGCATGGCTCAGATCCTACTTATCAGACCGCTACCACTTTGTATGTGTAAATGAGGAACTGTCAAATCAAACAAAAGTTAAGTATGGAGTGCCACATGGGTCAGTTTTAGGGCCTCTGCTTTTCTCCATATAAATGCTTCCCCTGGGAGATATTATCAGGAATCATGGAATAAGTTTCCACTATTATGCCGACGATACCCAACTTTATATTTCTTCTAAACCCGAAGAAATTTCACAATTCTCCAAATTAGCAGAGTGTATCAATGAAATCAAAGATTGGATGGCCAGAAATTTCCTTCTACTCAATTCCGACAAAACAAAGGTACTAATTATTGGACCAAAAACCTCTAAAAATAAGCCAATAAAATATAATTTGACTCTCAATGGATGTACTGTTACGTCGTCTTCTACAGTGAAAAACTTAGGTATTATATTTGATACCAATCTGTCCTTTGAAAATCAAATATCCAATGTTTGTAGAACAGCATCCTTCTAGCCAAACATCACTTCAGTCTTTTACAATGGACTTCAGGGGATGAACTGATGCTAACTCCAACTGTAAAACATGGGATACTTCATATGCCACTGCCCGAACCTTGGATTTAAGATGGACCCCACCGAACATCACCGAAATAACCTGCCAGTTGAACTGCAATGCACCTCACTGATCTCTGCCTGCATCACCTTTGTTTATTGATGGACTACACTTTTGAAATGGAATACATAGACTATCAATGAATTGCCAATAAAAGCCTTCATCAGACAAATAACAAAGGACAATTCATCTATGTGAACTTCTGCAATTAATCCAGGATGAACTTCAAAGACATTAGTCATTAATCTTACAGTTCATACAAAATATTTGTTTAAACACTGGTCCTTAACACTTACTAAGTTTACACATTTTAAACCATGACTTGCACTGTACACAAATAACTAATATTGGCATTATATTCATGATGTTAGCCAGAGGGGAACTGGCCCACACAGTGAGCCTGGTTTCTCCCAAGGTTATTTTTCTCCATTAACCAACATCTTATTAGGGGTTCAAGCCCAAAGGGCTGAAACCCTATTGTATTTGTCAGGATTTCTTTATTAGGGGTTCAAGCCAGAAGGGCTGAAACCCTATTGTATTTGTCAGGACTTTTATTAGGGCTTCAAGCCCGAAGGGCTGAAACCCTATTGTATTTGTCAGGATTTTTATTATTATTAGGGGTTCAAGCGCTTAGCGCTGAAACCCTATTGTAATTGTTAAGATTTTTTTAGGGGTTCAAGCGCTTAGTGCTGAAACCCTTTTGTAATTGCTAAGATTTTTATTAGGGGTTCAAGCGCTTAGCGCTGAAACCCTGTTGTAATTGTTATGATTTTTATTATTATTATTATTATTATTATTATTATTATTATTATTCCACCATAAAACTAATCAGGCAGAGCAAACCGTAAGGCCTAGAGACTTGAAACTTGGTCAGATGGTAATAGTATTGCTCGCTACTCAGAAACACAGACTCGGCCAAATCGGTCAATAGGGGCGAAACTGCTCATAACTCCTAGACTGTTTGTCATAGACTCTTGGATTTTTCATAAAACCTACTTTTGCGAACTAGTCCTAGGTTTTTCGTCCGATCGTGACCAAACCAGTGCCAAACGATTCTATGGAGTCTCAATATCAAAAGTTATCAAAAAAAGTTTGAACTTTTGATTCGAGCTAGCTACAGTATGCAAAAACATTGGAAGTAGGAGTGGCCAATTTTTCGTAAATGGCTATAACTCTTGAAGGAAATGAGATATCTTCACCAAAGTTTTGCCACATGGTGGCGCTATAATACCAAAAAACATGAAATTGGCTGTAAACATGAAATTGGATATTTGTAGGTGTTAATGATTGTATATAGTGCAGTGTTGTGAAAAAACACAAGTAATATATATCACCTGATAGCTCTTCTCATTCTAAACAACTTTGCCTCAAAAAGCATTGGTGTCTGTCAGACCGTTCGGTAAATATTTCAGATAATGTTAAAAACCTACTTTTGCGAACTAGTCCTAGGTTTTTTGCCCAATCAGAACCAAACCAGTGCAAAAATATACTCTGGAGTCTGATTATCAATAATTATCAAAAAAGAGTTGAAATTTCGACTCACGGTCGCTGAGGGGTGCCAAAATGTTCGAAAAGGGTGGGCTATTTTTACTAAAATGGCTATAACGCCCGAACGAAATGAGATATTTTCACCAAACTCGGTACGCGGAGTTTGGCCACTTGGTGGTGCTATAACAGGAAAAAAACATGAAAACAGCTCTAACACGCAACCGTTAGTCTGATTGAGTTGAAAACTGGCATGCAGTGTCTTTGTCCAAAGTGCCATGACTGTCTATGAGGACATTGGCGTATCTCTAAAAACATGGCTGCCATCAGCCAATGAAATTTGAGCACCTGTTAGACAAGGTTAACAGAGGCCGATCGGCACAAAACTTGGAAATTTGAAAGAAATCGACCAATGGGTGACGCTAACGAGTTTTACACCTCTGTAATCATGTGGTGTTTCACACATACACACAGTGGATGTGTCCCAATTCAAAGGCTGCATTCTTCGAAGGACTCTGACTTTAAAGGCCACGACTTCGAAGGCCACGAATGTCAGACTGAGTATTGTTAATTGGGACAGTCTAGCCTACGGAGGGCTGTTCTTGTCACCTTACAACTGTGACAGCTGCAGAGTGACTGTAACGTTTGTACTGGACTTTTTTTCACGGGAAATGAAGGATGCATTTGGAGGCCGCATTTGAAGGAGCCTTCAAATTGGGATTGTCACGCAGCAGTGACGCAATCGGCCTTCGAATGCGACCTTTGAAGCATGCAGCCTCTGAATTGGGATGCAGCTATAATTCATATCATTTGTTAGATCTCCTCATACTGAACAACTTTCCCTCATTGCTGTCAATCAAATCGTTCATTAAATATTCACAATTATGTAAAAAACCTACTTTTGTGAACAAGTCCTAAGTTTTTCATTCAACCTCAATAAAACCAATGCAGTACAATTCTCTGGACTATCTAGGTCAATAATTATCAAAAAAATTTGGGTAGCTATAACAGTGTCATTTAAAAAATGGGCGTGGTCAAATGTACAAATAAGCCCATAATTCCTAAACAAAAACTCAGAACTTCACGAAATTAGGTGAGCACATGCGACATATGATTCTAAGAAAGCATGCTTTTATGGAGATCGGACCGTAGGTGGTGCTATGAGCTTTAAAAAGCTTTAAAAACCATGTATTTCCTTAGTAAATTGCCTGTATTGGCTGTAAATGGTCTATTCCATCTATGATCTAGGTGGTTACATGCTTGCTAAATAAAACATAATACCTTTTTACGCATGTGCTTAAAGGCCTTAAACCGCTTGAACTCCGTTAATTGCTGCTCGCAGCTATATTTATTATTATTATTTTTATTATTCTGCCCTAAAACTGACCGTGCAGACCAAACCGTGAAACTTTGAGGGAAGGTAGTCCTCCAGAGTGCCACAGCGTGGCGCTATATTGATAATTGTTACATTTTGGCCCATAACTCTTAAATCGTTTGTTGCACACTCAAGTGTCTTATATCGTTGGATTCCTTGGCTCAATACAAACAAAACATTTATGTCTGATTTCATTTCCGTCATGAACATTTTCACGCTAAATTTGCACAACTCCTCCTAGGCCGTATGTCCAATTTACACGAAAATCAGTGTTTGTCTACTATGGACCCTTCTGACATAAAGCTATCAAAATAATTTTGATTCGTCAAAGCGTTAAGAAGATATAAGCCAATGAATTGGTCAGGCGTTGTCCATTTTGTACTTATTGACCAATATCTACCAAACGAAAAGGCCAAATGTTACAAAACTTGATACACATAGACAACAGGACATTCTGAGGATGCATGCAAAGTTGCAAAAAATTTAGCCTATAGGGGGTGCTACAAAAAAAATGCTCATAACTCTGCAAAAGTATGATCAGTGAAGTTGAAGTTGAAAATTGGTATGCATCTTGTAGGGGCCAAAAGCTAATATATCCTACAATATCAGTACCGCCAGCAGCCAATCAAATTTCAGCAGCTGATAACATCAAATCTGAATGGCCGACCATTACGAAACTTAGAATGAGGCTGTGTACCAAGTTTTATGAATATCGGCCACAAGGTGGCGCTATAACAAGGACATTTATGTTTTCACTAATAACTCCGCAACCGAGTTGAATAATCTCACAATTCATTTTTCCTCTAATTCCTTGCACCAAGACCTACAAATGTTTATCTACGTTTTATTGCATTTTATAAAATGTTTTCGCTATTCTAATTTTCTAAAAAAGCAATTTTTTCGAACTCCTCCTACGCCGTATATATACGATTCCCACAACAATTGGTGTGTGTCTACTATGATCCCTCCTGACAAAAAGTTATCAAAGGAATTTTGATTCGTTGAAGCATTGCAAATATATAAGCCAACGAATTGGTCAGGCGTTGTCCAGTTTGTACGTATTGACCAATATCTACCAAACGAAAAGGCCAAATGTTATGAAACTTGATACAGATTTACAACAGCACATTTTTAGTCTGCATGCGAAATCGCCAATAGGGGGCGCTACAACTAAAAAATGCTCATAACTCCGCAACTGTATTAACAATGAAGTTGAAAACTGGTATGCTTCTTGTAGGGGCCAAATGCTGCCAGCAGCCAATACATTTTCAGCAAAATGGCTGTATAAATGGTGTGTAAATTATTGCATATTATCCAATGTTACCTGCTATTGTGAACTACATCTAGGACTCCCTAGGTCAATAATTATCAAAGAAAAGTTTAACTTTAGTTATTTATGGGTTGCATTTATCATGTGGGTTTGACCAAGTGTATCCAAAAGCCTATAATTCTTAAAATAAATATTAGAAATTCTAAAACCTTTTTGGAGATTGGGTGCTTTGTGGCTTTATAACAGTTAAAAAGTAAAAATAAAAATGACCACCATAACAATTATCCTGTTTCAGGATCGTTGAACACAAGACATCATAGTAGTCATATTTAACACCAGTTTGCAAATTCAACAACTTAAAAAGTACATATACATATACAAATACATAACTTTTTTGCATACTTTGAAAGTTCTTAAAAGGCTTGAACCCCGACAATTGCTGTTTTTTTTTTTTTTTTTTTTGTTTTGCACAATTTACAATTACACAATGATGACTCTAAGACTTTATAGATATTACAGTTTCATTTTCTGTTAAAGCATGATTTTCTGTAAAGCTTCTTTGAAACGATGTGTCGTGAAAAGCGCTATACAAATAAAAATGACTTGAATAATTGTGTTGAAACTAGAACATTACATTTGAGACAAATGCTTTATGTTTCACTCAACTGTCACACAAATGAAGTACAATGTAATTAACTAATTTTAAAAAAGCAAAACAACATGAGATATTTAGAAGAAAAGCTTGAACCACAAATATGACATTCATGAGCTTAGTATTTATTAAGATGGAAAATTAAGGAGCATGACTCAAGAGATATTTATGTCATACCCAATCCTGGCAAGCAGAATGCTGGGAAACATGGAGATAAAGGACAATCACCAAATAAAGAATAATACAGATCAAATTACAGCATGCTAATGCTTTTTCAGAAATATAATGATTTATGTATCTCTTGTGCTTAATTAAATTCATTAGCTTAGTAAATCTCCTCAGATCTGGTCTATAAAGTGTTGAGTCACTTCATTGTGCAGTTTCTGGGCCAGTTTCCCACACCTCAGTGTAATTATGATCCCATAAGAAACCACAGACAGAATTAATGAATATTGTATGTGATTCTACACAAACACAGGAGATATAGAACTGCTCAGTTCCAAAATGTATGCCTTCTCATAAGGGGGTGTCACTGTCCATCAATGGATATTATTGTGTGTGTTTAAATATAAACAGTATAAATATATTAGTGTAGTTAAATTATAATTTCATATCTACATCGTAGATTCCAGTGGTGTGCGGTGCATAAACCATAACCCCCTTCAATCCTTCACAACCCCATCCCTAAATGTTGCTGAGTTTGAATGAAATGAAAATCATACTCCAACATATCATGTCATGGTGGCAAAATTGGGTAACTTTTTAAAATAAGGTTACAATTGTTAACATTAGTTAACAACATTAGTTAAAATGAACTAACAATAAACAATAGTTTTATAGCATTTATTCATCTTGGTTAATGTTAATTTCAACATACACTAATACATTTTTAAAATCAAAAGTTAAAAGTAAATGTTATGCACTATGAACTAACATATGCTGCAAATACAGTGTGTGTGTGTGTGTACATATATATATATATATATATATATATATATATATATATATATATACACACACACACACACACACACACACCGGTGGCCAAAAGTTTGGAATAATGTAGAGATTTTGCTGTTTTGGAAGGAAATCGGTACTTTAATTCACCAAAGTGGAATTCAACTGATCACAAAGTACAGACAGGACATTACTGATGTAAAAAACAGCACCATCACTATTTGAAAAAAAGTCATTTTTGATCAAATCTAGACAGACCCCATTTCTAGCAGCCATCACTCCAACACCTTATCCTTGAGTAATCATGCTAAATTACTAATTTGGTACTAGAAAATCACTTGCCATTATATCAAACACAGTTGAAAGCTATTTGGTTCGTTAAATTAAGCTTAACATTGTCTTTGTGTTTGTTTTTGTGTTGTCACAGTATGCAATAGACTGGCATGTCTTAAGGTCAATATTAGGTCAAAAATGGCAAAAACGAAACAGCTTTCTTTAGAAACTCATCAGTCAATCATTGTTTTGAGGAATGAAGGCTATACAATGCTTGAAATTGCCAAAAAACTGAAGATTTCATACAAAAGTGTACACTACAGTCTTCAAAGACAAAGGACAGCTGGCTCTAACAAGGACAGAAAGAGATGTGGAAGGCCAGATGTACAACTAAACAAGAGGATAAGTACATCAGAGTGTCTAGTTTGAGAAATAGACGCCTCACATGTCCTCAGCTGACAGCTTCATTGAATTCTACCCGCTCAACACCAGTTTCATGTACAACAGTAAAGAGAAGACTCAGGGGTGCAGGCCTTATGGGAAGAATTGCAAAGATAAGCCACTTTTGAAACAGAAAAAACAAAAAGAAAAGTTTAGAGTGGGCAAAGAAATACAGATAATTGGAAAAGAATGTTATGGATCTTAACCCCATTGAGCTTTTGTGGGATCAACTAGACTGTAAGGTGTGTGAGAAGTGCCCGACAAGACAGCCACATCTACGGCAAGTGCTACAGTAAGCGTGGGGTGAAATGTCACCTGAGTATCTGGACAAACTGACAGCTGGAATGCCAAGGATCTGCAAAGCTGTCATTGCTGCATGTGGAGGATGTTTTGATGAGAACTCTTTGAAGTAGTTCAAATTGTAATAGTAATTTTTCATGTTATTAATGTCCTGACTAAACATTGTGATCAGTTGAATGCCACTTTGGTGAATAAAAGTACCAATTTCTTTCCATAAGAGCAAAATCTGTAAATTATTCCATATATATATATTACAATTATATATATATATATATATATATATATATATATATATATATATATATATATATATATATATATATACATCAACTTCTTTTGAGGATTCCTCGTTGTCGCTATAGATCTAAGGGTGATCATGCCTTTCTCTGTGATAGGTCCTAATCTCTTGAACAGTCTCCCTTTCCAAGTGAGGTCACCTTTTTCATTAGCCATTTTTAAATCTTCTTTGAAAACTTATTTATAGTCTTTAGCTTTTGAATAGGTCCTTGAATAGGTTAAAATAGGTAAATACACGATGCTGTATTTAAAGGTATTTATTTATTATTATTTATATATATATATATATATATTTTCATTTTATTTTCCTCCTTCCTGACCACACGTTTATTCTGCTATTTGTGGGGGGCGGTGGGGGGGGGGGGGGGTTGGACACCCATGGTGTCTTTCATGAAATCTCTTCAAACTCACAGGCCTCACTGTGCCAGCTGAGGAGACCCACCCCCCAAACGCCCTCCAGCCCAGAACGCCCATTCTCCAGCTGTCAATCAAAGCCACATTAAAGCCATGTGACATCATGCAGTTGAGTGTTCCAGTCACCGGGAACACAGAGACGGCCCGGGGCCAAACTAAACAAACTTCCACTGCCACTTTAGACAATGTGTCATTGTGCAGCATAATCCTTGGGACGTGGATAAGCGTATTATATTTGGATTTGTACAATAAACATGTTAAAAACATTTTTATATTTACTATTGTTTTTACAAGTGTAAGTAACACACACACACACACACACACACACACACAGTATTCAAGGTTTGTGGTAGTGTTTGCTTAGGCAATCACTAATACATACCTCGGGTCTTTTTAACGACTTGTGATATATCATGTATATCTATCACAAAAGGATCTACAAAATGCCCAGATATTGTACATTTTTTAAAGCATTTTCAAGACAATTAGAAAATAATAAAATAGTATATATTCTGTTATATTTTCACGTTTTATTTCTTGTATTGTTAAAAGATGATTCAACAAATGATACAATAGGATTCGTTACTTCCACGCTGAAATTTTAGACGCAACTAGGTGTCAAACACATTTTGAGCTACTCATAAGATACACATAAGTTACACATATGTACATATGGCTCTTATTGAGTCTTTATAGACATACAGCTTACAGAATTTCAGTAGTAGCCATATCAAACTGTTACACTTGCTATAGTTTAGGGTTGGGTTACTCGAGTTCGGACTCAAGTCCGAGTCACGAGTCCAATTTTAATGGATTTGGACTTATCACGGACTCGGATGCATTTTTACTCGGACTCAAGCCTTTGGGACTCTGGATTTAATTCCATGGCATTTGATTTGTGATGCAATGAACAAAATAAGTAATTAAAAATAACGAAACCAAAAATAAATGGACACTCTGTCTGCAAGCAGATATATAACCCCCTGACTTAAAATCAAGAACTTCATTAAGTCAAGTTACCCACATCGTGTCTCTCACAGTTTACTAAAACAACATATCAAAATAAAAATTCAGAAAAATATTATTCATATTGGGCTATTAAATCTTTTTAGGCGTAATGTATCCACACATGTTGGCATCTGTAGTCTCTGTGACAGTGTTGTCAACTTAAACTGGTCCTTGATGAATTAACTGTAACTTTTTAAATAGTCGGGGGAAAAATGGTTATTGCTAAAGCAAAATCCATGTATTCACGCAACTTGTTAAAATGTAAGTGGGGTGTTTTCTGAATGTTAATTTTCCCCACAAGCATGGAGGTAAATCAGACAAGTGTCACATTCAGACAGCTACACTGCACTTTTTACAGAGTACAAGCACTTAAAGGAATATTCCGGGTTCAATAGAAGTTAAGCTCAATCAACAGCATTGTGGCATAATGTTGATTACCACAAAAATAAATGTTGACTCGTCCCTCCTTTTCTTAAAAAAAAAAAAAATAAATAATCGAGGTTACAGTGAGGCACTTACAATGGACGTGAATGGGGTCAATTTTTTAATGTTAAAATACTGACTGTTTCAAAAGTATAATGACAAGACATAAAGGATATGCGTGTAAACATGATTTTAGTGTGATCAAATCACTTACCTTTTCTGTGTAAAGTTAGAGCCAATTTTACAACTTCTTTGTCATGATGATGTAATATCAACAAACACTAAAACGACTGTAAAAATGACTATTTAAACAACTTTACAGCTCAAATAATGCATGAGTTTTAATAGAAGAGAATAAAATTATAAGCTTCACATTTCTTTGTTTAAACCCTCCAAAAATAGGCCCTATTCATTTCCATTTTCCCCATTCACTTCCATTGTAAGTGCGTCACTGTAACACAGATGTTTTCTTTTTTTTTTTTTTTTTTTTTTTTTTTTTAAAAAGGAGAGACGAGTCGAAATACATTTTTATGATAATCAGTTATGCCACAAATACTGTTGATTGAGCTTAACTTGTATTGAACCCGGAACATTCCTTTAAATGTTGAGATGTGGGGATTGTATTTAGAATTTTAGGTTCCAGTGTTGAGAATTGTGTGTTAAAATGTGTACCTGACATGACGAGTCTATTCATAATTACACATGCAATATGAAATTATATGGATAGAATTGGCTACATGGAATTTAAGCTCAAATGTGGTTAAATAGTGAAAAACAAAATATAAAATAAAATATACATTTTCACAAACTTTGTATTGCAGAAGTTTGCATACCCTTTTGTTTTAGGCCTATATGTTTTCACACCTCTTTCAGAATGTATGCAAAAATAAGAGATAAAAGATTGTATAGATTCAGATTCATGAACAGATTCATTCGGAGTCGGACTCAACTTGGACTCGACTAAGGTGGACTCAAACCCAACACTACTATAGTTTACTTCCACATTGCTTCGTCAAATAGAACAATCGCCAATGTACATCATGCCAATCACTGGAACAACAGCGCCACCTTGAGTAAGAAATATCATGTATAAAATGTATGTGTACACACATATGAGACACTGATAATTCACCATCATTGTGCAGAAAATCTACATGGATATAGTATTCATTTGTATGAATCTAGAACTCATTTGTCTTGTAACGAACAAAGAAATAGATTTCCTTACAGAGTAAACTTATATATATATAGCCAAGTTGAGAAATTTCATGTAATTTAACTAATTGGATGTGGCCCCTTTAAGACCGAAGCTTGTGATGCAGCTGTGTTACACACGTGTGCTGGTTAGAACCTGAGAGCATATGTTGTGCATGCCTTGTGCAGGAGAGCTCCCAATTTTGTTCATCGGTTGATAATTCTTTGGGTAAATATCAAATATTACACAAAATGCTGATAAACTGCAGTAAATATGCATTCAGAAGAGTTGCATGTTAAAGATGTTTGTTTGTTATGGGTCATTTTTGAAGGATACATATGGATTGCATGTATGGAGTTTGACCACGTTTGCTGCACATGCAAGAACTGGGTATGTAAATTTAGTATTAATCATATCTTATTTAGTGATTTATTATGGAAGCCCTGAACCGCAAGGTGAAAAAATTAAAAATAAAAAGAATAACGGTGAAAAAAAAAAAAAAATAGTGTCTCAGTTCCTTCCTGAGCCTAAGTCTTAATTTTTTTTCTCTCTTCCTATTTTTTTTTCTCTCTTCCTAATTTTTCTTTTTCTCTCTTCAAAAAAATAATTTTTTTCTCTTCAAAAATTTGTTTTTCTCTCTTCAATTTTTTTTTTCGCTCTTCAAAAAAATGCATGCGGTACCAACCTTGACCACCAAGTGCCACTATCAGTAAACATGTAATCTTAAGCTTTTAATGCTTTCTCTGTTGCTATATAGTTGAATAATACATTTATTATTTATTTAAGGGTTTGCCAACCTTAATCAAGACAAAATCAGTTTACATATGTTTGATATGGCATTCGTTAGTTTTGCATTCAAAGTGCCGTTTTCTCAGTCTCACACGGCTGCGAGCGCTCTCCTCTTCTCTCTTTAACATGCACGCATAGACCGAGAGATAGTGAAGATATACCACGTGAAAATGGTTTAAGCGGAGATTCTTTCTTGTAGGCCCATCTGTCAAAATGACGGACAGTGTTTTGAATAATTAAAGATGGATGTCTTAACCTTGCGCTCAAACGCAAGTTTCAGAGAAAAATAGCGAGTCAAATAAAATTGCATGAATCCATAAAATGCGCAAAACCAGTAAACAGCATGTCAGCATCCTCATCTAAATCATTATGATAAGCAAAATCTAAAAAAAATAAAAATAAAAAAATAACCATGAAATGTCACTAACAATAAGAACCTCTTTGCAAAACTGCGAGAGAGTGACAGCACACCGAACCGAACATTATTCTGCTTCTAACGGAGGTGTGCATTGTAACATTAGAACCATGCACTGCCAGACTGCAAAAACCTATTAAAACTGCATATCCTGTTGAAATGTTCACACTTTATAATGAGACAACCAAGATGCTGCATGGCATCGCGCTTATGCAAATTCCAGGTCAAACGAGTACCACCAATTTTTTCCCCAAAAATAAACAAACATTGTTTTATAATCATCATATTATTTTTATCCGTCATTACTCTTTTGCATTTTTTTCCCTAAATAAATATATATATATATATAGTTGCATAGAGCCCTGATTTGTCCTTACAACCTAAATAACCTTCTTCAAATATTCCATGAAATTTGTGTAGTGTGTGTGTATATATATATATATATATATATATATATATATATATATATATATATATATATATATATATATATATATATATATATATATATAGAATTTACCATGGTTTCAAGTCCATTTTTAATTTCTGATTTGTGTTTCAGGTTTAATACAGTTTATTTCACATTTATGAGGATGTATGCGTCATTGTGTTTTGAGATAAAAAATGGTGTGCCTTGGACATTTTATATTTACAAAGATGTGCCTTGGTAAAAATAAGTTTGAGAACCACTGCTCTAGAGGACCATGTGATATATCACAGGTGTCTGTGCAGACAGAATGTTATTGTGTTGTTTTGTACTGAATGAATCCACATCCCTGAGTGCCAAGAAACTTAAACAACCCCGAGTATCTTTCAGTGACCAGTCACTGGTGGTTTGGTGAGTGGGTTAGCGGCTAGTTTACGTCATAATCCTCAACACTACTTTATTTTCATCCACTGATTGTGACTTATCAGCTGTGAAGGTATAATTGTGTACAGCTGTTTCTTAGTAACGCCTGCATTCCAAATGAAATAAATTCATCAAATTAATCACACAAATGAAGACTATTAAATTGTGGCAGACAAGTGAAGAATTTAATAGACATTACAAAAAATGGCTTTAGATGTCAATATACTGTTTATTTTCACAAAATAGAACTTAAGCACTTTATTGGCCAAAGCGATCCATTCTGCAGTTGAGTTAGAGGGCTGTTCACACAGGGCACATTTTGGAATCTGTCTGATGGTAGGAAAATTTATGGAGGATTGTAGGAATTTATGTATGGGTCAGGGGCATGAATAATTGTGAAAATGTTTATGATATATATAATCATTGAATTAACACGTTTTAATAAAAGATTTACTTTTTGGAATATCAAACTCTGAAATCCTGTAAATAAAGAGTAAAAATAAGGGATGCACCAAAATATTAACATTTTGGCCAATACAGATTACAAATATATACCACTATAGTGCCAACTACTCACCTTGTTTTGTCATCAGATAAGTTTGTCACACAACTTCACAGAAGAAGGGAAGGAGAACACAGGGAAACAGGGTTTTCCAGGCTCAGGTAAAACTTTTAATCGGCTACTTCAGTGCTTCACAACTTTACAAACTCATCAGCTTCACAGGTGCGTAGTTACTTAGACACATCAGCTTCAGAAAACACAACAGATTAAACACAACAGCTTTAGGATCACCGTGGCCTTCCTTGTGCCAGACTCTCTCTCCCTCTGCTGGTGGCGTGGCTGCTTATATGCCGTTCTCCCCATGCTCACTGGAATTAGAGACAGGTGTTAAACATAATCTAGCTCACGTGCAAGCGTCCTTACTGCTTTCTCTCCGGACAGACGCTTGACCACGCCCCCGCTGCCACATATCCCCACCGCCCGACTCAGGCCGGGGAGACATCCGGCCTGTCTACCACTCCCCCCCCATTTCTGGAAATCCCGGTCTGTGGACCACCTTGAAGAGCCAGATACCAACGGGTGAGCCGCGCATTGGTGTCCTTCCAAATAATTAGGCACAAATCTCCTATAATAGCCAGCCAGCCCCAGGAACTGTCTCACCTCCTTTTTGGTCTTGGGCCTCGGGCAGGTCGCAATTGCCGCAGTCTTGTCAATTTGGGGACGCACCTGCCCGTGTCCCAAGTGGAACCCCAGATACCATACCTCCACCCACCCAATTGCGCACTTCTTGGGGTTTGCTGTGAGTCCCGCTCGTCGCAGCGATCTCAGAACCGCCCTCAGATGCTGCCGCTGCCAATTATTGCTGTAAATGATGATGTCATCTAAGTAGGCAGCGGCTTAAGCCGAATGCGGTCTGAGGATTCGGTCCATGAGATGCTGAAATGTAGCCGGGGCTCCAAACAAACCGAACGGAAGCGTCACAAATTGGTGTAATCCAAACGGCGTGGAGAAGGCTGTTTTTTCACGGGAAATTGGTGTCAAGGGTATCTGCCAATAACCCTTTGTCAAATCCAGTGTCGAATAAAACCGAGCAGTGCCCAACCGATCAAGCAACTCATCAACGCAAGGCATTGGGTATGCGTCAAACTTAGACACCGTGTTGACTTTTCTATAATCCACACAAAACCATATAGACCTGTCGCTTTTAGGAACTAGAACAACCGGGCTGGTCCAATCACTATGGGATTACTCTATTACCCCCATTTCGAGCATTGCATCCAATTCTTCCCGGACAATTTTCTTTTTGTGCTTGGGCAATCAGTAGGGACTGGTACGTACCACCACCCCCGGCTTGGTCTCAGTGTGGTGCTGGATGAGGCTCGTACGACCCAGTAGAGGGGAAAACACGTCTGCAAAATCCTTTTGCAACTTGGCAACCTCTGCGAGTTGATACGGTGAGAGGTGGTCTCCGCAAGTGACCGGGGTGAAATGATTGTTTTGTATTCACCTCCGGCCCTCTCTGGGACTACCATAGCCAACATCACAGGGACCGCCTTCCTCCACAATTTCAGGAGGTTGAGGTGATATATTTGACCTGTGCCCCCTCTATCGGTTCGCTTTACCTCATAATCAAGATACCCCACTCGTCGTGTGACCTCAAAGGGTCCTTGCCACTTGGCAAGTAATTTGGAGCTCGATGTGGGATGTAATACGAGTACCTTATCTCCCGGTGCAAATTCCCATAGCCAAGTTCCCCTGTCATACAGTCGGCTCTGTCGTTCTTGAGCTTGGAGCAAATTCTCCTGTGTTATTTGCCCTGAAGTGTGGAGTTTTGCTCTAAGATCAAGAACGTATTGAATTTCATTCTTACTGTTTGAAGGTCCCTCCTCCCAAGCTTCGTGTATAACATCAAGCACGCCACGCGGGTGCCGCCCATACAGCAGCTCGAATGGGGAAAACCCAGTGGAGGCTTGCGGGACCTCTCATACTGCGAATAACAGGATCGAACCATTTGTCCCAATTTCTAGCATCCTCGTGCACAAACTTAGGAATCATATTTTTAAGGGTTTTATTAAATCGCTCCACCAGGCCATCTGTTTGCGGATGGTAAACACTGGTGCAGATTGATTTAATGCCCAATAATTCATAAAGCTCGCGTAGTGTCCATGACATAAATGTTGTGCCCTGATCGGTGAGGATTTCTTTCGGAATCCCCACCCGGGAGATTATTTTGAAGAGTGCCTCCACAACACTGCGTGCTGAGATGTTGCACAGAGGCACTGCTTCCGGATATCGCGTTGCATAGTCCACTAGGACCAATACAATGTCTGCGTACTGACCGCTTTAATAGCCCGACAAGGTCCATTCCAATTCTCTTGAAGGGGACCTCATTCAGCGGAAGAGGGCACAATGGAGCTTTTGGGGTGGCCGGTGGATTCACCAGCTGGCATTCGTGGCATGCTGCACACCACCTGCGGATATCACCACCAATGCCAGGCCAATAAAAACGGGCTATTAGGTGGTTCAATGTTTTTATTTCCCCTAGATGACCCACCATGGGATTATAATGAGCCGCCTGGAACACCATTTCCTGACGGCTCCGCGCTATTAATATACAATATGTGTCACTCTATACAACTGCTCGTTTATAATTGCAAAATAAGGATATGAAAGGGTGACACCCGGCTGGAGTTTTTGACCATCGATCACTCTCACTTGGTCAAAGGCGTGCTTGAGGGTTTCGTCTCGTGACTGCTCCAAAGGGAAATCCCCTTTGGGAAATCCCCTGCAGCCCCTCCCTCACGTCATCCTGATGTGGAGCAGACGAAGGTGGCCCTGGCATTTCACATCTCATCGCTTTTGTGCAGGACCCATCCGAGCATATTCCCTTTAATACATTTTTAAATTCAGGCCAATTAGTCCCCAAAATCAGCAGATGGGTGAGGCAGGAAGTAACCACAGCCTCCACTCTATGTTTTGTTCCCCGGAATTTAATCACAAGGGTCACCACAGGGTAATTGTGAATATACCCATGCACACATTTCACCCTCCTATTTTAGCTGTGCCCAAAGCCTCGTGTTGAACCAAGCATAGGTGGATAGTGGTTTGATTACAACCCATGTCCACCAATGCTTGGTGAGTACCCCCTTGACTCTTACCGGTATCCGGTACACTCCGGCACGATCGGGGGCAGCCTGCAGAGTGTCGGGGGACACTTCCACCTGAGGGGGAGAGCGGCAGGCACTGTTGATGCCGTGGGTGACAGGAAACCCCGCGCGCAGCGAACCGGCTTCGGAGGCGGGACTCCTCGCCTCTGCGGGGCAGGAACTGGCTCTGGGGAGAGAGCAGAGTGAGAGAGAAGATGGGTGGGGGAAGAGAATGGGGAAAACATAGAGGGAGGGGAGAGAGAGTGGGAGGGCTCTTCCGCCCTCAGGTACGCCGTCATCTGGTCCTCCGCCAATTGGACTGCTTCCTTTAGCGACGCAGGGTGGTGACACTGGACCCATTCCGCCATCCTCTCCGGTAGTCGACGGATCTGCTGTTCCAGTGCCACCTGGTCGATAATTCCCTCGATGCCACGGTCACCTGCCAGCAGCCATTTTCGGCAGGCGTCTTGAAGTCATTGGGAGAAGACAAACGGGTGGCCGGACTTTTCCAATTCCATGGACCGGAAGAGCTGCCTGTACTGTTCTGGATTTCTGCCAACCCGTTGCAGTATGGTCTTCCTTAGGACACTAGTCCAGGAGACTAGCCACCGGCAGTTGTTGGGCTCTGAGTTGGGGCTCCCCGGACAACAAAGGAATGAGCTGGGCCGCCCGTTGAGCTCGTGGCCAGCCCCAGATCTCAGCAGTCCGCTCAAAGAGGTCCAGGAATGCTTCTGGGTCATCCTCCGCCCCCATCTTCATGGGCGGGGGCATGGGGCTACTGTTGTCCGGGGTCACAGCTGGGGCTTTCCCCTGGCTTAGGAGGCTCTGGATCGCCTGCCGGTCCTCTGCCTGAGCTCTGAGGATCTCATGGAACCGACGATCTTGGTCCTGTTGGAGCTCAAGCAGGGCCTGTTGGTGGGAGTGGTGTAGGCCGGCGAGGGACTTGAGGACCTCGGCCAATGGTGAGGAATCCATGAGGTGTACCGTCTTTGATCTTGATTCCCGGGTTTCGGCACCAGTGTAAAACAAATTCACAGAAGAAGGGAAGGAGAATACAGGGAAGCGGGTTTTGCAGGCTCAGGTAAGACTTTTAATCGGCCACTTCAATGCCTCACAACTTTACAAACTCATCAGCTTCACAGGCACGTAGTTACTTAGACACATCAGCTTCACAAAACACAACAGATTAAATGTAACAGCTTCAGGAGCACCATGGCCTTCCTTGTGCCAGACTCTCTCTCTCTCTACCTCTGCTAGTGGCGTGGCTGCTTATATGCTGCCCTCCCCATGCTCACTGGAATTAGAGACAGGTGTAAAACATAATCTAGCTCAGGTGCAAGTGCCCTTACCGCTTTCTCTCTGTCTGGACGGACGTTTGACCACGCCCCAGCTGCCACACAGTTATGCTTAGGAATTATGTTTAAAAAATTTACAAAGAGGTATATTTATTTATTGGTAACGCTTTACAATTCGGTGGAACCGCGGCCATCTGCCGAGAAGGGGAGGGGCAGTTCCGTCCACCAGGGGCCAGAGGAGCAGTTGAGGACCGGGCGACAGCATGTTCGGGAGCCAGCGAGCAAGTTCTTCTCTCTTATCTCTCTCTCTGTGTGTCTTCGCTCGCCCTTTCCCTCTCTCCACGCCTCCCCTCATCTCTCCCCCTGGTTCACATGAGGCGGGGTGAACCACCGGTTGACAGAACGGCCGGAAAGGCGGCGGGGGGGGTGTAGTTAAAACCAGGAAGTATTTGCATTATAAGTGACAAGCGCGATTCCAAGGTTGCACTTTTCACTCTAACATTACATTTCTATTCCACTGAGGGTTAGGTTTAGGTTTGGGGTTTGGGTTGAGGGTACAGTTTAAAAAATATGCATTCCTCTTCACTGTATTACTGCCTGACAACTTGCTTTTGGTGCACCTCTGTGGACATTTCACCTGGAAAATGGAGCTTACACTTGGCTCACACTCACAAAATGTTTGGCATTTTGGTAAGCACAGACTAATTTCAGCTAAAGAAAAGTCATCCAGCTATTTCCGATTTCACTGTTAGATCAGCCTGATGTCTCACCAATAGTAATTGAAAAAAATGTCAATTGTGACATCAGAAAGTTTATTTTATTGTAGTCCATGCTATGCAGTCATTTCCTCTTTTGATCAAAAGAAATAAAATATATATTAAGTCAACAGAAGAGCCATATCAACACAACCTAGGTTTCCTGATGGAGTGAGGATGGAGTGAGTGCTGACCTCAAAGAGTTAAGAGAGACACAGAGAGAGAGAGAGAGAGAGAGAGGAAAAAAAAGTGCAAGCAGCAAACCCAACAAATCAAAGCAAATATGAAGGGAGGATATGAGTGCTTTAAGAAGTAATCTCAGCCTGATAGTATCTGTTACCACAGTCCTCCAGCCGGATTGAGACAAGCACAGGAAGTGGACAGCAGAGACGGCCCTTTAGCCCTGGATAACGCTGCCAAAAACGGCTTATTAAGAACCTCCAATTTAATATGAGATTGGGCAACATTAAAGGGTTTCCTCTGTAAAGTACCTTCAGTTGTTGGGAAGAGAAGACTTATAAAAGAAATAAATTTGAGGATTATTTCATAAAAGGGGAGCCAGTGTAATTTCTCCTTTGGTATTTTCAATTTTGAAGGTGGCACAGTAAGAATGACTGGAGATGTATGAGGTTATTTGAGTCTTCATGAGGGAAAGTGAGTTAGAGAAGCCGCAGCTTTGACCAGACGCTCACTATGTTTTATTGAGGGAATTTATACTGCAATCAGTGCAGTGGACACACAAATAACATCATATAGATTGTACTCTTAATCTTGATCTTAGATTGATTTTAAAGATATATTTTGTTGTTTCTTTTTCTTTTTCTTTTTTTTTTTTCACTTTTTGCATGGTCATTGTTAAGGCTTTAAGAAATGTCTTTTCATATGTTGGCAGTGTTTTCTCTAATGCTCTAATTTTGCAGACACTTTTATCCAGAGTCGCATTAACGCATAGGCTTACCTGTGCTGAAGCCCCAGGGTCCCTGTCTGCCAGGGGCCCTCCAATTCCCAGGGGGGGAGGGCCCATTCGTGGAATCTGTCACGCTATTCTCCCCCGTCAATGCTGGCGTGAGCAAACGCATGTAAACGCTAGCAGCTGGAGTCGCAAATGTAAACATGGAGAGGTGCGCAACAGAAATAGTGGTCCATGTACCGCATGGTCACAGAGTAAAAACGTTCCGCGTCCACCATGAAACCTTATTGTAAAGTGTTACCAATGTCTTTTATGTACAGATTTAACTATTTCAGCCTTTTCCCAGTCCCAATGGTATGTTTGAAGAAAACAAAGAAAATGCAAGTTACCTGTAAATATCATTGTGAGCACAGTATTTCTATTGGGCGTCATTTCCTGATACACTGTAACTTTGCAATAAACGTGAAAATATTATTTAATTGTGTATATTTAGGATACATAAAATGTTAACTATGAAATAAGCAAGACAAAGTAGTAGCCATTTTATTTCCAAAACTTTAAAAATGTAATTTCCATCAGCATCATTTCCAGCACAGAATTCAATTAAACACAATACAGAATTTAGGATGTGCAGGAAATGACACTGTGGTGGGAATTTTGATGACATAATGAAACTCCCGTGATGTACATACACCATTGGACATTGTTGGCTCATAGTGACCACGTCTGTCAAGCTCAAAAAAGGTAAAAAACAACAAAAAAAAAAAAACACAAAGTATCATAAATATAATATCACTATATATTCTATATATTGTACTATAGTATTCTAAAGTCATACGATAGCTTTGTGTGAGAAACAGACTGCAATTTAAGTCATTACTTGCTAACAAAAAAATATTTCCTTCTACCTGAGCTCTTCAGCATTTTAGTGCAAAATAAATTGGTTAAGACATGAAGACATCAGTGTTATCCTTAATAAAGCATGTGCTGCACCTCATACAGACTCATCCATGAACAGTCATTAGGTCATGTGATTCTAATCAGTTCCATCCACGGCTCAACCACAAGATCGCACTGATCTGCTGAGCTACAGACCTCATTGGATCCACATTTTGGTCTTTGAAAAGCCACTGCATTTCCCTCCACATTCAATGTTTTATTTATCACTGGTTATTTTATCTGGTCTGAGACTATTATGGGAATATGTACCTTTCTGAATAATCAATAAATAGCCATTTTATTATTTAGTAGAATCTGGTGTGAAGGGCTGCAAAAAGTGGAAGTCATTACACAAATCCGTCATTGTTGATAAATGAGATCACTTGTAAAGTTAGATGGGCAGCAAAAGAGCAGCATGCATGCGGAAGGTACTGTGCATTGCTGAATACTATTAATGGGCAGTAAATATGGCCGGGCGTCTCCACGGGCCTATTATTCGGCGCGCGGGCACCAGAGAAAGGGCAGTAAATTCGGAGATTAATTAACCCGTTGAATTCTGGACATTTGGGTCTCCATTTCGCTGACCCGTGGACGTAAATGGGACGGGCCTGTCCTCAGCAGAGAGCGAGTGGGCTCTCGTTCGCAAGAATGAGTTATTAAGAGAATTTTTTGAATAGATGGAAAAATTGTAGCCTGGCTATTTAGTGTCATAAAGTGCAGGCAAGTCAGCAGAGGGCCTCCTCGGGACAGGAGGCAATACCGTTCCAATCAAATTTCACATGGATGAGAGATGGGCCTGTCCACTCTGAATTTTTATATTGTGGAAGGGGCTGGGAGGAAATAAGGCCGTCCGTGAGTGAATTAACCTCTCGCACTGGATGGAGAGTCCGCTGTCATCTATAGGGGAAGGAAAGGAAATGAATGGATGGGAAAGGCAGAGGGAAGGGTGGATAGAATCATAACCCCTTGCAGGAGATGGTGACCATCCAGTGACATGGGGTGTGCAATAAGGAAGAGTGTGTGGTGTGTTAAGTTCTTCCGATTTTGGAAGGTTTAATTTGCAAGGTCAAAATTGCTTTAATATTGCATAACATTAGTTCAAAATACATGCAAAACAGTTATGCAAACACACCAACGCACACTCTGCTGTTAGACTAGATAAACAGGTTATACAACACAGATTACCTGCAGCAGAACTTATACTGTGTGGCTCCGTTTATATTACCAATGAAACCAACCCAAGTAATAAAGCAGGTACAAGATTATTATACATCTCCATTATTTCCGCAAGTAATCTTTCATTTAAGAGACCTACTAGAAATAATCCGAAAAACGGGAGACAAACGTCATGTGCTGATGCTAACCTATCTTCTAGGCTTGTGTACCAATTTGCATGCATACACTATGAAATAGAAGCATGTATTTAAATGGTGATGGGAAAGCACATACTTCTGAGTGTGTAGTAAGAGAGTATGCTAGTGTTAGGACATACTGCCGTTCTTTGTTTTGGAATCTACTTTGAAACTGTAGCTTGTCGAGCTACATGCTAGTCATACTTTAAAGTAGTTAAACTAGAGTCAAACTGCCATTGTAAGTAGCTACATAACAAGCACTGAAGCATTGTCACGCTAGAAATTGCTTACTGTCAGAGTATGTACTGTATTTAATGAAGGATGCACTTCTCGGCTGGTAAAACAGTATGTTCTTTAGGCATGCGAGTAGTATGAATAGATTCCAGACATACTTTGACATCTGGGGACGTGGGTATTGTCCTGTGACCTGAATACATGACATAAAAAAAACACACGAAAATAATCTACTCTGGTTTTGTTAAACAAGCACCATTTAAGCACAAAAAACAACTTTCTTTGTATATTTGTAGTACTAAAAGTTGAGAAGAGCCATCTGAATCCAGCGTTTTGAACATGACATCTCAGCTCCCGAGGGATTATGGGATCGTAACGTGTCCAGTCGATCCGCACTTCAGAATCTCACCGGAAATAGTAAGTCATCCGGGTATTTCTTGCTTTCTGTTTCATGAATACTGTGGATTCTGACATACTACTCCACTGACACACTGTTTTAGGCATACTATAGGCCAGCGGTCGGCAACCTTTTTGACATGGAATGCCATTTTTTATTTTCCTGGTCAATATGATATAATCATGATCCTGCATGTGAATTTTCACAAAGCATCTTTTGAAAGTGCTTTAATGAAAGAAAACCTGTCCTTTTGTACAAAATGTGTTAACACAGTTAATGTTACAAATGTGCTTATTTAATTACTGATCACGAAATTCTGTGTAATCTTAAATATTTCTTATATTATGTCATTGTAATTGTGTAATCGCTAGCATGCAAGCAACAGCAAGAGAGGAGCAGACTATTTTATTGAAATGTCATTTTCCGCACATGCATTCCAATCTACTACATCTTGATGTAATCCTTCCACATGATCAAGCAGTGTGTTTTCATCAGCTGAATGGGAGGCTAAACACTATTAAAGTGTGACTAGACTCGTGCTGTGCGTGCAAGCCGATCGACTATTTAGCCCTTTTCGGTGAATTGCACCTGCAAAATCCTAAAACTTTATTTCCAGGTTTAATTAATATTTTATAAAGACTTGAAAAGATTTTTGAATCCCACGATGTGGGTTTATGTTTTCTCTTTTAATCGTTTAATGTAATGTTGAATGTGACCATGGTTTAAGGAGGGTGTACCTGTATGCTGGGTTGGAAATCTCAAGGATTAATAGTGGTGTTTTCCTTATTACATCATGTGTTGTTCTGAAAGCAAAAAGAAACAAATGAAACACAGAATGTAGGCTGTCATCCGTGCAGCCTGACCAAAGCAAAGCGGATGTGTTTACTCGCACGATTAACCGGAAGTGAAGCGTTGCCAGTGTCATGATAAATTGAGTCCACCCGAGTCCCCATATAACATCACAGCGATTCCATTGGCTCAATGAGCTAGTAATGGGTACTCTGTTCAGTACCTGATTAAAAATCTTACAAATTCACTTTATGGTATATGCAGTTTTAACTATATAAATATGACATTTAATGTCTTTTAAATCATATGTTACACATAATAATATATAACTGAAGTTAGATTGTGAAGTTAAAGATGTCGTTGTTTTTCAGTTAGCCTAGACTTCAGTGACATGCTATCACGATAACATGATAGGTTTTTGCTCAGGCATTACAAACGGTTACCCCCATTTAGCTGATGAAAACACACTGTGTGATCATGAGGAAGGATTACATCAAGATGTAGATTGGAATGCAGGTGCGGAATTTCATATAAATAAAATAGTCTACTCCTCTCATGCTGTTGCTGACATGCCAGTGATTACCCCTCCGCGTGCCTGCTATCCACCTTATTTTGCAACACGGAAGTAAGCAGCGGCTGCATTTCTGGCTGTGAATGTGAAAAAGTTCCACTGGCATTGACCGCAGTGTAAATAACTAGAAGGTTATAATACCAGAATTTAGTGATATGGTCTTATAAACTTATCACAAAACCACACGATGTACAGCAGAATTATGTGCTAATGTTGGATAATTTTCTAACGTCAGCATTTATAGTAAAAGAGTAAGTAAATCATTCACTTGTTGCTGTGTGTTGTTGCATTGAAGAGACGGTAATCAAATCTGCTTCTTTCTTTACCGAGATTGTGACGATGCAGTCTTTCTTGTCTCCATGTAAACCTCTGTTCATATGTATCTGCATAACCTCCAATGATGCCTTTTATTTATTTATTTCCAAATGCGATGTTTCATAAGCCATGCTGAATGCGTGAGAAAGCACAGCTACGACAAGAACGGAGAGTAAAATGTGTTTATTATTTTGCCAAGATGAAACAAGATGCAGTTTTAATGCAAAGAAAGTGGAAGCAGCATTTTCTCAGCATCTTCTCTCTGCTGGTTGTGTAAAGTTTGTGGAGGCGTGTCAGACGGCACCCAGGACTGTCCGTGTCCACGCCTGATTTCATTCATTCTGCCATTGCTACATTGTGTGATATGATAATAAAATGACAACATTTATTGCCAGCCATTTGTGTATAGCTAAAATAGCTGGAAGTGGCTTATACCAGAAGTGGTCCACATTCAAGGTTGATAATGGCGGCACCCTAGTTTTGCTGAAAAATAAGGTGAATAGGCTATAGTAGGGAAGTATGGATATTTGGATGCAGTGAATATCTTTGTTAGCTAGATTTCTGCCTCAGTGGATTTCAGGCTTGCTTTCTAATGTACATGCTTATGCAATAGAAGCATACTGCACTGGTGATGAAAAGCACATCTATGTGTGTATTAAGAGAGTATGCTAGTTTTCAGAGATCATGCCGTACGCTTTGTTGGGGAAGCTATTTTGAAACGGTCATACTAACTGTCATGCTACTCATACTTTAAAGTAGTTAAACTACAGTTTAACTGTGCTTTTGAAAAAGTAGTCAGTTACATTACAAGATATTTTCTTTTATTCTTTTTTTTTTTTTTTTTTTTTTGCTGTCATTTTTTAAATAAGTTAGACTTATATACTTTTATTACTACAATTTAATTATTATTGATTTTGTTTTGTTTTATTATTATTATTATTTGACCAAAAAGTAGTGTAATCTGACAGACACATCAAAGTGTCTCTAGCAAGTCAGTCCACTGTCGGCCATTTTTGGAACGCTCTCGGGAGGTTATTTCTTGTCATGCCAGTGCAGCTCTTATCTACTTGAATAGAGAAAGTCCAAAATCTCAAAGGGTTGGTCAAGATTACGATCAAAGAACATATTCAAATCAACAATGAAATCTGACAACACTGAAATCATAAATTGTGATTCTTTACCTCACATTTCGCTAAAAAAATACCCGCAATTTTTCCCAGCTTGTGTAGATAATGAGCATGCGCATTCTAAAGTTGATGAACAGGTGATGTCTGTATCTAGAAGGTGATTGGATTTTTTAACTGTAAGGCGGGACTTTCTTTTCCGTTGATCGTTGGGCGCTCAGAGCTGCTTGGTTGAGCGTTCCAATTTCTCCCATTCATTTTAATAGAAGTGGCCCATCTCTGCTAAATAATCTTTGGATACGTGTAGCATATGCATTCGGTGACGTGTAATGAGGTCAGAGTTCACCGGAAGCTGTTGGCTGCTACCGGGAGATAGAACAGGACTACAACACGAGCGTTATCTTGTGTTTTTACACTAGACGCGAGGATTTGTGAATTAAGAGTCGGATTTGTGTGCTGTTCGGCTGGTCTGATGCGATGATGTGTGTGTTAACGTGAGGCGAGCGCTTTTAACTGATTTTACACCCGGAAGTGGAGCAGAGCAGCAGCTGTTAGCCTAGCCGCTAACTCTGTTCGTGTGTGTAAATGACAGATAAGTGAGTGATTTAGTGTGATAACTGATTATATCGCTTAAAGTCGCAGAATGATCGCTGCCATGAGTGTCAATGCTGAAGAGAGTCGTGTATCGGGCTGATGTGAGATCAGTGTGATGTACAGTCTCTGATCTTCTGCTGTATTCAGGTAAGATTCTGCTATTAGAGCAGCTTTAAGTCTGGGACTGTGATGTATGAGATGCTGTCAATATGCAGAATATATGAACAAAAAAGTACCATGGTACTATCATATCAAACTTATCAGTGTACCAGGGTATCAAAACTGTAGTTTCGCAGGGGGAGTTATCCCTGATTTAAGTGTGTATTTGTGAACTTTATGCTTTGTGTAGGGTTGTTAAAGTGTGCAACAGAAGAAAGAAAATATTAGTAAGTTGGTTTTAACTACCACTAGCGTCAAAAATAGGAATAAGGTGTATAAATAGGCTTATAACAATAATAATGTATAACTTTGTAATCTATTTTTTATTAATTTATTTATTTTTGGTACCACCAAATAAAGCATCATTTTTTTTCAGCCTTAATGATATTGTAAAGATGTTTAACCTCCTGAGACCCGAGCGTGACCGATCTTGTAGCCTCTAAGAAACATGCAATAAATAAATAATAATAAAATGAAAAATACCTAAAAATTGACTAAGTTATTAAATTTTTAAAAAATAGCAAGCTATTGAAAGTGAGATTTTATTTTTTCATCAAATTGTTTACACTGGGGGGCAAATTTATGGAATAATGTACAGATTTTGCTGTTTCGGAAGGTAATGGGTACTTTAATTCACCAAAGTGGCAATCAACTGATCACAAAGTATAGTCAGGACATTACTGATGTAAAAAACAGCACCATCACTATTTGAAAAAAAGTAATTTTTAATCAAATCCAGACAGCAGCCATCACTCCAACACCTTATCCTTGAGAAATCATACTAAATTGTTAATTTGGTACTAGAAAATCACTTGCCATAATATCAAACACAGTTGAAAGCAATTTGGTTTGTTAAATGAAGCTTAATTGTCTTTGTGTTTGTTTCTGAGTTGCCACAGTATGCAATAGACTGGAATGTGTTAAGTAGGGATGCACTGATCCGATACCTGGATCGGTATCGGCTCTGATACTGAAGCTTTTAAACGGATTGGGTATATTAAAGTAGTTCATATGACTCATGCATTTTATTCAAAGCTCTGTGAATCACAAAAGGCTGTGTTTTAGAAGTAAATATATAGTATGCACAGCGCCAGCGTGTTAGTGAATGGTGCTGCTCTGTTGACACAAACTTACACACAGGCTGGTGATGCACTCGTGGCATTTGAGATGTTCTTGATTAGTGCTCAAATATTGCGCACTGCTGTGAAGGCTAAAAATAGCCATGTGTGTATGTGTAAACAGAGCAGCGCCATGCAATAACGCGTTGGAGCTGCGCGTGCATTTTATATATTTACTTATTAAACACAGCCTTTTGTGATTCACAGAGCTATCGCACGTCTTCAAGTGGCTTTGAATAAAATGCATGAGTCATATGAACTACTTTAATTGTGTTTTAATGGTTCTTTTATGTAAATTATTGAGCTTGACAGTAACTAACATGACTAACACACAGTATTGGATTTGAATCGGGCTCGTCGGACCGATACCCGATTTGTTTAAAAACGTCAGTATCGGAGCCAATACCAATCCAGGATTGGTACATCCCTATTTAGAACGGCACCGGGGGTGCATTTTACCAGAATTTGAATAAGCGAATTAAACTACTGTGAACTTGCCTACAAACGGACACATACAGGATTTCCTGGAGAGTTCAGAATGTCAAAATAAAAGCGTGAGGGTTTTAAAGTTAAAGGTGCACGATTGAAATATATTACTGTTGTATTTAAAATTCTAAAAGTCAATAATAATAATTAATGTATTATTATTATTATTATTATTATTATTATTTATTTGTTTACAAATTATAACAATATTTAAGTTGAATGGGTTCCAAAAAATAACTGTGAATGAAAAGTGAACTGATGTCTTACACCTAAATTGAACAAAAAAAGAGATCTGAATCCTTTAAAGTCCAGATGCAAGTTGAAACTTTAAACAAAAAAACAAAAAAATAAAAAAAAATAAAAAGCCTTCTTTTCTACTGAACACTTAGACTGGAATTACTGTTAATTTTGCTGCTTCATTATCCAGTATACTAGTTAATAATAAAGTTTTTCTTAATAAGCTATACATTTATATTGAAATAATGTGTAGTTAGAGGTTTGTGATTCTTTACATATAATTAGAATCACTCAGTGAGGTATAGATATTCTAAACTGATTATAAAAAAACAACAACACTGGTATCGGATCAGTATCGGCTGATACTGAGATTTCAGATATCGGATCGGAAGAGAAAAAGTGGTATCGGTGCATCCCTAGTCTTAAGGTCAAAAATGGCAAAAAAGAAACTCTCTAGAAACTTTTTCTAGAAACTCGTCAGTCAATCATTGTTTTTAGGAATGAAGGCTATACAATGCTTGAAATTACCAAAAAACTAAAGATTTCATACAAAGGTGTACACTACAGTCTTCAAAGACAAAGAACAACTGGCTCTAACAAGGACAGAAAGAGATGTGGAAGACCAGATGTACAACTAAACAAGAGGATAAGTACATCAGAGTCTCTAGTTTGAGAAATAGACACCTCACATGTCCTCAGCTGACAGCTTCATTGAATTCTACCTGCTCAACACCAGTTTCATGTACAACAGTAAAGAGAAGACTCAGGGGTGCAGGCCTTATGGGAAGAATTGCAAAGTAAAGCCACTTTTGAAACAGAAAAACAAAAAGAAAAGGTTAGAGTGGGCAAAGAAATACAGACATTGGACAACAGATAATTGGAAAAGAGTGTACTGGATCTTAAACCCATTGAGCTTTTGTGGGATCAGCTAGAATGTAAGGTGCATGAGAAGTGCCTGACTATGCACATCCATGGCAAGTGCTACAGGAAGCGTGGGGTGAAATGTCACCCGAGTATCTCGACAAACTGACAGCTGGAATGCCAAGGATCTGCAAAGCTGTCATTGCTGCATGTGGAGGATGTTTTGATGAGAAATCTTACATTTTTAATGTTGAATGCCATTTTGGTGAATAAAAGTACCAATTTCTTTCCATAAGAGCGTATATTATTCCAAACTTTTGGCCGCCAGTGTATGTTTCCAGGAGTGTTGGTTATTCATGTTTTTGAGACATTATAGACATTGCATCAGAAATTATCATAAATAATTCTGATTCAGAGTAATGGCTAGCATCATCCAATCACTGCCAACCATGTTAAAATAAAACTTTGCTAATTTATGTACTGATTACCCTTGTCCCATGTCTGCCAGCAATGTTGAGTGGTCCAAACATCATCTGCAGCCTGAAACTGAACTTTTGGTTGGATTTTAGGAGTGAAATCTATAGGATGTAGTTTTGTTGCCGTTTCTCCTGCTGAGAAAGGTGCCATGTTGTTTTGTCACATGACTCGGGGCTTCAAAAGTTTAACCCTTTAATGGCAGCCTAGAGTATCCTGAACTGAGATCAGTTTGTTTAAATGAAATTAAATTATGCATAGCACATATTGAAGCCAAAACGTAATGTCCACATGTGGGCGTGAGGTCTCAGGAGGCTAAATGGTCTGCTGAAGGTGTGCTTCATGTGTCTTTTATGTACACATGATTAAGTAGTGCAAATTCCAATAGGAAAAGTGTGACATTGAGAAATGCCATTGAGTTTCAAACCTTAAAAAGTACCTTGGTAACCATAGTTTCCACAAAATACTGCAGTAATATACCAAAATATACCTGAAGTAAAATAAGACCTGACTTTAGTTGCTTTAGTTAGCCTACTGTTGCTACAATAAAACTGTGGTAATTTGATTTCAGCTACAACTGTTGTCAAAATTAGAAATGTAATAATGTATAACTATACAACATATTGGTAAGGCAGTGGTAATTTTATCTAAAAGTCTTTGGGTTATTCAAGTGAGCGATACGGAAAAATAAAGTAGACTTTGCCTTTAAGCTTCTGGTCCGTTTTTGTAAACATGTTTTAAAGCATGAAGGTAGCTTCATGACATGTGTCTTTATGTGTGCACATAGCAGTCATTTCAAAAGGAAAAGTCTGTGTCTCTACTTTTGTGGAATCACATCGTGTCTCAAACCTTAAAAAGTACGCACTAAAATACCACAGTAGGATGTAGTACCACTCCATTGTCATCAAAACGCAATTAAAGACAATAACAGACATTCTTAAAGCTTCTTAAACTGTTATAAGGAGATCCCATATTATTTTATTGTGATGTTAAAGTATAAAACAAGGTATTGTGGTGGAAACTATGGTTACCTTGTTAATGTCGGGTTGGTGTACATGTGTATTTTGGTTTGTCAGGAGTCTGCAGACATCATGAGTGGTAAATTTGGGTTGGTGAACTACAGCTCAAGGAAGCACATCTCTATAACTGTGCCGTCATCCACAGAGGTGATGTCACCTCATATCAAATCAGTGGAAGAGTTGAGAGTGCTGGGCATCAACCTCAGCAGCTTCAACACACCAACACAGTTCTTCATTTGTGTGGCTGGAGTCTTCCTCTTTTACCTCGTGTATGGCTACCTGCAGGTGACAATAGTACCCACTGCACAGTCAGTGATTTATGTGCATATATTTGTGTCTGTGGGTTTTGGTAATTCTTTCGAATAACTGAACAGCTCTGCATTATATACTGTATATACTGTGTGTATATGATGCTAAAGTCATTTAGCCCTTTGTGAAATGTCTGACTGTTGTGAAACTGGCTGCTTTCAGGAGCTGATATTCTCAGTGGAGGGGTTTAAACCGTTCGGCTGGTATCTGACTTTAGTGCAGTTTGGATTTTACTCTTTGTTTGGTCTGGTGGAGTTACAGCTCACTCAGGATAAAAGGAGGAGGTGAGATTTGCCCCCATAAACTGTTAAGTTGTCAAAACAATCTTTTCTTTAACTTGTTCTGTTGTCAAGACCTTGTTTACACCTGATATTAAGATCAAACCATATTTGGCAAAACACATCAGAAACACATTTATTCACACAGTTTATTCAGAACCGGTTACATATAAAATAAAAATATAAAAAAAAAAATACTTGAACTGAATGATTTACATGATTTCAGACTTCAGTTCCATTAATGGTTCTTGAACGTGCTTGAACCGGTTCTATTGAATCTACATTGCAAAATATACAGTGCAACCAGTGAAGATTGATTCAAAATCAAATGGCTCTTTTGAGTCGGTTCTTTTGAATCTAGAGTGTGAATCATACCCCACTGGATTCAGTGGTTTATGTCATTACGTCATACGGCACACGCAGGAAAGAAGTACCGGCTGTCTCGTGTTCCAGCTGGAGAAACTAACTATGCTGTTCAGATCAGTTCAGTCACACTCACAGTTCAGGACAGCATCGCTGCAGTCTAGATATTTGTTTATCTGTTATCCATTTAGTGAAGTTGTTTATCTGCTATAATGTTTGGGTATGTTTTCTGGTAGGGTTGTTGAAGCTTATATTGCTTGTCATGCTTTTATGAATCGAACATTACTCGTGTGTTAACCGATCGCACTGTGTCTGTGTTGTCCAGTGAAGTTACTCAGACATGTTTAATATGTGTGACTTCTGAAATTGACTTCTTGTAATTATTATATTGCATATTTAAGCATATTATATTTACGTTTAATAAAGTGTATTTTATCCCCATCATTATTGAATCCTCGTCTTATGTTTTAGGTTTATGTTGTTATTGTGTGCATTGCATAGACGTACTATTGTAGTAACTGAGGCTGGACAATATAGGAAAAAAAGAATGAAGTCTTCTATTAAACTCATATCAGTCATTTCACGAGTTAACCCAACATTAATAGTAGATAAAACACTTGAATAATCATATTAAGATATACTGGTGGTGATTAAGGAGAGTCCCCTGTTCTCTATGTAAAAGTGCTTTGAGTGTAGTATCAGAAATGTGATTTAAGTGTATAATTCATTCAAATATGTAAATAAGTGTTGTTTATCTTCATCAAAGCAAATAATATTTCTGTTTCAAATGGTTAATCGTATAACAGAATATCAACATGAAAATAACACATTAAATCTTCGGCTCCAGTCATGATCACACACAGGCGATGTTCAGGTAAGCTTAAATCATGAGATTCATCTGCCGGAAGAGCAGTGCCAGAACACAACTGACGTAATGTATTCTTCCTCAAATTGCTTGCACTTTTAAGTTTCAACCACAGATGTCGCTTGAGAGCACACAGTTACATATTGCAGCTTTAATAGTAATACAGTAGAACACTCAAAAAGCTAACTTTAAAATGTTTAAAAAACTACTAAAATGTGCTATCTACCCAAGTATTAGCTCTACGGCTACTTTCATACAGTGTTTGGGATTGACAACCGTATTTACTTACTGGTGTGAGACTTGAAATGTGCTATTCATACAACAACGTAGAGTAGCTGCTTAAATACTGTCTGAAGGGATGCGAGGGGATGCTATCCCCATGTTGCTGGAAATACCAAAAACTATCCCCCTTGTAAAACCACCATCCCCTTTAAATTCCCCGATCAATTGTGTCATGTAGCCTATTACTTAGATCTAATCATGCAAGTAAAATATTTAATTCTCCACATCTGATAAATAACACATAATGGCGATTAGCCGATCAGAATTAGATTGACACGTTTGGGGTTGACAGTTTTTAGAGGTGAAATCCCCCAATCAGATCTGTACACTTACACAGTTTGGAAATATTCTGCCAGTATGATGCTTTAGTTGTGCAAAACCATAAGCACGCAAGCTTTGTACCCATTGCAAAAAGTCACCAGTTTTCTGAAAACACAAGCCGGAGTTTAGCGATGGGTTGAGTTCAAAAGTTATGCAGCATTTGTGGCCAAGAGAACAGTACAAGGAAATCTTTTGACGAAGTGATCAGAAGGTAAGATATTGCTACAACATAACCTACAACAATTTTCAGGGTTTCGCCCATTAAACACTTTTGTGTAGAACGTTTTGCATCCTTCGTAGAAACAGATCAATCTTCCGTTAGTTCGGTTAACAAATGTGTGTCAGTGAGCGAACGATCTAGACCAAACCTTTTTCATAATGTGGATTCTTTTCACAAAGTATCACTAATATATATATATATATATATATATATAATAAAATAACAGAGGGTAACAGGTGTATATTATGGCCTTGTGAAAGGCTCAGTGACATGACGCTCATTTTATTTCATCCAGATCTGTTAAATTAAAAATACAAACAAAATGCAATTCACACACAACGTTTCCTTGAATACACCTTTTCTGTGATGAGCATATTTTCAATTTCTGAGTTTGAAGTAATATTGATATTTTTTTCTGGGTGTCCAGAAACAGTAAAACAAAACAAAAAAGTCAGTCTCATTAAAAGTTGAAATTATTGAAAAATAAATGTTGGCATGAATAGTGCAGAATAATCTTTTATTGTTATTTCTTAAAAAAAAAAAAAAAAATCATTTTTAAAAACACTTTTGTCCACCAAATCAAAGTCATGTGCTGTAACCAATGTGTAGGTAGCCACTTAGTTATTTATGTTGACAATTAAAAAAAAAAAAAAAAAAAAAAACAGAGCGGACACCTCGAGACCCTCAAGACTAAGCGTGAAGTTTTTAAAAAAAAACATCTGATATTTATTTATTACTAGTTGTCCAGTACGGTTCCGTTCACACAGCACAGATTTGCCGAAAATGCGGTTGTGAGTCCTGAAAATTCGCGGGTGTCAGTTGGTTTATAGAATGCGGTTGTCACTAGTAAATAACCGTCCTGTGTGTGAACGTAACCGTATTAAGCACTCAAAACACGATTGACAACCGCATTCTGCTACTGTGGGAACGTAGCCGTAGTTTGCAAGCTAGCTGATTTAGAATAGTATGTAAAATATAAGTTCTATGCCTCAAAATGTACTGTTTCTGTGTTATATTTTAAATTATTTTAAAAAATGTATGTTCTTGCAGTGTGCTTACAGTTAACAGAACTGTTGCTATGATATATGTCTGAAGAAAAATCAGAACAGCAGTTGACGGGACAAAATGTGAAATGCATTATATATACAGTATTTACTCTCTCTCTCTATACACACACACACACACACACACAGTCAGAAGTTCACATACACTTAGGTTGAAGTCATACATTTTTTTTAACCACTCCACAGATTTAAAAAGATGTTCAGGACTTCTACTTTGTGCATGACACAAGTAATTTGTTGTCTTTACAGACAGATTGTTTCACTTTTAATTGACTATATCACAATTCCAGTGGGTCAGAAGTTTACATAAACAAAGTTAACTGTGCCTTTAAGCAGCTTGGAAAATTCCAGAAAATTATGTCAAGCCTTTTAGCTTCTGATACGAGGTGTACTGAATTGGAGGTGTATCTGTGGATGTATTTTAAGGCCTACCATCAAACTCAGTGCCTCTTTGCTTGACATCATGGGAAAATCAAATGAAATCAGCCAAGACCTCAGAAGAAAAAAATTGTTGAATACCACAAGTCTTGTTCATCTTTGGGAGCAATTTCCAAATGCCTGAAGGTACCATGTTCATCTGTACAAATAATAGTACACAAGGATAAACAGTATGGGACCACGCAGCCATCATACCGCTCAGACTGGAGACGCATTGTCTCCTAGAGATGAACATAGTTTGGTGCGAAAAGTGCAAATCAATCCCAGAACAACAGCAAAGGACCCTGTGAAGATGCTGGAGAAAACAGGTAGACAAGTATCTATATCCACATTAAAACGAGTCCTATATCGACATAACCTGAAAGGCTGCTCAGCAAGGAAGTGGCTTCACTGCTCCAAAACCACCATAAAAAAGCCAGACTACAGTTTGCAAGTGCACATGGGACAAAAATCTTACTTTTTGGAGAAATGTCCTCTGGACTGATGAAACAAAAATGTAACTGTTTGACCATAATGACCATTGAAGATGCAAGCCGAAGATCACCATCCCATCCGTGAAGCATGGGGGTGGCAGCATCATGTTGTGGGGGTGCTTTGCTGCAGGAGGGACTGGCGTACTTCACATCATGGCATCATGAAGAAAAATTATGTGAATATATTGAAACAACATCTCAAGACATCAGCCAGGAAGTTAAAGCTCGGTCGCAAATAGGTTTTCTAAATGGAAAATGACCCAAAGTATACCTCCAAAAGTGTGGCAAAATGGCTTAAAGACAATAAAGTCAAGGTATTGGAGTGCCATCACAAAGTCCTGACCTCAATCCAATAGAAAATTTGTGGGCAGAACTGAAAAAGCGTGTGCAATCAAGGAGACCTACAAACCTGATACACCAGTTTTGTCTGGAGGAATGGGACAAAATTCCAGCAACTTATTGTGAGAAGCTTGTGGAAGGCTACCCAAAATGTTTGACCCAAGTTAAACAATTTAAAGACAATGCTACAAAATACTAACAAAGTGTATGTAAACTTCTGACCCACTGGGGATGTGATGAAAGAAATAAAAGCTGAAATAAATCATTTATTTATTACAATAAAACTATTATTCTGACATTTCACATTCTTAAAATAAAGTAGTGATCCTAACTGACCTAATACAGGGAATATTTTCTATGATTAAATGTCATGAATTGTGAAAAACGGACTTTAAATGTATATGGCTAAGGTATATGTAAACTTCTGACTTCAACTGTACCTATATACAAACAATTAACAGTCACAAACATATTTTTGAGTAACCCATGAATGTTAAGGTATAAATATCCTTATTTACAAAATTACTTGACAAAAATGCCAATGCTAGTCTTACTGATAAAAAAATAAATACAATAAAAATGCCATTGTGATTCATAATTGCAAACTAAATGCATAGTCATTTTGACCTCCTTTATGAAAACTTGGGGTAGTGACAAAAAAAACTTGTTCTTTGTTTTTGTTTTTTTTTGTTTTTTTAACCTATAACCAAGAAACATAAAACAGTGACATTGGTGAGGCACAAACAAACTGTTTTATGCTTACATGGAATATCATGAAAGGTTAGTTATTTGAGATATATATAACACACACACACACACACACACACTACCAGTCAAAAATTTTGAAACACTCATTCTTTATTTCAATTTTTTTCTTCACATTTTAGAATAATAGTAAAGTCATCAAAACTATGGAATAACATAAATGGAACTATGGGAATTATGTTGTGACTAAACAAAATACAAAATAAATCAAAACTGTGTTATATTTTAGCATCTTCAAAGTAGTCACCCTTTGCCTAGAATTTGCAGACATGTACTCTTGACATTTTCTCAACCAACTTCTTGAGGTATCACCCTGGGATGCTTTTTAAACAGTATTGAAGGAGTTCTCATCTATGTTGGGCACTTATTGGCTGCTTTTCTTTATTATTTGATCCAAGTCATCAATTTCAAAAACTTTTTTTTATTTTTATTTATTTATTTTGTGTGTGTGTGTGTGTGTGTGTGTGTGTGTGTGTGTGTGTGTGTGTGTGTATGTATTCATTTGGGATTTAGAGTGTGATTTTATTTATGTGTGTGTGTGTATGTATTCATTTGGGATTTAGGGTGTGATTATTATATATATATAAAATCACACCCTATATATATATATATATATATATATATATATATATATAAAATGACACCCTAAATCCCAAATGAATGACACTTACGAGCTGGTTCTTTTGATTCTACACTGCAAAGCAAACAGTGCTACCTTCTGTATGAAAGACTTTTATCAGCCGGTTCCTCAAAAATGTACTGAACCACAAGTCATTCATTTCTCCATGTCCAACTCGTGAGACTTAAATCTGTGTAATTACTGATCCACATAGATACACAATATGAGTTTTGTTGTAATTAGTGATTTAATAAAAATTAACAATTAAAAGTCTATGTAAACACCTTTTGCCATAATCTGTTCTGTTACAATCTGAAATGATCTCATCATTTGGTTGCCACTGAAGGCAGTGAATTCAGTAAAAAAAAATGCATTTCTTATTTCCAAATATGTTTTCTTCAGAAGTACTAAAGGAATCGTAAATGAAGTCTTTAAAGAACCAGAGTTGTTAAATTCCTTACGATTCCCATCCCTACATTAAAACGCATGTTAAAATCAGGTGTACATGGACCCAAGGGAGTTCAACTCCTGCACCTCAGTGTAAATGTAGGAAATCATGACTTTCATTTACCGAACCCTTGTTTTTCAGGATACCCTGCAAAACATACATGATCATCGCATTTTTAACAGTTGGGACCATGGGCCTGTCCAATACTTCTCTGGGCTACTTGAACTATCCTACACAAGTCATCTTTAAGTGCTGCAAACTCATTCCTGTTATGATTGGAGGAGTCTTCATACAAGGTAAATCACATCACTTGTGTGACATCGCTGTAAAACTTACCATGTCAAAATGAGCTCCGTTATTTTATTTGATCTGTAATTTTCCGTGAATAAGTTCCTTGTTTTTTGTGTCTTTTCTTTCACTGGCCACTGTTGTTGTGGGGTTCTTCACTGGTCTTATGCAAGATTTAGGTTGAATTTTTGATCTCTCGGAACAAGAAAGACACACAACTGCTTACATTCTCATTCAGTGGAGATATTTTGTTTTATTCTGTGCTGTTGTGGACGTGGCGTCCCCTGAGGCTGCTGCAGCAGATCAGTGAGCCGTTGGTTCAGGATGCTCGTGAGATGCCCAACCATCAAAGCTGGACCAAATCAAAGCATACCACGGCAACCTGCTGCATCACCTCCATACCCACGGCAACTACCTGTTTGAGAGCCTTTATTCAATTTTTTCACACTTTTATTCTTTCTCTGCCATGTTCTTTGTCTTTTTACACATCCTACCTCAAACTCTCTCTCCTCGTCTGTTTGCTTGTGATGAGTTGAAGAGTCCAGCGAAAAGAGCAGAAAACCACATTAGCTGCTTTTCCACTATCGGGCCAGTGCGAGCCAGGGTCATAAACTGGTCAGCCGCGGCTAATAGCCTCAGACATCGAGCCGCAAGGCCAAAATCGCTCTGCATTCCCACCATCTGGCCAAAAGCCCTGCAGCATTTCCCTAAAACTCTCCTTTAATATGATGCCTTGGTGCAAACGTCATACACCCTGCCCATTTCACAAGCCAAAACAAACACGCATGTTATCTAGTTATCTAGAATGTCAAGTTTATATTGAATGGAATCATTAGCTAGCTAGCAAGATAATTTAACGATGACAACTCACCGACTTTAACTGCCATGGTGTCCCGAGTGGTCTCTCCACTAACAGCAGAACGATGTCCCAGCACACCATCCATGATCTCGAACCATGGAAAGTTCTTCTTTTGGGGACCTCTTTGTCTGTGCATCTTAACGGATTTGTAATGTGTCCGCAATTTTATTTAGCTGAGATGCAGGTGCTTGACGTCACACAAATATGTCGGCACCCAGAGATGTACAGAGTTACTGATAAACATTCACTTTTATTAAATTATGTCGATCAATGAGTCAAAGTTCCTACATTACAAGATATTAAAGCTTGTTTAACAAACGTTTGCAGAGACTGGTGTACAAAACACAGTAAATTAAACTCTCTTTTGATGATCCTACACCTGTAGCACAAATGCTATCGTAGCAGCATTGTTTATCAGTTGGGTTGCTAGGAAACAGTTAAAACCCTGTTATGCTAACAGGAGTGTTGCAGTTTTGGTTGTTTAAATGTAATTTTCCAAGCATATGGCAATGGAATTCCTTTATGGTCGGCGTTCGGACAATTCAAGTAGGAATATCCCACATCCAACTTGAATGAAACGCGGCATGAGTGTCTTGCTAAACTCCGCCTTTGACATTGACCACACCTCAATCTCCAGCTGGCCTTCTTTGGCCCAAGGGTAATCGGCGAATAAGGCCCGAGGAGGCACGATTAAGCCCCGGAAGTGACAGTGGGAACGCAACTGGCCTTGGCACGCACTAGCACACCTTCATTTGGACTGACAGTGGAAACGTGGCTATTCACTCTCTCCTGCATCACTTCAAAAGTCAACTTGTGGAAAGTTATTTGTAAAAGCAACCTGCTAACAAATCCTCTCAACTCTACGGATGCCAGACAGACATAGTTGTCTCTCTCTCTCTCTGCCCCATTTAGCCCCGTTGATCTCATTTACATGACCAGAACTCTAAAGACACAGAGGATTTGCAGAAGATCAGATTCAGCTTTACAAGTAGAGTCTTAAATTAACACTCATCAAGCGATTAAGTTGGTCTGTAATGTTATTAGGAACTGCAACATGATGTATGGTTTCAATCACAATTTAAAAACAGTAGTCTGACCACCATCCATGTAAGTGACATGGGAGATTCAAAGACCCCATTTCCACCTGGTATTAAGATGTGTTTTTGGTGTTCGGATCATATGTGGTCAGTACTAAATGCAGGTCTAAACGGGGTCTAAAACTTTTGTGATCGGATTACAAAAACCACATACGAATGTGGTCAAAAACACATCTGAACTCAACATATTTGAGGTGTAAACACTAATCCGTCCTGAATGCATCCCGGCAGCAGCGACGCGCCACTCCTCATCTGTCAATCAACTGCTGCACTAATACAAGAGTTTAAACTGGCCGGTTACGAGCGGTTTAAAAGGAAATAACTGTCCGACTGGAAAAATTAACAAAGCGGATTGTAACCAGGTAAATGGAAAGGAGAAGGTGAGAACCAGCTTAACAATATAAATAATGATTTAATGAATAAACTCAACCAAAAGCACAAACACACACAGGTGTCGGACAGCTGTCCGTAACTCACTCTCTCTGCCGCACTGCGTCTCCAGTCGGCCTTTATCCCTCTCGGGCTAATCAGCCCAATTAGGGGCCGGGTGTGCGGAATCACGACTCGTCCCGGCCCTCCGCCCTGCCACATTCCTCCTCCGTTCTCTCAGGCCAGAGAGCCCCCGGCATGACTTACACCCTTTTGTGTGGGGGGCATGCCTTGCGCCCCGTCTGCTGGGATCAGGGGAGGGGACAAGGGGAGGGAAACAAAAAAAAAAAAAAAAAGGTGGCACCTACACGCCATAACGGCGATCGTGCCAAATTAACAAAACATTTAAAAAGAGAGGGAAAAGGCCAACACGCAGCGGCAGCAGGAGAGAGAGAGAGAAAAAAATAATAATTTACTTGCCGGTTCTCTGATACGCCGTAGTCCAGTCCTCGGCCACTCCTCCACCCTCTAGTGGACGACAGCCGCGCCTCCCCGGGTGGATTGGAGGCAGTCCTCCGGCCCCTGGTGGATGGAACACCCCGCCGCGTTTTTGGTGGACGGTAGGGGTCTCCCCCGCCCCTGGCAGCAGTAACCGCTCCAGGTGGTTGGGAGTCCCTCCTCCGCTTCCAGGCGGCCAGGCTCCTCCGTCCTCCGGCGGATGGCCGTGGCTGCTCCTTTGGGGTGGATGGTAGCGGCGAGAACTCTACTATGGCTCATCTCTCCTCCTTCCCGGATTTCGGCACCAGTGTAACAGGGTAAATGGAAAGGAGGCGGCGAGAACCGGCTTAACGATATAAATAATGATTTAATGAATAAACTCAACCAAAAGCACAAACACACACAGGTGTCGGACAGCTGTCCGTAACTCTCTGCCGCACTGCCGTCTCCAGTCGGCCTTTATCACTCTCGGGCTAATCAGCCCAATTAGGGGCCGAGCATGCGGAATCACGACCCGGCCCCGCCCTCCGCCCTGCCACACAGATATATACACAAGCATGAGAACTTCATGGATCTTCTTCGGTGTGTCTGAAATCAACATGCAGTGACACTTATGAGAAGCACAAACATCTGCTGCTCAGGTTAATGCAACTAATCCAGTAAAATAATGAACAATTGATTTTGTGCTTAAATTAAATTTCAGCTGCATCAGGGAGAAATAGTGCACCATTTTTTTCATGCTTTCTTTGTCTTTTCTGACTTTGGTGTGCTTTAATGTCATGCAGTAACACATTGACATAGTGACTGATGTATATCGTCATGAAACAGAGTCCCTCCCCTCCAAATCCGATCACAAGTGGTCACAGGAGATGCATTTAACCAACCAGGTGTAAACAGCGATGTGTCTTACCTGACCACATGTCACCCAAGATGCATCTTAATACCAGGTGGAAACGGGGTCAAAGACATACAAAATAAAATTTGATGATTCGTGATCTTATTACAGTTTTTATAGGGATGGGAGTCTTAAGGTATTTAATGATTTTGTTTCAGTTTTGGATTCCTCCTTAATGGTTGTGGTTGTTTAATGGTTTCATTAACGTTTCTTTTAGGACTTTTGAGGAGGGAATATTTGTGAAAAAGAAATGCAATTCTACCCTCACTGTTGCCAAATGATGTGATTTATCTTAGATTTTAACTGAACAGAAGTGTGTTTATACAGACTTTTAATTACTTTCAACCGACTTTTTAGAGGGAGCCAAAAAAAATTACGATTGATTACAACAAAACTTAGCAATTGTATCGTAAACTACTTGCTGTCATATGAACAACCATTCAGCAGTTAAACTGATTTAAGTCTTGTAGTTTACCATAAAATGAGAATTCTCTCATGATTTACTCACCCTCATGCCATCCCAGATGCGTATGACTTTCTTTCTTCTGCAGAACACAAAAGAATATTTCAGCTCTGTAGGTCCATGCACGTGAATGGTGACCAGAAGTTTGAAGCTCCAAAAACCACAAAGGGAGCATAAAAGTAATTCATATGACTCCAGCAGTTTAATCAATGTTTTATGAAGCAATATGATAGGTGTGGGTGAGAAACGGATCAATATTTAAGTCCTTTTTTACTATAAATGTCCACTTTCACATCCATATTCTTCTTCATTTGTTTTTGGTGTTTCACATTCTTTGTATATATCACCACCTACTGGGCTGGGAGGAAAATGTATAGGAAAAAAGGACTTCAATATTGATCTGTTTATCACCCACACCTATCAAATCACTTCTGAAGATATGGATTTAACCAGTGGAGTCTTATGGATTACTTTTATGCTGACTTTATGTGCTTTTTGGAACTTTAAAATGTTGGCACCCTTTCATTTGCATTGTGAGGACCAACAGAGCTGAAATATTCTTCTATTTTTTCTTTTTTTCTTTTTATTATTATTATTATTGTGTTCAGAAGAAAAAAGTTAGTCATGCACATCTGTGATTGCATGAGGGTGAGTAAATGATAGTATTTTTGCTTTTGGGTGAACTGTACCTTTAAGAGCACAAGCCTAAAAAGCACATAATTAACAGTGTTTGTTTGTTTATTTTTCTTTGTCAGACATGACAAAATGAATGAATTGCGGTTCAATAAGTGATTCAGATCAATTAAGTAACTGCTCCGAATGATTCATGGTGTTTATTTTTTATTCACTCTACAGAACCAGCTAATAACCCTTTGTCGATTACTTCATTAAAAAGTTGTCACATTACTAAATACTTTTAAGTTTCTTTCTAAAACACTTTTCATAAATATTTCTTTTTCCATTTAACAAATTCAAAATATTGTGTATATTTCCTCCTTGTTCATGGTCGCAAACCTTCAAATGCAAACAGATAAGCATAAGAACATATGCGTTCATATTTTAAATGTATCATTAATAATAAATGTATTATATGTAATATTTATAATATTTAACAAAATGATAATATTATTTTAGAAATATGTGTAACACATGTACTTAAAATTAATTACATTAATCGAAAGTCAGTAACTGTAATCTGATTACACAAATTTAAAATGTAACGTTGAACTATTTTTTGTCTAAAATGTATTGGATTACTTTGTAATCAGATTACACCAAACACTGGTGGCAACACTCATGTGTAGTATAACTTGTCTGTATATAAATAAGTGTATAAATACCAAAAAGGCCACAAAAAATATTTCAGTGGCTGATAAATGTTCTCAAAACCCCCGCCATAAAGGATTTTGTGATGTGCTAGAGTTGATCTGTGTCAGTTTCTTGGTTTGACAGTGTTTGTTTGTGATGTATGTTTTAGGCAAGCGCTATAACGTGGCGGATGTGTCTGCTGCTCTTTGCATGAGTCTGGGGCTGATCTGGTTCACATTGGCAGACAGTAAGATTGCACCAAACTTCAACGTAACAGGTGCGATGTCAGGCTGCAGATTTGCTGGCATTAAATTTGTTTTTCTTCCTAAAATAATTTTTCATAATAAATGCTATGAACAGGAAAGTAAAGATGTTTCTGCTGTCTGTCAAAGATTAAATGTGTAATGTATTGTGATGTTTTCTAGGGGTCATCCTCATATCCCTGGCCCTCTGTGCGGATGCTGCTATTGGGAATGTGCAGGAGAAAGCCATGAAATTCCATAATGGAACTAACTCAGAGATGGTACACATGGTTTAGAAGAGTTATCAGCATTGTGTGGTTTGTCTCTCTTGTGTCCAGAAGGACTGTAGTGTATTAATCCATAATGATGCACGTGTTGCAGGTCTTATACTCTTATTCCATTGGCTTTGTGTATATTCTGTTGGGTCTGCTGTGTGTTGGGGGGCTTGGACCTGCCGCCTCATTCTGCTCTCAGGTGGGTTTTAAAACTAAAACAGTGTTTTAAAATACACATTGCTTATGGATGCATTTATAGGGGACATTTTCTACACATTTGTAATGTATTTATTTGTTCCCTAAAGTCCACTTATAATGTTATTGAAGTAAAATGTAAGTGTTTTGAATTGTAAAACATTTTTGGTCACTTCATAGTTCTCGTAATTTGGATTATTTCATAGTTTTGTTGACTTTTTCCCCATTTTAGAATAATGGTAATGATAATAAAGAATGAGGAGGTGTGTTAAACTTTTCACTGGTCTTTATGTCTGTATAGCACATAAAACTTAAAAGAGCAAAAAAAAAAAAACCCTGCTTCCTTTCAAAAGTCTGTATTTCAGTATCAAAATGTCTTCTGTACTCATGTAAATGTTTTCTCAATCTTAGCATCCAGTGATAACATACGGTTACGCGTTCTTCTTTTCGCTGACGGGATATTTTGGCATTTCATTTGTACTGGCGTTAATAAAGCTGTTTGGTGCACTGGTTGCTGTCACAGGTGAGAGAAGAGTTCTAATGGGGTTATTTTGGAATGTTCATTAAAATGTAATTAATAGATGAAGTGAATTGATGCAACAAATTGTATTATTTTCCTTTTTTCAGTGACTACAGGAAGGAAAGCCATGACCATTGTACTGTCCTTTCTGTTCTTCTCAAAGCCTTTCACTTTTCAGTAAGTGGAGCTGAATCTTTATAAACACATAATGAAACTGAATTCACAACACACAGTGTGATATTTAACTTTGTGAAACCGAATATTCAACTGGAATAAAATAGGGCTGGGCATGATTGTAGCCATTGGGATTTAATTGGATTGTGAGGGGTGAAACATGTTAAGCTGTGATATGGACCCTTTTCACATATCTGAGTTTGCAGAGCAGAAGTAGAATCAAGGTTGGGTAAACTTGAATGGCGGTGAATGGGAGACCACAACAAATGTAATTTTTGCTTAACCGTTTGCTCCAACAGCAAAAGAAAATATAAATGATTGCGCTTTCATGGCTTTTCAAAGGAAGATAAAAATGTAGAGTGCTGGATAACCGCATTAAGAAGAGAGAAATGTTCTCTCACTCCCTCAGCTGCTGTGTTAGAAGCCTCATCGCAGCTGTGGTAACTCAATTTTTAAAACTTACTCCAGGGTAATACAAAGTTTAATGTCATAAATTTAAAATTGGAAATATAAAAAAGTTTGCTACATTTAAGTTGTTAAATAAGGTGGAAATTGTCTGTGAAAAGGGTCCATTGTTGGTTAACATTATTTTCCCCACCCACACAGCCTTGGTCACATCAACATCAGTGGAGATAGTTATTACAATTTAATGAAAGATTATGAAAACAAATCTTTATTTTCCTTAGCATTACAGTTGCTAATAAATCGTGCACAATAAAAGACGAAACATACTACTTTCCTACGCAAGTACATGAATGCAGATGCTTCTAGCTGCACCAGTTTAATTTTGTGTTTGTTGCATTCCAAAATGCAAAACAAGTACGTGTTGCATTCTCAATGTTACCACAAGGGGTGCTATAATGGACATTAGTGTGAACTGTCTGCTTAAACGTGAGTTGGTCTTTTAAGTTTGCTACTGTCATGGGCTCGTTCCACTTCACTTTAAACATCCACTTGCTAACTCCACTAAGCACTTTCCCTCTGGGGAATCCCTGCCGGCGTTTTGGATGTCCATTACACTTCGTTAAGTGGGCAAGGGAAGTTTCTGTTAACAGACCCTCAACCTCTTCAGTTTTGACCGTGGGAGCGAGCCTACTCTGATGTACGCTCCAAATCACACAATGCAACTCGATTGTGACGTGACAGCAGATTGCACTTCATCAACCCCACACCCACACAACTCTAATGATGATGGAAGTGAAGTTAGGTCAGTTAAGCAGTTTAGAAAAGTTATATTGAGATTTAACTGCATAATACTTGTAGCTCCCTTAAACTGTTTATCACACAGTTATAGCCTGTGTGCTCATTTTTATAAAGCTTGATTTAAACCTTTCTAACAATTCTAATAAAAAAATAAAAAATAAATTAATTAAACAAATGAGATTTATGCAAAATCCTCTGAAATTACAACTAAACTTTACCCGAATCTGTGGTTGCATCAATCTCCGAAAACGTTGTTTTCTCATGTGCAAAAATCACTAAATAATTCCACAAATTGACATCAGCCTTCAACATGCTCCAAGTGATCAAGGGTTAAGTGTGTTCCAGTTAAACCCATTGCACAGGTTCCGCCAGTAGCGGGCACTCATGCAACGTAAGCAATTTTGTACATCCAAGTCAGTAAGACGGAGGGAAGTTAGTGAGGGAAGGGCATACAAATTTGAAATGGTTCTCAGCCATGGTGGTGCAACAGTTTACCTTACCTTGCATTGCAAATTTATTTTTAAAGTCAATAAATTTATAGCAACTTACCTGAATAATAACACATCCAGTTTAATAGCACAGAGTTTTGAAGGTGACTATCGCCTCCTTGAGTACTGAGGTTTGTTACCGCCACAGTAAGCAAGAATGAGTGTTAAACCGCGCGTTGACCATACAGTGGCCAAACGTTCGCATCTGTGAACATGTACTTGTGTAAAGCATGTTTTTGGCCAAAGACCATGTGGGATATTTGTTAAGAAATTTAATAGGGGCAATTTTGATTTTATGTTGTCTTTTAAGACCCCTTGAAATGAATGTGTGTTGTTCAACTTTTTGAAAGACGGTTTTACAACAGTTGTCAACATCTCTACCTACTTCATCTGCATTCTCTAACGGTTGAGTATTTCGTTATCCGGGAAAATACATTGTGTGTGAATACATTTGTTTTGTTCCCTCCTTCACAAAAAATATATATATATTGCAATATCCAATTACATTTAATTACTATTAAATTAATTTATTTAAAAAACGAAAAACTTCAAATCAAATACATTTCTAAACTCAAATTGCACTCCAAACGAAACTAAAAAACAATTAAAATAATGAAGTGATATAAGAATAATATATATATATATATATAAGTAACCACCTTTCCATTTACCATCAGGCAAGTATCCATCTAAACATGCAGGCGGAAAATTACTTACACAAATGAAGACATAAAAACAATTCTAAATGTAAAAATAATAATTATAATGATGATGATAATCACTGAAATATAAATCATGGTTTGAGGTGAACGTGTTTTTGTATTATTTTATGTTTAATCAGATGTATAAGCTGCAGAGTTGTGTTCACAATGAACTGCTCTGTGGAAATAAAGTGAACTGAACTCAAAGCACCTCCTGAGCTGAGATGTCTGAGGTCATTTGCAGCACTCATAGATGATACTGTTCTTACAATAAAATAAATCAGAAGACAGAAAGAAAGAAAGAGTGAGAACCTTTTACATGTGCTTGTTCCACGAGACATGCACATAGACAGCTTTTCTGTCATCTGTTCTTAATAATATAATAAAGTGTGTTTCTTCAAGCGCGTGTCTGTGTGTCTACGGGCAAATTATTTGTAATATTAATTTGATAATAATAATAGCCTAATAATAATAATAATAATAATAATAATTGATTACATGGGAAAATGAGCCAAATATCATCTTGACGTAGTCAAAGGCATCAGCTATTGGCGATCACTCTGACCATTGTCGATCCCCGAGATCATCGTCTGTCGGCACAACCCTAATGTGTATTTCTCTCTATAATTAACTAAATGTTCAGAGAGTCTCCTTGCTGGTTTTTCCGACACGTTCAGCATCATTACCGTTTTTGCCGGTGTCGCTGCGGCTCGCTTCGTGCGTGTGCTTGTAAAATGTATATTTTAAAGGCTCATTATTACAGTTTAGTATTTCTCTGTAATGTAGAACAGTGTTAGCAATGTTACTTACAACATTCTTTCTCAGCCCTGGAACTCAAACCATTTTCTGATGCCTCCCAATATATATATTTAAGTAATTAAATTAATATCATAAATGTGCGACAACTAGTCAACTAATGGCTTAAACTAACGACTACTAGTTGATTAGGCAAATCTTTGGTCAGGGGCAGCTCTACTCCCTACACTCTCAAACTACTTGCATATTTGCATAAATTTGAATATGTTGCATTCAAATTTAAATATATTGTTTTTATACTTACAATCAACAATTTTTTTTTTTTTTTTTTTTAATTCAATTATATCATTCAATAATTCAGTAATACTTCATGGGATTGTAGCTCTTTCCCTCATTAAAGCTGTTAAGTACACAGTCTTTTACCTTCATCTTTTGTCCAATTTTCAACAGACATGGACCAAAAACCACAAAAGTCCACATTTTGATTGCATGTTGACATTTCTATGTTGTTGAGAATGACTGGTGTTTACTCTTTCACAGGTACGTGTGGGGAGGTCTGCTAGTGCTGTTTGGCATTTTCCTGAACGTCTACAGTAAGAACAGAGACAAAATGAAGCTCCCTTCATTTGCGGAGCTCAGAAAACGAGTGCTCAGCGGCAGAAAGGTCCGTCTTCTTTCTCAGAACGTGTAGGAGGATGAACTGTAAAGTATTCATGATGGCCTTCTCCCCCGTCCTAAATCTGGTGGTTCTCAGATGTGGTCTGGAGCCCAAGTGGATACAAACAGCCACACATAACTGAGTCTGGACTCATGGCCATTGGGGACCAGTTTGAATCAAAGGGACTATAAACTAGAGCCAAAAACATAATGATTTGCACTGGACAATGGTTGAAACTGGTTTCAAGAGAATATATAATTTTTTTTTTTTTTTTTTTTTTTTTTACTAATCTTGTCGGAATGAATGTTGGCCTAATGGAGCAATTGACATTTTAAATGAACTTCTCACCTGCATGTGCCACAAAATACTGGCAATGCTTGACGCACAAGTCAGGACTCTGTGTTTTGAGTAAATTGTGATTGTATAGGGAAAACAAAATGGATGATTTTTTGTTTTAAGGGCTGATGTTCGGAAGTGGATTGACTTATCATCTGCCATATTTGTTAAGCATTTGTTTGGCGAAAGGGTGGCTGTTTTTACATTAAAAACAAACTGGGAAGTTGATTCAGATGGTTTGGAGTGTTTTCATGAATAATGGTGTCTCTTATCCATTGGCTCCAGCACGGAGAGTTGAACGCCTGCCAAGCTCTTCCTCAGATGTGTCGCCCCGCAATCGCCCAGGGCCTGTTTGATTAGTAATCCTGGACGAAGATAGCACTAGATAGAAAACAAACATTGTGCACAGGGCTTGGCTTTAGACCTCATTTAGATGAGTAGAATGTAAAATATGTGTGTGCATGTGTGTTTGTGTATGTGTGCCAAGTGTGACATTTTCAAAGCCTGAGGGAGATGATTATTGTGCAGTTTTGCCACCTCTCCCTTTACACTGACTGCCAGTTAGCAAACAGCATTAGCACAGATAGCCGAGCACACAGAGGACTAGCTGCCGTAAGACTGACTTTTTATTTTTCCTTTATTTGAAAACCTAGACATAGTTTACAACTTAAAGTGATAGTTCACCCCAAAATGAAAATCCTCATAATTTACTCACCCTCATGCCATCCCAGATGTGTATGAATTTCTTTCTTCTGCAAAACACAAATTAAAATTGTTCTAAGAATATTTCAGCCCTGTAGGTCCATACAAGTAAATGGGTGCCAATATTTTAAAGCTCCAAAATCCAGTGTTTTAATCCATATCTTCAGAAGTGATATTATAGGTGTGTGTGAGAAACAGATCAATATTTATGTCCTTTTTAGCTAGAAATTCTTCTCCCTGCCCAGTAGGGAGTGATATGCATGAAGAATGTGAATCATCAAAAATACAAGAAGAAGAATGTTAAAGTAAAAGTGGAGATTGACTGAGCAGGGAGGAGAATGTGTAGTAAAAAAGGACTTAAATATTTATCTGTTTCTGCCCCACACATATCATATCACTTCTGAAGACATTGATGTAACCACTGGAGTCGGATTACTTTTATGCTGACTTGTGTGATTTTTGGAGCTTTACAAATTTGGTACCCATTCACTTGCATTGTATGGACCAAAACAGCTGAGAAATTCTTCTAAAAATCTTTGAGTTCAGCAGATGAAAATAATACACATCTGGGATGGCATAAGGGTGAGTAAATGGTGAGAGAATTTTCATTTTGGGGTGAACTGTCCCTTTAAATTCTGACCATGCAAAAATATCACAATGAATGCCACAGTTATCAAAATGAAGCTTTCTAAGCCTAAAATAGTGTCACGGTCCTGTCAGTCTGGGTTTTTTTGTGGCAGGACCGTGACATCATCGTTCTGTGTCTGTCTTGTTTTTCCTTTTCTGTCTTTGTGTGAGTGCACGGCTTCGGTTGTGATTTCCCTGCCGTGCGCTCCTCGGTTGGTCTCATGTTTTATGTTCGGAGCATGGTGTCTGGATTCTGACTCCCTGTCTGGTTCGGTTTCGGTTGGTGTCGGGATACGGACACGCATGCTCCATGCTCTGTCTGCTATTGGCGTGAGTGCATTGCGCTTATGTCATCTTGGTGGCATGCACTCACGTCAATTGTTTATGTCTGTCTCTTGCAACCACGGACGCGTTTCGCATTACGCTGTCTTCACGTTGTGCTGAGGTTCGGTCACTTCGGTCTGAGGTGTCGGGTTTGTGTGTGGCCAAACTCTCGCACAGGTGTCCTGTCTCGTTTTGTCGCCTGTTGCTTGCATCGTGTGCCGTTTGCCTCGCAATGTACTTTCAGGCTTTGCCTAGTGTGAGAATTCGTGGCATTGCTTTGTTAGCGTTGCCGTGCATTCTCTCGCCTTATCTGTCGGATGACATGAGCGCATGATGCCTGTTGTCTTGGCGATATGCGCTCGTGCCATTCGGGTGTCTGTGTCTTGTGAGAGCACGTGGCTTTGTTTTGTTTCTGTTTTGCCACGTGTCTCTCAGTCTTGCGTCATATCCCGCCTCCTTGTTTGCTTATTATTAGTTCATTAGTTACACCTGCCCTGATTTTTACCCCTTTTGATTTCTCTCCCTACTTTAGTCTCCTCGTGTGTACTGTCCAGTGGCAGTTTCATGTTGGTCTCTGGTCTGTCCAGTTTCCCGTCTGTTGGTTCCGGTCAGTCCTGGACACAGCTCATCTATCCCCAGCCCAGCTTCAGTGGGTTTCCAGCCGTGACTGTGTTTTCCCCTATGGGGTAGTTTTTGTTAGCCTTGTTTTTTGTTAATAAATTCCCATTTACTCAGAGTTTGGGTCCTGCCTATGCTTCAACCCATGACAAATAGTCTTTAACATAGTGGTCTTTTATTTATATTAAACATTTTATAACAGAAAGATGGTTGCACTTCCAAATCTCAGTTTTTAAGTTAGTGATACATTAAATTAAAAATGTTCTCCAGTTCTAGCTTAATATGCAGACAACTAAAAGTAAGCCATCTGTATGTTGATTCTCCTGAAAAGTGTAAACTTTGTGACTCTGTGGTGCTTTCAAAACATTGACAAGTCGACACCACAACATGGGCTTAACCAATGGCGTGAGATTGGGACGGAACTATCTGTTTTTTCCAAACAACTATAGATGGGAGAATGTTTAAGAAACTTGTAAAATATAATTATTTTTGAAATTCCATTCGGCACCACTAGGTGCACAAAAGTTACACACTTCAGCTTTAAACCCTTAGGCCAGAAACATACTTTACAAAGGTGCCTTTTCTGCTTTAGTACAACCGATAATGCAATCACGTACTTGCATTGTGTTATGAATTGCAGTCTGACACATTGGCATATTGCCCTGCAGTAGTTCTCAAATCTCGTTTACACTCGCATTTTTAAACTTGCCTTGTTGTGAATGGTTACAAGACACATAAGAACCAATGCTATCATTAATGTCAAACTTGGCATGACGTGTCTTGAAGCACCAAGTTTGAATATGCACAAGTACAAAAGAGAATTGTCTTGCTTTAAAGAGAAATTTGGTCACATTTTCCCACTTGCTCTGCTGAAGTTCATCTGGAAGTGGAGATGAACATCTGTGAGAACTGTTTCCTGGTCTTCTCTGCTGATGTCCAGCTATCTGTGGAGCTTCTCATAGTTATATATATATATATATATATGTAAAATCTTGAATTGCATAAGGCGCACCCTTGCGTCTCTAGATGCAGACTTGATGTTTTTTGGAATCCTAGCACACACTCCCTCCTCCAATACCAAGTTTAAATCTTTCTCCCATAATCTCTTGATAGAAGTTAAAGCTCCGACCCCCAGATTCTGAATTAGCAGGGAGTAATACACTGATGCCTCATGACCTTTTCCAAAAGCAGTAATCACTTCTCCCAGAGTATCTGCTGCTTTGGGGGGTGCTACTTCCAAAAACAATACAGAGCAGGTGGCGCAGCTGTAAATACCTATAGAACTGAGATCTGGGTATCCCAAAATGTTGAACCAAATTTTCAAAAGATCTCAACACTCCACTCTCATATAGGTCACCGAGTGTAGTAACCCCCCTCACAGTCCACTCTGACCAGCAGAAAAGGGACTTATTAATACATAATTTAAGGTTCAGCCATATGCTTGAGGCAACATTGGGTGTAACTTAACTTCGATTAGTTTGATAGAAAGGCTTTGCAGTGGCAAAATATGGGCAAGATCTTCCTGTTCAATACAAAACCAGGGAGGGGATCTCAGGTGGAAGCGACCAATGAGCCAAATTGAGACCGAATGCATAATAATAAAACAAAATCTTGGGTAGGCCTAGCCCACCTTAGTCAATCGGCCTTTGTAACTTATTAAAATGTAATCTAGAATGCTTACCATTACAAATGAAGGACTTTGCTATGCTATCAAATTGCTTAACATAAGAGAGGGGGACATCTACAGGGATAGATTGTAACAGGTAGTTACATTTTGGAATACAATTCATTTTAATAACATTAACCTTCCCAATCATAGATAAATGTAATGAAGTCCAACTGCCCACATCGCTCGAAAACCTTTTTATTAAGGGGTCAAAATTAACTCTAACTAAATCAGACAAATTTGCTGGGAATAAAATGCCCAAATACTTAATGCCCTGTTTGGGCCACTGGAAGGCACCTGGCTGGAAAGCCGTTACTGGGCAGTACGCTGTCAGAGCCAAAGCTTCGGATTTGGACCGACTGACTCTGTATCCTGAGTACTTCGAAAATTAATTAATAATTCTATGGATGCAAGGCATAGATCTAATGGGGTCGGAGACAAATAATAAAATATCATCTACGTAAAGCAAAAGCTTATGCGCTACACCTCCCGCCACCACCCCTGGAAAATTATCTTCTCTTCTTATCGCAGCTGCTAATGGTTCCAGGGCAAGACAGAACAATAATGGGATAAGAGGGCAACCCTGCCGGGTGCCCCTATCCAGAGTAAAATAATCTGAAATTAATCCATTTGTTTGTACCACCGCTTCCAGGTGTCTATAAAGTAACTTATTCCATCCAATAAAAGTATTCTCGAACCCGTATATTTCCAAAATCTTAAAAAAATAATCCCATTCTACCATATCAAAGGCCTTTTCGGCGTCAAGTGAGATGGCAGTGACCAGAGTCTGATCATTCACCACTGACCACATAATATTGATGAAACGCCTAATGTTATCAGAAGAACTATGGCCCCGAATAAACCCCACCTGATCTATATGTATAAGAGATGTCATAATCGGTTAGCCAGTATTTTTGACAATCATTTTACGTCTAGCTGGATCAGGGAAATTGGATGGTAACTCTTACACTCACTTGGATCTTTGTCCTTTTTAAGAATCAGACTGATCTTGGCTTGTGTCATGGCTGGTGGTAGCTTTCCATTCTTTAATGATTCCGTATAAACTTCTAACAAAAGTGGAGCCAGTTCTGTAGCATAAGATCTAAAAATTCAGTGGCAAAGCCATCTGGCCCCAGAGCCTTGCTTGTAGACAAGGCCTTGATTACCTTCACCAAGCTCCTCCAAGTTTATCTCAGAATCAAGATAATTTTTTTGTTCAGTTTCTAATATCTTCTTCAGTAGACAAAGACATGGAACTATAGAGATCAAGATAGAATTTTTTAAAAGCATTATTAATATCAATGGCTGAGGTAAATATTTCACCACCAGCAGATTTCACTGACGGAATGGTAGAAAAAGACTCTCTCTGCTTTATATACCTAGCCAAAAGCTTCCCTGCTTTGTACCCGACTCAAAATATGACTGTCTTGTATTATATATGTATTTCAATCGGGTCAATTCTCTGAGGCCATCAGATGACATTCTGTGCTTCAGCTCTGCCTCGGCACTTTTAATATTCCCTTCCAACTCCACGAGTTCTCGTGCTTTGGATTTTTTGATGAATGAGGCATACTGTATGATCCGACCCCTAAGAACTGCCTTAAGTGCCTCGCAAGCCACGCCCACAGAGAATACTGAGGACCAGTTGGTCTCCATATAGACATTGATTTCAACCTTTAGCATTTTTTGGAATTCAGGATTTTGCAAAAGGGATACATTAAAGCGCCAACTATATGATTTATTTTTCTCTGTATGTGGCAACACCTCTAAACTCACCAGGGCATGATCTGAGACTAAAATGTTTCCAATTGAACAATCAACAACAGATGAAATGAGGGACTTGGATATAAAAAAAAGTCTATTCTAGAATAAATCTTATGGACTGATGAAAAAAAAATTATAGTCCCTACCAGATGTGTTCAAAAGTCTCCAAATATCTGTAAGACCAAGATTTTTACACATCCTGTGAAGCGTCACTGTTGCTGTAGTGGGCCTACACACTTTTGCTTCACTATGATCAAGGATTGAGTCCATCAAATGATTGAAGTCTCCTCCCAATATTATGTCATGAGGGGTGCCAGCAGCTTGCAACATCCCTTCAAGATCTATAAAAAAGCCCTGATCATCAGCGTTAGGTGTGTAAATATTAGCCAAAATCAACCATAGCCCCTGAATTTCTGCTAAAACAATAATGACTCTTCCTAATTTATCTTTCATCTGTTTGAGACATTTTAATTGTAGATGCTTACTTATCAATGTAATGACTCCGCTGCTCTTACTTGAGCCAGCACTAAAGAAAACATGTCCACCCCTTATCTTCCCAAATTTTTCAGCATCCTGCGGGGAAAGATGCATTTCTTGAAGAAACACTATATCATATTTCCTACGTTTCAGAAAAGAAATAACCTTCCTTCTTTTTATGGGGTGCCCCAGCCCATTAATATTCCACGTGGGGAGAGACAATCCACTCATATTAACATTTGACATTTTGACATATTAGAAAAAAATTGATTGTGTCAAAAATAAAATTATAACCACATTCCAACAATCAAACCCGTGCAACAATCAAACCCCGAACTTCTCCCTGAAAAAAAAAGAAAAAAGACTGTGCCAACTGGCATCCATCCCTCTAAACTCAAACAGTCCATGTACGCCTAGGAGAGTCCCCTCGACAACTTTGCAGTCGGATTGCTCAAGTCCGGTGTTTCTATACACATTTTGTGAGACAGAATTACACAACAGAAAATAATCTATAAAACAAACTCCATCCAATAGGAGGCATAAGCACAAAGAACATGCAGATTCATCCACAAAATGTCCCGAAGGAGTGTTATTCCACAAAACAAACTCCAGCCGCTAGGCAGAACCAGCACAAAAAGAAACAAAAAAGGCGCACAGTTCCTCAAACAGTCAAGTGAATGTTCTGTGAGTCAGGCCCACTCGGCTGCAACATGAGAACCATAAATAACTTGCTCAGTCATTGACTTTATGAAGGACATTGCTTGCTGTGGGCATGTAAATATTTTGTGGCCATCCTTAGTATCTATTCTCAATTTGTCCGGGAACATCAGTGCAAAAGCGACCTTCTGTTGATATAAGAGTTTCTTGCATTCCTTGAATCGATCATGTTTCTCTCTTGTCGAATTCGCAAAGTCTGGGAACAAGAAAATGCTGTGGTTCTTCCAAGAAAGCCTTCCTTTAATCCTTGCCTCGCGTAACACGAGATCTTTATCGGATGATCTCAGAAATTTGGCCGGAATTGATCGGGGCCTGTCTCCCTCTGCGGATCTCCGAGCCAGAACTCTGTGAGCTTGCTCGATTTCCAGCTTATGGCCTGTTATGTCGAGCAGACTCGGGAAGAGCTCATCTAGGAATTTCACCATATCTTGGCCTTCTTCGTCCTCAGGAATTCCTACAATTTGGACATTGTTTTGCCGGTTACGATTCTCAAGGTCTTCCAACTTTTCCCAGATCTGCTCCAAGTCCACCTTGGTCGCTAGCAGATTAGCAGCTAATTCCCTCGCTGATGACTCCAGATAATCGATCCGTTTCTCAACATCTGCCACTCTTGTAACCAACTCAGTGAATTTCATCTCAATAGCAGTGATCGATCTCCTCATCAGCATTGCCATCATGTTCAACAGTTGACGCTGAATCTCGTTCACCTCTCCGACCAAATTGAGTCCCGGGTTTTCGGCCTGCTGCTCAGGGGCTTCAGCTTGAGCACGTACGTGTCTTTTAATGTCTTCAGAGCCTGAGGATTTAGAATTCTTTGACATATTGTCTTCATAGGACAGTTATGGAACAGGGTGTATTGAATCTCACTGGTTTATGACACAAAAATTATTAAAACTAGCAAAGTGCGCAGAGCTCGCCGTTCACGCATCCGAACCTCGCATGGCGCCACGCGACTCCCCTGAACAGAGTTTGAGTGCGCACAGAGACACGTGAACCGAGCATACTCTTCCAGAACGTCCTCTGTACCACTGGGAAGTATACTGTAATTAATTGGTTCATTCTGATATTTAGTAAACTGTCCAGCGTTTGGACACCCCTGACCTATAGAGTAGAAAAATTATCCACGGGCTTCCCAGCAACATTGAGTGAGGACACACTGTAGGAGTGTGTGATTAAAACACTTGCACATCTGTGCCTGATGCATGCGCTCAGCTTGCACATGCACGTCTACAAAATAAATTGAAGCGCGATAATTTATCAAATTAAAATCGTATTTGTAACGCAAGTAACAACAGAACAGAAGTTATAATTGTATAGCTATAAAGAGTAATTCCTTGAAAAATAATGAGTATTTCCTTTCATCAATTCATAAAGTGATAATGTAATCTGATTCTGTTTATTGTGATGGTCACACCCAACACTTATAGCAGCTTTAAATGTGCTTTGCAGTGCCACTGAATGGACATCAAAAAGATAAAAATGTGAATAAATTAGTATAATATTTTGTATGAGATGCATCACTGTTCCATTATAAATGTTCTTTGTGAGTGAAATACCCTATCCTTTATTTAAATGTAGGGCCTACACAAGCATTCCATACACAAATAATTTATTTTATTTTATCCCCTTTTTCTCCCAATTTGGAATGCCCAATTCCCACTACTTAATAGGTCATCGTGGTGGCGCGGTTACCTCAATCCAGGTGGCGGAGGACAAGTCTCAATTGCCACCACTTCTGAGACCGTCAATCCGCGCATCTTATCAGGTGGCTCGTTGTGCATGACACCGCGGAGACTCCCAGCATGTGGAGGCTCATGCTACTCTCCACGATCCACGCACAACTTACCATGCGCCCCATTTAGAGCGAGAACCCCTAATCGCGACCACGAGGAGGTTACCCCATGTGACTTTACCCTCCCTAGCAACAGGGCCAATTTGGTTGCTTAGGAGACCTGGCTGGAGTCACTCAGCACACCCTGGATTTGAACTTGCGACTCCAGGGGTGGTAGTCAGCGTCAGTTCTCACAGAGCTACCCAGGCCCCCACAAATTATGATTAAAACTTGCATAATATTAAGCGTACAATATAAAGATTATATATACTGGCAATCTAGCAGCTTCTACATGATGTGGCCCACGGCACCTTATTTTTTTCTGCAAAAGTTTGGACACCCCTGACCTATAGAGTAGTTTTTTTATCTTAACTCAGCCTAACTGCTTAAAGTGCTACACTATTTCAACTCCATCATAGTAAGTTTGGAAGCTATATTCTTATAATTTGTAAATATAATGAAATGTAACATGTTTCATGCCATGACCATTCTATCCTGTTACATTAAATGGTTTTCAGGTTGAATGATTGCAAAAATTTCTTATAATGGTCTTAAATAGGAAACACCACATTACTTAGTCAGTATGTTTGTAATTGTACTTTGTGCCAAGAAAAGCCACTTTTTCCACCCTCGGGCTTAATGGTTCTCATTGCAAAATTGTTTATTTTTTTATATTTTTTTTCACTGTGGTGCTTGAACGTACGTAACAAATACGTCAGTTGGCTCCAGTGGTCCCGGAGACTCTTACGACGGAGGCCCCTTCGCTCCGGTGGTCCTAGAGGTTCTCGCCACGGGGGCCTCTCTGCTCCCTGCTCCAGTGGCCCTCACTGATTTCTACAGATGCATCATTGAGAGTGTACTTACCAGCTGTATCTCCACCCTGCAACAGTTAGTGAAAACAGCACAGCACATCACTGGTGCCAGCCTCCCTGCTATTGAGGACATTTACACAGTGAGGTGCAGCAGGAGGGCAGGTTCCATTAAGAAGGACCCCTCTCACCTGTCCCACATCTGGTTTAAGCCTTTTCCGTCTGACAAGAGGCTAAGGAGCATTCAGACCAGAATAACCAGATTCCAAAATAGTTTCTTCCTACAGCCATGTTTGACTGTGAACTTTATGTACTGACTGCACAGACTCCCCACTCCCTCCTCCGGTGGTCCCAAAGGTCCCTGTGCCGCTGTGATCCCGGCAACTCCTGCGAGGGGAACCCTTCGCTCCCTACTCCATTGGGCCTGGTGGTCCGAGCATTGGTGCTCCCGATGGTCCCAGCCTCTGTAGTTGCAGTGCTCCCAGCTTCGGTGGTCCTAGTGGTCCCAGCCTCTGTGGTCCCATTGATCCAATATTTGGTGGTCCCAGTGCTTCCTGGTTAGGTGTCCCTGTTGCCTTGACCTCGCCAGAGTCCCCTGTTGCCTTGACCTCGCCAGAGTCCCTTGTTGCCTTGACCCTGCCCTTTTCCGAGTTCTGACTCCCCTGAAGAATCGGATCCACTGTGGGTCATGATCTGCCGACACCTTCTTTGTCCTGAGGTCCATGGCCTCAACCTGGGTCAACAATGGTGCCTCCCGTGGTCTCCTGGTCGTCCAGTGGTTGCCTGCCAGTGCCTCTTGATCCCACTGTCTCCTGATCCCCCGTGATCTTCGCCCTCTCTTGATCCCCTTTCGTTTCCCGCTCAGCTGTTGGCTCCCCCGTCATCTCCTGCTTCTTCGCCTACCCCAGCTCTCTTAATATTTGTTTTGTTTTGTATTGTTGTGTTTGGGCTTTAGGAGCCGTCCATTAAAGTGGGGGGCTCTGTCATATATGGGATTTTTTCCTAGCGTCAAGTAGAGGGCGAGGTTTCTTGTGGTTTATTTATTTATTTATTTATTTAAGTTCTGCCCTTGTTTCCCTTGATTTGTCCCAGGTGTGTCTTGTTACTAGTCTTGTTAACCTTGTTAGTCTTTGTGTATAAAATGCTCTCATGTTCTCTGTGTCTTTGTGAGTTCTTGCCCATTCATGGCTGTATATTTTGTGTTCCTGTTTCTTGTTTCCACTGTTTCTTGTTTCTTCTTTTTTTAGTTTCAATTAAAAGCTGAAATTAGATCCTTTTCATCTCTCTCTGCCCTGAAAACATTACATGAACTAAAATCCCATGAAGCATTGCAAAGGGCATAATGGAAATAAAAGCATGGAAAAATATAAAACTATTGATTTAAAATTGATTAAAAAAAGAATTATCTGTTTCTCACCCACACCTATCATATTGCTTCTGAAGATATGGATTTAACCACTGGAGTCTTACAAATTACTTTTATGTTGCCTTTATGTCCTTTTTGGACCTTCTGAGTTCTGGTCACCATTCACTTGCATTTTGAGGATATATCAAGCTACCTATTTGTGTTCAGCGGAATAAAGAATATCAAACACATCTCGGATGGCATGAGGATGAGTAAATTAGAGAATTTTCATTTTTGGGTAAACCACCCCTTTAAGGAGAGAACATTCTCTGTTGAAATGGGGAATCACTCTTCCTCCTCTGCACCCATCACCTGTGGGGTTCTATAAGGCTTTATCCTGGGTCCCATGCTTCATTTAGGCTCTAATTGTCAAAAACACAACATTGCTTAAAATTGATACAGTCAAGTGATAATTCTGCTTTAACTGTTTTAATAATATAAAAAATGGATGGCTGCTAACTTTCTTCAGCTCAATGAATCAGAAACTGAAGTTGTAATATTTGCAACCCCCAATTTTAAATTGTTATTCACATATGCACTATACAGAGTTCAATCTGTCAAATAATTAGACCAAGTTCTGGGATTGTTTTTTAAATGATTATTATTATTTTTATTTATTTTTTTATTTTTTTTATTGAATTATATCAGTAGTAAGTCATTAGGGACACAAATGGTTGCCTGGGAATGACCATGCTTATTTTATATATTTCTCCATGTTCTCCAACCGTATCAGCATAACTGGAATACTTTGCCTTTATATGGCACTGAGTGTAAAAGTCAAAAGACATCGAACAGTTACCTCAAAAGTGAAACATCTAAAGATGAGTTGAGAACAGGAGGGGTGATCTTCTCTCTTCTCTCTCTCTCTCTATGGAACGTTTTATTGTAAATGCAGTTCATTTGTCTTAGGCCATAGAAATGGAGCAGTTATTGTGTGTAAAGGTGTGTTTGGATCATAGCAGGTCTGAAACCCCAGCTGACTGCAGCTAACACAGCCATTTATCTTACAGAGACAAACACTCACAGACTGAACAATGAACCCTTAAAAGCCATTTGAAGTGTGAGCGATTCATTCATCAAACAATGTGTTTGACCCTACACAAAACACACACACTACACACCGTTTAGTGGTCTGGTCCGATTTGAGGCTTTTAACAGAATTGAAGATGCGGTTTTTCAAACTGTAAGAATATTACACATGGGACAAAGATTGTGTACAGTTCTTCTATAATGGTTGTGCTTCAGGACTCAGATTTTACATTTGACAAAGTGGTGCAGTGTTGGGAATAGTTAACTAAAATTAGTGACACTACTAAATTAAAATATTTTAGTAGGGTGACAGTAGTTAAGCTATGTTCACAAAAAAAAAAAAAAAAATCAAATCAAATCACTTTTATTGTCACACAGCCATATACACAAGTGCAATGGTGTGTTAAATTCTTGGGTGCAGTTCCGATCAACATAGCAGTCGTGATAGTAATGAGACATATACCAATTTACAATAACATCAAGTTAACACAACACAATTTAAAGTCTAATATACACATAATTACACACAACACAATATACAAATAATAACATACACTGTACAGTATACAATACACACAATATAGATACACATTATTCAATAAAAATAAAAAAGTATATATAGTAGTATATATAGAATGTACAGTAGGTTGTATTGTACTGTATTGACATTCAGGCTGTCGGTTGATAGTAAGTTGTTAAGAGAGAATATAATATAATAATAATATAATTTATGACACACAGTCGTGTGTACAAGGAATACAAGAGTGGGCTGAGAACACAGCCCTGTGGGGCTCCAGTGTTGAGGGTCAGTGATGAGGAGATGTTGCTGCTTATTCTAATATAAGAATAATAAAGTGCAGTGCTGATGTATTTTGATCGTGGGAGATCAAGAGTTCAAAAGTCTGATTGCTTGGGGGAAGAAGCTATCATGGAGTCGGCTGGTGCGGGTCCTGATGCTGCGATACCACCTGCCTGATGGTAGCAGTGAGAACAGCCCATGGCTCGGGTGGCTGGAGTCTCTGATGATCCTCCAAGCTTTTTTCACACACCGCCTGGTATATATGTCCTGGAGGGAGGGAAGCTCACCTCCGATGATGTGTCTGGCAGTTCGCACCACCCTTTACAGTGCTTTGCGGTTGTGGGCTGTGCTATTGCTGTACCAGGCGGAGATGCAGCCAGTCAGGATGCTCTCTACAGTGCAGGTGTAGAACCGTGTGAGATGTGGCGGTTCATTCCAAACTTCCTCAGCCGTCTCAGGGAGAAGAGGCGCTGATGAGCCTTCTTCACAACGACTTCAGTGTGGATGGACCATGTGAGTTCCTCAGTGATGTGGACACCCAGGAACTTGAAGCTGCTGACTCTCTCCACTGGTGCTCCATTGATGGTGATGGGACTGTGTTATCTGTCTTTTCTTCTGAAGTCCACCACAAGCTCCTTTGTCTTACTGACGTTGAGGGAGAGGTTGTGCTCCTGACACCAGTGTGTCAGAGTGTGCACCTCCTCTCTGTAGGCTGTTTCATCATTGTCAGTGATCAGACCTACCACCGTCGTATCATCAGCAAACTTAATGATGGCATTGGAGCCATGTGTTGCCACACAGTCATGTGTGTACAAGGAATACAAGAGTGGGCTGAGAACACAGCCCTGTGGGGCTCCAGTGTTGAGGGTCAGTGATGAGGAGATGTTGCTGCTTATTCTAACCACCTGGCGTCTGCTTGACAGGAAGTCCAGGATCCAGCTGCACAGCGAGCTGTTTAAGCCCAGAACCCAGAGTTTCTTATCCAGCTTGGAGGGCACTATGGTGTTGAATGCTGAGCTGTAGTCTACAAACAGCATTCTCACATAAGTGTTCTTTTTTTTCCAGGTGGGAGAGAGCAGTGTGTATTGTAGATGCAATGGCATCATCAGTGGAGTGGTTGTTGCGGTAAGCAAACTGCAATGGGTCTAGAGAGAGAGGCAGCACAGAGCAGATGTAATCTCTGATTAGTCTCTCAGAGCATTTGCTGATGATGGGGGTCATAGCAACAGGACGCCAGTCATTTAAGCAAGTTATTTTTGATTGCTTCGGAACAGGCACAATGGTGGATGTTTTAAAGCATGTGGGGACTACAGACAAAGAGAGGGAAAGGTTGAAAATGTCTGTAAAAACACCAGCCAGCTGGTTCACGCACGCTCTGATGATGCGGCCCGGAATGCCGTCTGGGCCCGTGGCTTTGCGGATATTCACCCGTCGGAAGGATCGGGTTAAATCCGCTACAGAGACGGAGAGTGATACTAACCTCTGTAGCTTCGGTGCGAGAGCTCTCTCCGCGAGGCCGGTGTTATTTCCCTCAAAACGAGCATAAAAAGTATTTAGCTCATCCGGGAGAGAGGCAGCGGTGTTCATGGCGGAATTTGTATTCCCTTTAAAGACCGTGATGATGTTAATTCCCTGCCACATGCTTCTAGAATTAGTGGTGTTAAACTGTCCTTCAATCTTGTTCCTGTACTGGCGTTTTGCTGTTCGGAGGGCATAACTGGCTTGTTTATACTCCTCTGCGTTCCCGGAATTGAAAGCGGAGGTCCGCACATTAAGTGCCGCGCGAACATCGCTATTTATCGATGGCTTCTGGTTCGGATAGATCCGTGTTGTTCTGGTCGGAATGACGTCCTCCACGCACTTTTTGATGAAACACATTACGCTATCAGCGTAAAGCTCAATGTCGTCATCAGAGGCAGACCGGAACATCTCCCAGTCCGTGTGATCAAAACAGTCCTGTAGCGTAGAGTCTGATTGGTCCGACCAACACTGGATCATTCTGAGGGTGGGTACTTCCTGTTTCAGTTTCTGCTGTAAGCGGGCAGAAGCAGAATGGAAGAGTGGTCTGATTTGCCAAATGGTGGGCGGGGGAGGGATTTGTAGCCATCCCGGAAAGGAGAGTAGCAATGGTCCAAAACCCGGTCCCCTCGTGTGTTGAAACTAATGTGCTGGTGGTATTTTGGTGCAACTGATTTGAAATTGGCTATATTAAAGTCCCCGGTCACAATGAACGTGGCCTCAGGGTGCGCGGTTTCCTGCTCACTTATAATCCCATACAGTTTCTTGAGTGCCCGGTCTGTGTCAGCTTGTGGCGGGATGTGCACAGCAGTGATAATGACCGCTGTGAATTCCCTCGGTAGCCAGAATGGTCGACACAGAAGCATGAGAAATTCCAGATCAGGAGAGCAGAAAGACTTGATAGAATGTACGTTCCTCTGATCACACCAGGATTTGTTGATCATAAAACATTCACCACCACCTCTGCTTTTACCTGAGAGGTCTTTCGCTCTGTCCGCTCGGTGCACGGAGAACCCCGCGGGTTCAATGGCTGAGTCTGGAATCTCCATGTTGTATCGGAGCTCGCAACGCAGCAGGCATACTCGGCGCCATCTTGAGTCCCGTCTTGAGAATAGTGTAGCTTTTCCAGTAACAAGCAAGCTAGATTTTCCAATGAGTAGTGCTGCAGCGTCACAAAACAATGGAGCCATGCAGGTAATCAAACACAACTAAACTATAGCACTGGGAAAGCCAAATCATTTAAGTGAATCGGCTCTTTCAAACAGTTCATGAATGGTATATTGGTTAACCGATTAAAATGAATAATTCCCTTATGTTTAGTGTTGGGAGCTCCAATTAATTTTAGTGAGTCTGTTGTTACAGACGATTAATGTAAAATGAGCTAGTTCACATAAATGATTCACTTATTCTGAATCAGCCTAAAAGGAAATTTGCCTTCTTTTTTGAAGCAAAATATTTAGATAATTGCTGCTGTTTATCACTATATATAGATTCAGTTATATAAAATAGGGTGTTTTCTTGTTTTAGTGTATATTAAGTATACATTTGTTTAATGTTTCACCCTATTTTAACCCTCATGAAAATTAACCATAATTTTACCATAATAATATTGCAGTAAACATAACTGTAGTAATCATGGTTAATTTTGTGGTTACTACGGTTTTACTACAAATAAATACCATGGTTAAACTATGGTTACTGTAGTAAACCATGTTTAATGTTCATGAGGGAATGTCACCCTAATTACTTATTTAACCATCAGGTGATATTATTGAACTCTGAATCCAATTGCTATACATCTAAAAAAAATATTCACTTCTTTAAAATGCTTCAATGGATAGCTACTTTTTGTCAGTACCTTTTAGTGAAGCTAACTATTTTTTTTTTTTTTTTTTAAAGAGTAGCTTGACTGTAGTTTAACTACTTTAAGTTATGAGTTGCTTGTAGCTTGGAAAGCTACAGTTTCACAGTAGCTTTCTCAACACTGCAGTGGTGACACAAAAGTTCCAAAAATGTACTTAAACAATGAAATATATTTAACTGACCATTAACTACTTTGGCCCAACAACATGCAAAGTTGACAATTTTGTTTACTGAATATCTTTTGAATATTGTGATGGGTAATTGTTAATTTGACTAGCTTCTTCCAATTGAGAAATGAATTTGTGCCAAAATACTGTAGAGCTTGATTGGATGCATGACCTTTGACATCAACAACAAAATATATGGGACATTTTTTCTCCTTGTTAAGAGCATTTATTTTTATACCCTATATGATTATATGGTTAGTAGTAATTTATTATTTGAATTTAAAATGGTTTTATCCCTACTCTCAGTGATCGGAACAAACATTAAATAATGCAAATATTAAATAAAAAAATGCAATTGAAACTGAAAAATAGCATATTATTTCAGAATACTGCTTTGTAAAAATCAGCTTTTCATTGCATGTATATAAGTAGTCCTGCTTGTATACAAGTGTATTCTCTCTCTGTTTCTATCTTTTACTGCTCTTTTGCCCTCACATAAACTGTGCCGTCCAGCCAGCTCTTATTAATGTATCAGGTATACCTGGGTTCAACGACCTCTGCCCCTCTTCCACTGGCCTTCCTTCATAAATAATGGGGGGTGTCTGCAGCTCATCACCTCAGTAAATAGGCTGCCGTATAACTTCACAAAATGGCTCGGGCCCCTCCAATAGCCCAGCAGGTCTCGCTGGCAGCCCATCCATTACCAAAGGGCCACGGCTGTATCGTCCTTGGGCCGGGGCCGGACTGGGCCAGTCAGGTGAAAGAGAGAGAAAGAGGCTGTGGGCTTGTATAAAAGGATAAAGGGGGAGATGGTGGGGGTGGCGGGTTAGAAATGGACTAAAGTAGGTCACAGGCCTGCTTCAGAGAGGAAGGGAAATGAGGAACCAGTGGGGGGCGTGTGTGAATTATATTATATCCACACTCAGAGTAAGAGATGAGTCAGTTTTTTAGAGGCTGAATGGATCCATAATTTCATATCAGGAGGGTGATAACTCATTTTCAGAAACTGTTTAGAAATATGTTAATACATTTTAATTACATTATAAATATATATCTATAATTCTACATCTGAATATATAGTTAAAAATCCTAAATATATTGTAATGAGTCTCAATACATGGTTGTAAATATAATTATAAATATACCCTCAGTGACCAATTTATTAGGTACACTTGTACACCTACATATTCATGTGATTATCTAATCAGCCAATAATGTGGCAGCAGTGCAATATGTGTAAGGAGCTTCAGTTAATGTTCACATCATCCATCAGAATGGGGAAAAAAATGTGATCTCAGTGATTTGGACCGTGACATGATTGTTGGTGCCAGGCGGGCCAGTATTTCTGTAACTGCTGATCTCCTGGGATTTTCTTGCTCGCAACATTCTCTTTCTGTTCTTGGCTGACAGAAGTGGTCTTCTGCTGTTGTAGCCCATCCGCCTCAAGGTTCGACATATTGTGCATTCTGAGATGCTATTCTGCTCACTACAATTGTACAGAGCTGTTATCTGAGTTACCGTAGACTTTATCAGTTCGAACCAGTGTGGCCATTCTCCATTGACCTCTCTCATCAACAAGGCATTTCCATCTGCAGAACTGCCGCTCACTGGATGTTTTTTGTTTTTGGCACCATTCTGAGTAAACTCTAGAGACTGTTGACACCAACAATCATGGCACAGTCAAAATCACTGAGATCATGTTTTTCCCCATTCTGATGGTTGACGTGAACATTAACTGAAGCTCCTGACCCGTATCTGCATGATTTTATGCATTTCACTGCTGCCACACAATTGGCTGATTATATAATCATATAAATAAGTAGGTGTAGAGGTGTACCTAATAAAGTGCTCACTGAGTGTATATATCACATATACAGTATACATATATTTGCCAATCCCGCATTAATACCTGTATATTTTCTGAATGAAGGATAGGCCTTATTTTGGCCAGTATTTGACCATTTTGAGATTATAAGCATTGTCCATTAACCATAATTGACTGATCAAGTATGTCACCTCCAAAATCTCCTAAATGTAATCATAAAATATATGCACATATGAAATATATTTACAAATATGTATTCATATGTACACTAGCGGCCACAAGTTTGGAATAATATACAGATTTTGCTCTTATGGAAAGAAATTGGTACTTTTATTCACCAAAGTGGCATTCAACTGATCACAGTGTATAGTCAGGACATTAATAATGTGAACAATTACTATTACAATTTGAAAAAAAAAAAAAATTCAGAACTTCTTAAACTACTTCAAAGAGTTCTCATCAAAAAATCCTCCACGTGCAGCAATGACAGTTTTGCAGATCCTTGACATTCTAGCTGTCAGTTTGTCCAGATACTCAGGTGACATTTCACCCCACACTTCCTGTAGCACTTGCCGTAGATGTGGCTGTCTTGTTGGGCACTTCTCACGCACCTTACAGTCTAGCTGATCTCACAAAATCTCAATTGGGTTAAGATCCATCATCTGTTGTCCATTGTCTGTTTCTTTGCCCACTCTAACCTTTTCTATTTGTTTTTCTGTTTCAAAAGTGGCTTTTTCTTTGCAATTCTTCCCATAAGGCCTGCACCCCTGAGTCTTCTCTTTACTGTTGTACATGAAACTGGTGTTGAGCGGGTAGAATTCAATGAAGCTGTCAGCTGAGGACATGTGAGGCGTCTATTTCTCAAACTAGAGACTCTGATGTACTTATCCTCTTGTTTAGTTGTACATCTGGCCTTCCACATCTCTTTCTGTCCTTGTTAGAGCCAGCTGTTCTTTGTCTTTGAAGACTGTAGTATACACTTTTGTATGAAATCTTCAGTTTTTTGGTAATTTCAAGCATTGTATAGCCATCATTCCTCAAAACAATGATTGACTGAAGAGTTTCTAGAGAAAGCTGTTTCTTTTTTGCAATTTGTGACCTAATATTGACCATAAGACATGCCAGTCTATTGCATACTGTGGCAACTCAAAAACAATCACAAAGACAATGTTTTTAGTGCATTTAACGAACCAAATAGCTTTCAACTGTGTATTGATTTTCTAGTACCAAATTAGCAATTTAGCATGATTACTCAAGGATAAGGTGTTGGAGTGATGGCTGCTAGAAATGGGGCCTGTCTAGATTTGATCAAAAATGACTTTTTTTCAAATAGTGATGGTGCTGTTTTTTACATCAGTAATGTCCTGTCTATACTTTGTGATCAGTTGAATGCCACTATGGTGAATTAAAGTACCAATTTCTTTCCATAAGAGCTAAATCTGTACATTATTCCAAACTTTTGGCTGCTAGTACTCTATATGTATTAAATTTGCTCTCATTGATCTATTATAGGTACAGTATAACAGCTATTAGCCATTCTGCTCTCTAAATACTCGTTTTGGCATCAAACATTAAGAAATTCAACTCTGTCAATCGCTAATTGTTACATTAATAGATTTATTATTTCAAAAATGTTGTTGGATTGTGCTTTTTTTCTTTCTTTTTTTTTTTTCTTTTGTTGAAACTAAGGGTTTGAGCTGATTTTTGCACTTATGCTGCAGTTTTTGAGCCAAGAAATGTTCTCAAAGAAGTGAGGTGTGTATGTGTATTATAGGATTGTTATTTAAAGGCTCTCTCATTGGTTCTATAATAGATATAGAAAATAATCACTTTAAAATTCAAGAGACTTTTCGCATCAAACAGGTTGCCATCAAAACAATTGTAAATATTCATCTCATGAATGTCTTAGCTGTGTAAACTGTCTTCCTCAGCTTATGTGTGTGTGTGTGAGACAATATTCACATGATGTATCTCACAGATTTGCCGTGTCAGCAGCGGCGGTACAGAAATGATCGGCACACACTTCACTCGTGACAGACTCAAAGTGCCGGAGCCCAGAGAATATCCTCTGCTCTCTCTGAGAGGCATTCTTAATAATAAATATCACACTTATAATGAATGGACCAGCGGCTGCAGTTGTCTTGAGGGCATAATATCTAATTTCCTCTCTGTGTTTCATATCTCCAGTCCTTCATGTCTGTACAGTCTGTCATTAAAGCCGCTCAGGTCTGTATCGCTCTTATTTATTTTTCAAATCAGTGTGTAAATCTGCACCAGCTCCTTGTTACAGATGAGTTCCAATAAATTATGACAGACCTGCCGACAAATCCAGAATTTTAAACAGCGTTCCGCCACACGCGAGCCACCTGACACTCAACCTGCCCAGAAAATCCTTCACAAAACTACAATTACATTCCCACTAAATGAATCCTGATGCGGCTAATATCAACACACTGGAATTACAAACGTGTGATAGAGCTTCAATCTGGTGGTAAGAAGAGAGGTCATGATATTGTAATATTTTTTTTAATGTTGGGTTTGACAGAATAATGGATCTGAGGCCTTAATGAAGATGAGGAAATTTGATAGTACACTTATCATATTTGGTTTCTTGTTTAAGAGCGTCCAAACTCTTAACATTATTGCTATTGTCTGTATAGTCGTGTGCAGTGTTGGGGAGCAGTTAAGTAGCGAATTTACAACTGAACAATTTTCATTAGTGTGAAAGTAGCTGAGCTAATTTCACAACAGTGAGCTTTTCCAGTTACAAGCTACGCTTGTCACATTGTAATGTGAACGCAGCAATAAAGTCGACGGAGTTATCAAACACATTCAAGTGAATCGGTTCTTTCGAAAAGTTCTTGTACATGAACCAATTAAAATATACGATTCACTTATATTGAGCATTGGGAACTCTAATTCATTTTAGTTAGTTCATTCATACGGTTCATGTTGGGCCCACTCATGGTCGGGTGTATGGGTGGGGGGTGCATTACCTCCCTCAATTTTCCTTTTTCCTTGTGCCCTCCAGCAACTTCTGACCCCACACCGATGGTGAAATGATCAAGGGGACCCCAACCCCTATTGATGAAAAAACAGCTGCCTAACCCTAAAGATCAAATGCCCCCTAAAAGATTGCATACTACTGCTGTCGCTGGACACACTAGGAGCCCTCAGCAAACCTCCAAAAGGGCAGCATAATGATATAAAACAATTAAAATTAAGTTATATTATAAAAATGTAACTAAATAAAATTCTAAAAATCATTTAAAGCAAATTTTATAGCTGTGGGTCAGTGAAGTGATGCTCATCCCCCAGTTTCAGTTTGTTCCTCTCTCAAAGCTACTGTTTGATTTCAAAAGGCTTGGGATATTATGCATATGGATACTTTTATGGTAGTTTGACACCCATGGCCATTTGAAATAAGAGATATCTACAGATTCTTAACACTTTTCTTGAAACACAAGAACATTAGCACTGTGGTCCTTCATGTCGGGGTAAATTACATTCGTCACCAACAGTCAGAGACTCTCAATAAAGTCTTTGCTATTTTAGCGGATATGGTTCGTGGTGTCTCCAGTGACGTGAGGATTATTGTCTCTGGTCCTTTACCGATGCTTAGGAGAAGCAGTGAACTTTTTAGCAGACTGTTAGCACTCAGTGACTGGTTATCCAGGTGCTGCACCGCTTGTAATATTGACTTTGTGTAAAATTGGGACTTATTTTGGGAGAGACCTCAGTTTTATTGTGTAGATGGTCTCCATCTAAACAGACATGGTGCTTGTGTTTTATCTGATAATATCAGGATGAAGATAAAGAGTCAATTACTTGTTAGTATGGTGTCTACATGTATGCTCCATAATGACCAAAAAAAACCTCAGTAGAATATCTTCAGAAAACTGTCTTTCTAGAGAATTTTGTCATTTCTTGTGATGTTACATATTATAGGTCAGTATTTACTAAAAAAAAAAAAAAAGGTCAGTGAATTTTAATAATATTATAGCAGTTAATAGTTCTTTGAATTACTCTTTGCCAGCAGTCACAGCAAAGATGTCTCTTATAAATTATTTGAATTTCGATTTTTTTATTTATTAAAGAAACCTGGTTATATCAGGAAGAGCATAGCCAATTTTGTGAAGTGTGTCAACCACAATATAATCATTTTAGTAAGCCTAGGCCAAATGGTCGTGGTGGAGGTACTGCAGTGTTTTTTAAAGATCATTTTATTTGCACTAAGCAATGTGTTTGTGTTTTTTCTTCCTTTGAAGTTCTGCACTCTGCAGTTTAAAATATCAGGGAAAAAAAAGCCTGTACTTTGTTGTGTGATACCATATATAATCCTCCAAATTATAATTCCAAATTTAGGGATGAATTCACAGAACTGCTCTCTGATTATTGTTGGGGATTTTAATTTTCATGTAGACAGGGCTAATGATCCTGTGGTTAACACATTTTTAAACATTACACAGTCTTTTAATTTAGATGCATGTATCTGGTCCAACACATAATAGATGTCATACATTAGATCTGGTGTTTACTCTTGGGTTAGTTCCGAGCAATCAGAAAATAGAGGACACTTTTGTGTCAGATCATAAAAGTATTTATTTTGATTTAGTATTAACTACAGATAAAAGACAAGTTGCTCCTATCTTTCTCGAACTATAACTCCATGATGCCAGCACAACTGATCAGTTAAAAGATTTCAATTATTTGTGTTTCAATATTAGACTCAATTGCCCCTGTCAAAACAAGAACTAGGTGAGAAGTAAATAAATCCCCTTGGATGAACGATGATATTTGCATTTTAAGGAGAAAGTGTAGGAAGGAAGAACAAGCCTGGAAATCAACTAAACTTCATGTTCACTTTGAGCACATGTAGAATCTCTTAGTACAATAAGACTGTTGAACTGCATATTTTTCAGTACTAATACCTACTAACTGCTATAACACTAAGTTTTTATTTAATACAATTATTAATTTGATCAGCCCTGTGTCTAGTGCTGCTTGTTGTCCAGTAGATTGTAGCACATTTTCATCTTTTTTTGTTAATAATGTCTCTAACATAAGGGCATCAATTATTCCGCCATTACCACGTGTGGAAAACTCGAGTTGTTTGGTGAGTTTGTTGGATTCTTTCTCTCCTATTTCAGAGCAGGATCTCTATAAATTTGTACATCAGTTGAAACCATCATGTTGCTATACAGATGTTGTTCCTGTAAGACTTTAAGACCCTCCTTTGTTGTCTATAGTGAATAGCTCATTTATGTCAGGATGTATCTCAGAGGAGTTAAAGACTGCGATAGTTCAACTGCTTCTGAAGTAGCCCTCATTAGATCCTTTGGATGCAAAAATTATAAACCAATCTCTAAATTATCTTTCATCTCTAAAATAATAGAGAAAGCAGTAGCTAAACAACTGCTGGATGTAGTGATGGATAACAATATTTTTGAGAAATTTCAGTCAGGTTTTAGAGAAAATCACAGTACAGAAACTGCCCTTCTTAGGGTGACCAATGATTTATTGATGGCAGAGGATGCTGGAGAGTGTTCCATTTAGTGTTGCTTGATTTAACTGCAGTGTTTTATACAGTTGATCATTCAGTTATAATTGATACATTGAAGAGATGGGTGGGAATATCTGGGGTGGCTTTAGACTGGTTTGTTCCTACTTGACAAATAGGAAATTTGTAGTGTCAGTTGGAGATGAGATGTCCTCCTTTTCAAATATTAATTGTGGTGTTCTGCAAGGATCCCTGTTAGGGCCAATACTGTTTTCACTATATACTGTTACCGCTCTGTGATTCAAAAATACAACATTAATTTTCATTGCTATGCAGATGACCTGCAGTTGTATTTGTCATTGAATCCCTATTATCTGACTAATCGAAATGTTCTTTAAGCGTGTATAGTAGACATAAAAAAAATAAATAAAAAAATATTAAAAAATAGCATGTAATTTCCTTCAGTTAAATACTGATAAAACAGAGGTTGTAATAATCGGTCATGGTTTTAAAAAAAATAATTAGATTGAGTCAGCACTTAATCAGGCGGTCCCAAATATTCAGCAGGTGGTGAGAAATTTGGCCGTCTATTTTGACACAAATTAAAATTTTGAATACTACGTCAGTTAGTTCAATCTTGTTTTATCAGTCAAGAAATATTTCCAAGGTGAGACATGTTTTGAGTTGTAGGGATACAGAGAAGCTTATACATGCTTTTATTTCATCTCTCCATGATTATTGCAATGCCCTGCCTGAATATTTAGCACAACTTTTAAGACCTTACGAAACCTTACTTTTTATATCTTCTTGTCATGAACTGTTGGCTTTTCCAAGGTCCAGATGCAAAACTAAAGGTGACAGAGCGTTTGTAGTGAAGGCCCCACGATTATGGAATATGGACATTTTAATTTTTGCATGAACTATTGCTTTTAGAAATGAAGCTTTAGCTAATACTAGAAAACTAAAACTAAATCCAGCAGAGATACGACAATCCTACATGTATAGTAAAAAAGAGCAAGTGGAAAAATCTAATCTCAAGCTTTTTTCACCCTCACAAGCTCAACTGCCTTCTTGCATTGTGATGTTCCTGACCGTATGTTGTAAACTCCTCTCCTGGGCAGATCACCGCACGTGTGCATTTAAGGAGACCTGATACCTGAGCGCAGTCACCGTTGCCATCAACACAGAACATGTTGCGATCAGAGTGTACAATGTCTCACCTCTGCCCTGACATGACCTGACATGCATATGTGCCGCAGCAGGGCCTGTGCTCACCGTGGCGGCTTTGAGCTCAAGCTCATCAGACAGCGGGCAGGAGAAGATGCTCCAGCACGTTAACAACACAAACAAAAGAGCAGGCACAGAGGAACGTGAAGATGTTTGCTGTTAGAGAAGCAGGAGAAATGATGGCAAACAAATGTAAACAACAGAGCTGGTGTGCACAGAGTTTTTTGCAGGAACAGATTTGTCCTGACAGCACATGTAAACAGAGTGGAGGGCCAGCTAGGCATACTGAAAGAAACCACACAAACAACACAGCCTTCATTGGAGATATGTCTAAATGCTTTATTCTGGTAATAGAAAAGGGTTGGGTAACTCAAATATGAAAATTATGTTTTTAGTTACTCACCTCATTATATAAAAAAACCTGTATGACTTTATTTTCTCTTCCGTGGAAGAAGTTTTGAAGAATGATAATATTGCTCTTTTCCATACAATAACAGAGAACGGTTATTGGGGCTGTCAATAAGGGCTGCAACTAACAATTATTTTGATAATCGATTAATCTAACGATTATTAGAACGATTATTCGACTATTCAGCGATTATTGCAACAATTAATAATTAGCTCTTAACTGACTATTCAGCTTGTGCCCCAACTTAAAAGGTTGTATTAAACATGCTTACTAACAATAAAGAGGACAAAATCACATCTAAATGACATTCACTGAATTAAAGGGGGGAAAAAATACTTTTTATTAAGTTTAATTCACTGCAATAAATCCTATTATTATCAAGAGTTTTTGTCTTGTTTGTCAATAACATCAACTAATAATTTCAGCCCTACTGTCAAGCTTTAAAAATTACAAAACTACCACAAAAGTAGTCCACATGACTTGTGTGTAATATTCCAAGTTTTCTGATCTAATATGATAGCTTTGTGTTAAAAGCAGACCAAAATTTAAAGAAATATTCCAGAATATAATACTAGTTAAGTTAAATCAATTTGTCAAATCAAATCATTTGTAGCATAATGTCTATTACCACAAAATAAATCGCTTGCCAACCTTATCTGTGTAAAGTTAAATCCAATAGTGGTATTACAGGGATTTGTTGTCATGACAACAAAGTTGTAAGACTGGACAATACTTCACCAGTGTTGGCAACGTACTTTGAAACTACTCAAAACTTAACTTGCAAGCTACAATCAAGCTACTCTTTTAAAAAGTAGTTAGTTACTCTAAAAACTACTAACAAAAAGTAGCTAACTACATGGGAGCTATTTAAAGAAGAAAACATTTTAGATATAGAACAATCCAATTATATGATCTAATTCTGCAATCAGTTCTAAAACAGTAAAACCACAATTTTATAGTTACTAAAACCATGGTTACCACAAAATTACTATAGTGAAACCATGGTTAATTTTAAAAAGGGTTAAACAAATAGAAAGACATTAAATTGAATATAAATTCTTATGTAATATACTGTAATAAAACTAGAAAACACCAGCAATTAACTAAATTTTTGGCTAAAAAAATAAATAAAAAATGGCTGAAGTCCCTTTAAGGCTACACGGAGCTCAAGTGAATCAACAAATCATTTATGTGAACTATTTCACTTACATGAACTGTCCAAAAGAACTGATTCACCAAAAAGGTTCCGTTTTCTCATCGCTAAGAGAGAGAAAATGTTTAGGTGAGTGTGTGTGTGATTACTCCTTAGGCTCTTCTGCTGTATTCGCAATGCAATGTGAAAAATGCAGCATTTTGTTACACTACAGTGCTACTTGTTGTAAAAAGTAGCGCTTTACTGGAAAAGCTATACTGTTGTGAAAATAGCTGAACTACTGTCACATTACTAATCAGGGGCGTAGATTACCTCCCCCACCCCAATAATCAATACAAGCAAGTACAACACCCCCCCCCCCCCCCCCAAAATATATATATACCTTGATCAATGGAAACATGTAAATGCTTCACGCTGCAACCCCTACGCCCTTGCTACTAATAATGTAGTTAACTAAAACTTAACTACTACCCAACACTGAACTTTACAGTGCAAAAGAATCACTTTAATAAGAAATAACAAATAATCTGGATGTCTTGAGTAGGAAAAACGGAAAGCAATTTAACGCATCAGTGGCGGTTGGCTATTAATTTGCGTAGAGATGGAGCGGGGAGACTGGGAGCGGGATTTGAGGGACAACACGACTGCTCTATGTATCATTACGACTGCAAACAAGCAATCTTTTTTTTTTTTTTTTTTATTATAGAGTCATTTCTCCACAATGTAAATGCTAGCATGGGAGAGGTATATTATGCTGAATTAATAAAAAGCTGTGATAAGGGTCCATATGGCCTGTCCTTGAGGCATAGCATCAATAATGGCCACCCTCGGGCAGGTTTGCACGCAGTGCCTGCGACTGAATGTGAAATATGTGTATTCAGTAATTGGTTACAAAGCTTGTGACCCCCTCCCCTCCTCCTCAATACCTTTATCTGCAGGACCTCAAAAGGTCTCCTTACCTCCGATTGCTTTTTATTTCCCACATTGTCACCATTGCATCATCAGGTTCGTTGAACATCAAATACCAGAATTCAATTTTTACCCATTCTACGAACAGAAGGACTTGTTTGTGGTTTGTTTCCTCGGAATTGAGATGTTCTTCCTTTTCTGTTACAATACAATAAAAATGCAGTCCAGTCATGTTTTTGATATAAAGAAAGTAAATAGGGTTTACTTCATGTTGACTTTGATTTTCATGTTTCATGTTAAGCAAAATAATCCATTTTTTCTCTATTTAATGTCATTGCTATCTATGAAAATCAGTTGATATTTTGAAGAGATCTCTTTATTGATTTCTCTTTATGATGAGTTGTGCTCGTTTTAAAGGAATCGTTCTCTCAAAAATGAAAATTCTGTCATTACTTACTCACCCTCATGTCATCCAAAATCTGAATCGGATTCTTCCTTGGAACACTAAAGGTGATTTTTTTTTGTGTTTGTTTTTTTTTTTCTATACAAAGAAAGTGAACAGTAACTTAGGTTGTCAGAAACTGATAATAGAATTTCTATTTATTGGTGAACTATTCCTTTAAGTTAAGGTACACATATATCATTCGTGATACACATTTTGATTGTAAATTTATCGTCAAGTGGGAATCTGACAATGAATCTCCTTGGGGTCGTGGGTCTATTTTTCAACTCTTTTCTTTCTCTCTTTCATTTCTTACCCCAGTCTTTCTCTTTTGGGGAAATAACTGCCCTGTAGACATCACGTCTGTGTTTTCCTGCAATTAATTAATGCATCCCCAGCTAGTTAGCACTAGCACTTTTTCCAGCACGGCGATGGAAGGAGGGCAAAGGGCCACAGCGAGACTCGGCTGTATAGCTGCAGGCCTTCGCTTCACAGCCACTGCGCCTCGACTATTTTTACCACAATCCTTTTAAGAAGAGTGAATCTGATTTTATGCAGAGGATTCTCCAGGGTTTCAATTAACTAGAGGTCACGCTGCAGATCCACTGGAAAAAGAGGGGAAAAAAAGATGGAACATGAGAGAAAGAGACATTCCTTTAATTAATATGGCCTAATTAAACATTTGTAAAATGCATTTGCAGCATAGCACTTGTTTCAAGATGCCAACTTTGCTTTAATTTTGTGTTTACTGTATTTTAAGCCTCTTGCGACCTGACTGATTGCAACTTTGTGTTTATGTCACAACAAAATGACTTCATACGAGTCTGGGAGAGTTTTAACCACTGCTGGCCTGCAGCAATGTCTGCCAACCCAACACATAACCAAAAGTAACCCAGTTTAGTTTAGATTTGTGCATGTTTTTTTGTTGTTTTTTTTAAGTATGAGGACATGTCCTGCACCCTGTCTATGTTGGCATCTGTGTAATTTGACTACTAAGTGACAGATATATTTTTGCCAAAATATCAGAGGTTGATTGAATGCATGGCCTTCGATGTATGGGAAGTGTTGATGAGTGTATTCATTTTGCTACCCTAAAAATGTACAATTATATGGTTACTTGCATATAATTATTAGCATTTAGCACATTTGGACACTGCAGAAGAATGTTTTAATGCATTAAATCAGTCTGTGAACATTTGTACAGTACTGTTTATGGGTGTTTCTTCCACTTCAGGCACTTTCATGTTCCAGGGGGTTAATTTTTATTAAAACTAACAGATTTAAACTTTTTTGTCTTTTTGTTATATGAAGGCCACCTATATAATTTATTTTTGGTACTTATATATGTACGGCCGGCCCACTGGGAAAAGTCCCGGTTCACCCTATGACCAGTCCGCCCCAAACTCAGAACCTCCTCAGTATCATTAACTCCTTGCCATCTTTAGGACATGTCCCAAGAAATTTTTTATATAATACCCTTAATACCCTTATTAAGAAACCACAGCTTGATCTTGGAGAATTGGTTAATTGTAGACTGATCTCAAATCTCCCATTTAAACATAAAATACAAAAAAAGTTAGTTCCCTATCTGTCACTCACTCGATATTGTGTCGATGTAGTGACACTAGGGGTCACTCTTGGGAGCCTGAAACACCTCTGCTTTTTTGAAAAAAGGCCAATGAGAATTGGCGAGTGGAATTTGCATGCCACTCCCCCGGACATACGGGTATAAAAGGAGCTGGTATGCAACCACTCATTCAGTTTCTCTCTTCGGAGCCGAGCGGTTCTATTCATTGAGCTGAATTCATCCGCCGAGTTCATTCACCTCTCTCTGCTGGATCTTATGGCGCATTTCAGCGGCTTCTCCCCCTCTGCATCTGTGGTTTGCAGAGAACGCCCCTGGGCGCTTCGGCAGAACATTTAAAAGAGTATATTCTAAAAGAGTATATTTTCTTTCTGAAAGAGCGGCACACACAGAACGTCTTTTTAAAGATGCCTTTCCGTTTGTGTGTTATTCCTGGTTGTGGTCGTTATCTCTCCACTTCCGATGACCACGATTGCTGTCTTACGTGTCTGGGCACTGCCCATGCGGAGACATCGTTCGTGGATGAGTCATGTCCTCATTGCGAGAACATGACTATGGCAACGTTGCGGTCACGGCTTGATTTCATAAGAAAGCAAGCCACCCCAGCGGCTCCCCGCACCGGTCCTTCTACCTATGGGTTTGAGGCCACGTCGGTTAGCACTGGGGGCGATTTGGGGACTCAATGGGACCACCTCCGCCAGGTATCCCCCCCACGGACCTCCCATTCCCCAGCACGCTCGCTTGCCCCTATCGGGCTCTCGCATGAGACCGGCGGCTCGTCTCAGCGCGAGTTCGACTTCTCGTTTGGAGCTCCAGGAAGACAATGAGTTAACGAGCGCAGCATCAGAGAGCGGGCTCGTCCAGTCTGACGCAGAGGCTTCGGCTCGTCTTCCTCCTTCGGGAACGGTCGCCCAGCCTCACACCGACGCAGAAATTATGGACGTGCTTTCCCGGGAGTCCGTGGGCGTCGGGCTAGAGTGGAAACCTCCACTCTCCCCTGAAACCTAGTGGCTCGATGATCACTTTCTGGGCACGGGGCGCTGCCCATGGCCACGCCCCACCCCCGTTCCTTTCTTCCCGGGAGTGCATGAGGAGCTGACAAGATCGTGAGAGGCACCTTTTACTGCCCGGTCCTGGTCTTTCAGCTCCACCGCTCTCGCTACCCTTGATGGCGGAGTGGCCAGGGGGTATTCGGTTATCCCCAAGGTGGTCAAGGCGCTCGCGGTGCACTTGTGTCAGCAGAGCGCCACCACCTGGTGTGGGCGCCCGAGACTCCTGTCTGGGGCCTGTAGGTTTACGTCGTCCCTGATGGCTGGAGCCTACGGTGCCACTGGACAAGCCACCTCCGCCTTGCATGCCATGGCTCTCCTGCAAGTACACCAAGCCAAGGCGCTTAAAGAACTGCACGAGGGTAGTTCTGACCCGGGATTGATGCAGGAACTGCGCTAGGCGACCGACCTCGCTCTCCGTTCGACGAAGGTCACGGTGCGGTCTCTCGGGCAGGCTATGTCCACCCTGGTGGTCCAGGAGCGCCACCTTTGGCTCAACTTGGTCAAAATGGGAGAAGCGGTCAAGGCACGGTTCCTTGACGCCCCTATTTCCAAGGTTGGCCTGTTTGGCGATGCAGTCGAGGACTTTGCCCAGCAATTCTTGGCGATGAAGAAGCAGACAGAGGTTTTACAACATATCCTGCCCCGGCGCGGCTTAAGACCCCACACCCAGTCTGCTCGTCGCCAAGGGCGTCCTTGAACCCGAGGAACCCGAGGAAGGGTTCGAAGCGCCCCCGAGACGGCCGACCCAGGGGTGAGGAGATCCACTTCTCTGGGGCTGGTCGACAGACCACTCCATCCCCCAGTGGAGGGCCGAGAGGAGAATCTTTTGTCGCTGCATGCCCAGGAGGCTGCAGCACCCAAAAGCCTGACAAAAGAATGGTTCCCTTATCTCCTGGGTCACATATCCGGTGCGCACGACCACCATCCACCATCCCATTTTGGCAGGTATGGCACTCCAGCGGCATACCCCCCGCCCCTGTGTGCCCAGCTGTGGCACAAACACGCCCACATGGGATTGGTTCCAGTGGACTACGGGGACGAGATTCCTCCTCCCCCCTCCTCGACCAATCTTATGGTGGGCGGCAGGAGCCAGGTAAGTGCTTTGATGTCCCTGGACTCAGCACGGCCACGGGGCTCGAGTCCCCTCGACGTGGCACCTCGAGGCCCCACCTGCCGGTACGTCCGACGTGATAATTCCCTTGGTCCCCCTCGCCTGGAGTTTGGACATGTGGCTCGCACTTTCCAACCCGTCGCGATGGCGGACCCGGACGTCCGACTCGGCTACGCGATTCAGTTCACCAGGCACCCGCCCAGGTTCAGTGGCGTCCGTTTCACCTCAGTGAAGGGCGAGAATGCCGCTACCTTGCGTGCGGTGATCACTACTCCTCTGTGCAAGGGTGCAATAGAGCCTGTCCCTCCAGCCGAGATGAAGAAAGGTCTACAGATGTTCTACAGCCCTTACTTCATCGTAACGAAGAAAGGCGGTGGGTTGCGACCAATCCTGGATCTGCGAGTACTGAACCAGGCTTTGCACAGACTCCTGTTCAAGATGCTGACATACAACAGACACCTCCAAGACGGGCTGGGGCACCATATGCAATGGGCACACAGCTGCCAGCTCTTGGACTGGCCCACGTCTACGTTGGCAAATCAACTGCCTAGAGTTGTTGGCAGTACTGCTGGCCTTGCGGAGGTTTCGGCCATTGATCCAAGGCAAGCATGTGTTGGTCTGGATGGACAACACAGCGACGGTAGCTTACATCAACTGCCAAGGCGGTCTACACCCCCATCGCATGTCACAACTCGCCCGCCGTCTCCTCCTCTGGAGTCAGCAGCGCCTCAAGTCACTATGAGCCACTCACATCCCAGGTGACCTCAACACCGCAGTGGACGTGCTGTCACGTCAGGTTACCCTCAGGGGAGAGTGGAGACTCCACCCTCAGGTGGTTTGGAGTCGATTCGGTCAAGCACAGGTAGACCGGTTTGCTTCCCGGGAATCCTCCCACTGCCCGCTCTGATATGCCCTGACCGAGGCACCCCTTGGTATAGATGCACTGGCACACAGCTGGCCCCCTGGACTACGCAAATACACGTTTCCCCCAGTGAGCCTACTCGCACAGACCCTGTGCAAGGTCAGGGAGGACGGGGAGCAGGTCATCCTAGTAGCACCCTACTGGCCCACCCAGACATGATTCTCAGATTTCACGTTCCTCGCTACAGCCCACCCCCCCCCCGCAAATTACCCTGAGGAAGGACCTTCTTTCTCAGGGACGGGGCACCATCTGGCACCTGCGACCAGACCTCTGGAATCTCCACGTCTTTCCCTTGGATGGGATGTGGAGGACTTAAGTGGCCTACCGCCCGCAGTGATAGACATGATCACTCAGGCTAGGGCTCCCTCTACGAGGCACCTATATGTGAAGCGCCTTGAAGTGGTGTCTGTTCGCTAAGTGGTGTTCTTCCCGACGGGAAGACCCCCAGAGATGTGCAGTTGGATCGGTGCTTTCCTTCCTGCAGGAGAGGTTGGAGGGGCGGCTGTCCCCCTCCACCTTGAAGGTGTATGTAGACGCTATTTCGGCTCATCACGGTGTAGTAGATGGTAAGTACTTGGGGAAGCACGACTTGATCATCAGGTTCCTGAGAGGTGCTAGGAGGTTGAACCCCTCTAGACCGCGCCTCATTCCCCCGTGGGACCTCTCTGTAGTCCTTCAGGGTCTACGGGGGGCTCCCTTTGAGCCCTTGGAGTCAGCTGAGCTTAAGGCACTCTCTTTCAAGGCTGCCCTCCTGACTGTGCTCACTTCCATCAAGAAGGTAGGAGACCTGCAAGTGTTCTCTGTCAGCGAATCATGCCTGGAGTTCGGTCCGGGTTACTCTCACGTGATCCTGAGACCCCAACCGGGCTATGTGCCCAAGGCTCCCACGACCCCTTTCAGGGATCAGGTGGTGAACCTGCAAGTGCTGCCCCAGGAGGAGGCAGACCCAACCTTGGCGTTGCTGTGTCCGGTGCGAGCTGTACACATCTATTTGGATCACACGCAGAGCTTTAGAAGCTCCGAGCAGCTCTTTGTCTGCTTTGGTAGACAGCGGAAAGGAAGCGCTGTCTCCAAACAGAGGATCGCCCACTGGGTCATTGACGCCATCGCTATGGCATATCAAGCTCAGGACGTTGCGGGGTTACGAGCCCACTCTACCAGGAGTGTGGCGGCCTCCTGGGCCCTGGCTAGTGGCACCTCTTTGGCAGACATCTGCAGAGCAGCGGGCTGGGCTACACCCAACACCTTTGCGAGGTTCTACAATCTCCAGGTTGAGTTGGCTTCATCCCGTGTAGTGGCAGGCACAAGCAGGTAAGTTCCGGGACAGCTGGCTGGGTGTACCGCTTGTGCATAGCATCTTTCCCCTCCCTTGAGGGGAAGACGTGCGCTCTTGACTCCCAGTAGTGTTCACAAACTGTGATCCCTGGATGACTTCCTCCTTAGCCCTGTGGCAGTCGAGTTTGCGGAGAAACTCGCTGCTGGCTCAGTAAGTGCGCTGGTAAGGCCCTGTAATGAGGTAGGTGCTCCGCATGCGGTGGTTCCCCATAGGTAACCCCATGTGTTTTATCTTCCGTAAAATCTTTTCCCTCTTGGTAAACTACGTCTTCCTTGAGCAGAGGGCCCTCTACTCCAGTCGCCGTGCTTGTAGAAACTCCTCCCCCCTTGGGTAGGACCTACCATGCGACTCTCCACATGACATACTTCTGACATGACTCGGTAAGACCATGTGATGTATTTTTTGGGCAGGGTGTGGTCTCCACGGTATCTCCCCTTGGGAGTGACACCCCCACGACGTAGACACTTAGGGCTCCCAGTCAGTTAACAAATTCCACTCTTTTTGGGGAGAAAAGAGAAGGAAAAGAGGCCTCGGCTGGGCCAGCCTGTCCCTATTTGTTGGGCAGTCGACTTGTTCCTGAAAGACTGTTTGACGCTCATAAAGAGCATTGGGGGAGGTTACATGACAGCCTGGTGCGCTGGCTACGAGGCACACAGCAGTCTGCCCATCACACACCGGCACTTCACGTAACACAGTTCAGCTAGTTGTGGCATTTTGTATAGGGACCCCTAGTGTCACTACATCGACACAACGTCGAGTGTGTGACAGATAGGGAAAGTCATGGTTATTTTCGTAACCTCCGTTCCCTGATGGAGGGAACGAGACGTTGTGTCCCTCTTTCCACAATGCTGAACTACCCACTGAAATGTCCGGGACCTGGTCTCGGCTCCTCAGCACAAAACCTGAATGAGTGGTTGCATACCAGCTCCTTTTATAACCGTATGTCCGGGGGAGTGGCATGCAAATTCCACTCGCCAATTCTCATTGGCCTTTTTTAAAAAAAGCAGAGGTGTTTCGGGCTCCCAAATGTGACCCCTAGTGTTACTACATCGACACAACTTCTCGTTCCCTCCATCAGGGAACGGAGGTTACAAAAGTAACCATGACGTTTCCTCCCAACTATGTTTATTTTTACAGAGAAATTCAGTCAGAATTTAGGCCGCATCATAGTGTAGAGAGTGCACTTATCCGAGTTACAAATAGCTTTTATCATCTGACTCCGGCTGCATCTCTTTTCATCTCTATTTGATCTTAGTGCTGCCTTCAATGCCTTGGATTATGACATTATCTTGGATAGGCTTGAGAATTACTTTTAGAAATGCGTTAGCATGGTTTAGGTCCTATTTATCAGACTGCTACCACTTTTGTGTAAACAAGGAATTGTCAGATCAAGCACAAGTTAAGTGTGGAGTGCCACAGGGCTCAGTATTAGGTCCTCTGCTTTTCTCATCATATATGCCTCCATTTAGAGACATTATTAGGAACCATGGAAATAGTTTTAATTGTTATGCCGATGATACTAAGCTTTATATTGCCTTGAGACCTGATGAAATGTTTGTTGGATCAAAAAGTTCCAAACATAATATGCTACAATAATATTTTTGTCTTAATGGATTTACTTTTACATCATCTTCTTTAGGATAGACTTCACCAAAAATAAACCACCGCAAGCTTCCAGCCGGAAAGCAAGACACACCTCACCGACCACTGCCTGTCTCATCTTGGTCTTAGGATAGGTTTTATGGATGGTTTTCAATTACGTTTTTCAATAAAACTGCTCAATGAGGACATTGAAATGAACCATAGCATGCATAGAAAACAGAGAGGGTTTATAACTGTAAAATCTTAAAACTCAGGCCACAGAGTATGACAGCCAATAGAGCCAGGCCATATGCCAGTCAATGCAGGGGCTGTTGGGAAATTTCAAAGCGATTAAAGAATGTTTGGTCACAATGGCATGCCGTGATGTGTGGCTTTCTTTCATGTGCACTGAACATTATTCCACCCGCTCTCATTGTAATGCAACCCACAGGGCACGTCTAATGCAGTGCACAATGCAGGTTAGAGTTTTCACTCTGTTTTATGAACTGTGTGGAGAATGTGTTGCATTTTTCACAGTTAGCACAGTGTTTTGTGTGGTCCAACAGAGCAATGAACTGTGAGTGTAGAGGAGGTGGCCTTGTTAGGGGCCAAAAAATCACAAAGTCACATTTTTGCATTCCATCTGCGCTTTTATTGGTATAAGTACACCAGACGGACATCTTTAGCTATTGCACCACGTCTCACTGATTGCTCAGTTTCACTATGAGCATCGTTTCAAGTTTACGTTTTGGAGGAGGACATCAATATTAGATTTAAGATGATCAAGCAATCAGATGAAATTAGGGGCAGAATTAAGCATCTAGAGCGTATTGAGTGTGTACACTAGCAATTAGCATTAGTGTATGGGAGTTAGTGGGCCTAAAATTTGCCTTCTTTTTAATTCTGTGCTACTCTGTCTGGATGTTTCTAATACAAGAACACACCCTTTGTAAACAGAAACAAAATCAAAACAAAATAAATGGCTCATATATATTATAACAGAGGTAGACCCTAAGACCAGAAACATACTCTACGCAAGTACGCAAACACAGAGATGAATGCTTGGGCAATGAATTGTAAGTGAGCGTTCCCTTTCATACATACTTCACAT